>NW_008360331.1:2894511-2965706 GCF_000622305.1 Nannospalax galili | reverse complement strand
AAAAAAAAAAAAAAAAAAAAAGGTGAACAGGAAGTGGTCACTGGATATTGCTGCTGTTACTGCCATTGCTGTCCGTGCCGTTAGTCTCTGAGGCGAGAGCCTTGTTGATGGAGTTAAGGTTGGCGTCAGAGGGCAGGGCGTCTCTGCGGGGCGGCATCCGCTCGTTAATTCGGTCTAAGCCCTTGGCCTCCTCGAAGCTAGTGATCTTATGCTGTGGTGAAAATCCTTTGATAGCTAAACAGAAAATCATTAAGAAAAGACAGAGGGTTAGCCAGCGTACAACAAGGGGCTGCGGTTGCATCAGGTGAGGTTAGAGACTTCGCAGTGAGTGGGAATCCTTTATTGGAGAACAATATGACGGGACCTGAACACAACACAAAGACTCCTTACCATACTGGAGGGAACCAAAGGTTTGAAAACAGCCAATGTCTCTTGCCAACCAAAATGTCCTCTTGAAGTGATTAAGATGTAAGCATTTCTCTCGTCTTCATCAAAGTTTAGAACAAAGAAATCCACAGTGGTTATGTAAAGGGGAAGGCTGGGCCTAGGGGCAGGCTTCTGGGACAGCAGCACTGGCCACACGTCATTGGCTGATCCCTGATCCAGTGCCCTAACCTAGACAGACTGCACCTTCCCCTCATCATGCTCCTATCCCAGACTCTAGCACTGGCCTAGAGCACAGGGCACAAGGGACTAGGAAAAGGAATCCTCAGGGGCTTTCCTCAACACTGCCAAATCCCACAAAGATCTCTTCAGCAGACCTCTCAGTGGTGCCATAAAAAATGAAATCATGAGCTCCTGTTCTCCCACTCATTGCTGGAAACATATGTGGAGTGGGTGACAAGGTTTGGGAAACTCAGAACACTAAAGATCAGGTAACTAAGTAGAGAAGCACTGTCTGCCCTTCAGCAGTGAACAGATCAAACTGATGTTCATCTGGTATCCATTACTACCTAAACCTAAGAAAAACCCACTCTCCGTAGTTCTATGTAGACATCAAGTGGTTGAAGAATGAGGGTGAAATGCTTTCCACAATTTTTGGCAAAAATGAATCAGATTGGTTTTTGTCTTTAATTAAAACATGGACTCCACAGATGCAGAGAGCTGCTTTCTCTTTTAGTAACTTTAGTGTGCTAGAGCGATAGGTGAGCCATTTGTGCAAATGGTTGAACCAAGTGTGAGCTAAAAATACAAAGCACAAATGGGGAACCAATGACATCAGTTTGTTTTACTCCCTGTGAAGTGCAAGCCAGGTACATACAGGCCAATCACCAATGCTGAATTGGGTTCATCTCCATGGCTGATTAAGGACAATTTCATGACACTTTTATTCCCCACCTTATTTGGGGAAAAAAAGTAAAACATTTTCAAGCTGATACTTTGCCAGCCACTCCTACACAAATGTGCAGTGCCTTTTATTATTAGTATGGACGGCATTCCTAAAAGATATACACAGTTGTTTAAAAGTTCATTATAATGAAAAATAGACTGTCCCCCCTGTGCATTTTAAAGGTTAGCATAATGGTGATTAGTCAACCATGAGAGGAAGAAGTTGGGGGAAATCGGGAAAGACCAAGGCCCAAAGCAAAGCTTCTTAATTCTTCTGCAATTCAATAACAAATTGCAAAATAATAGAGCTGTCTAGTGAGCACCCACCCTGAAAACTAATTCAATTATGTTATGGGGTAAAAATAACAGGCACCCTACTCTTTTTCTAAATGACTTAAATCTCATAGTAAATATAAAAAAAGTTTGTTATCACAATAAATTAGGAAACTTTCATTAATTTCGATAGAAAAAGTGAAAGCTCTGGGTCTTCAAAGCCAATAGGGTGGGAGCAGAGATATGAAAAATCTAGATGGAACGGAGCCTAGTTTGGGATGGGGCTCTGTTTCTGATCATCTCGTATTTATCTACGGTGCTTGGAAGAATGTGCTCTGCTGTAGTTGATGGTCAGACAATGGGTATTAGCAATTTACATTGGTAGTATACTTAACACAACACAGAGTCACAGAAACCACAGAAAACAGCCAAACTATCAACAAGAATGCACACTGCAGATTAGAATTTGCCAGGAGGAATGGAGAATTCCCACATAAATAGCAGTTTGCTCACTGCTATTTAGGAAGCAGTTGTATTTTTCTCTTACATTGCTGTCATTTCCCCTACCATATCCAAATCATAAGCAAATTGTAAATCTAAAGTGGCACTTTTTACATCATACCAAAGGACTATATATGCACACAATTTTGGGAAAGTAAGTTACTTTTGCAAGAACAAAATACAACTGAAGAATTTTGTTTTAAAGGGGAACTTCAAATTATTCTTCTTTAAAAAAGAATTCCAGAGGAAATAGTCTGTATAATATTAAAAACTACTTTGATGTGTAGTTCTCTCATAAAAAAGCATTCAATTAAAAAGTAGTTGCTAATGGGTCAACTGTCTTGCTCTTGAGAAGCTGGGCGCAGCTAGCTGAGAAGTAGATTTTTGAGTTTCCTCTGAAGAGCCCAGCAAGAGGCTCGGCCCAAAGCAGACTCGCAGAGTAAACATTAAGTGAGTGACTGCTTGAGCTACTTGTTATTGGCCACTTCCACAGCCACTCGATGCTTTTAGACTCCTTAAGATATTTTGCGAATGCTGGCTTATAAATATCAATAGGTTAAAAATGATAAGACTAAGTTTATCTCTATACATATCTGTCTCATATTAGAATATTTTATATATTTTTTAGAGACATAAGTAATGCTGAACTACAACAAAGCACTATTAAACTATTTTTTGTTGTTGCTGTTACAAACGTGTAAAGACTAGAATCAAACTAATTTTCTTTTAAGTCCTGCCTGAAAGTGATTTGAGGGAGGGATGGTTCAGCTCAGAGCATATTGTTTTACATGTCATTTGTCAAAGCGGCTGCCATAACCCCCACCCCACATCATTCAAGGGCTATATAATCCTTTAGTTTTCTGTGATTAGACTAGGTCCATTGTATACAAAAGTCAAACATAGCTTTAAGGGAAAAAACAAACAAACAAACCATAGAAGGACATTTTCCCCTTTAAAGCAAGAACATTTTGGTTAATACTGAGCCACAACTGTTAGCCCAACACCCACACACTCTGTACAAGCTACAGCAAAAAAATGAATACACCCAGCAGAGCCCTTATCTGTTGCAGATACAACAGAAAGGGGACTGGCCAATTTACCTTCATCAGCCTCAATAGCCTCAACAGTAGCTGAAGAGAAGAAAGGGGGTGCAAAATGAAGGAGAGAATGAGCAGAGGGTTTGTTTTAAGTCTAAGAACAAATCAGTGACGATCAAAGAAGCTGAGGGAACTAATGTTCCTGTAAGTGCTGGCTTCTGGCACAGACAAGACAGAAATGCTGAAAAGAAAGGAAGAAAGAAAAAAAACCCCACAGAAATGAGAAGTTTCCCTAATGACCTGCACACAGCTAATGCAGTGTTGGCGCACTAACCAATGTCAAAACAATTAGCCCTTCCAGAATACACTCAGCAAAGTTTTCTGTTACTTGGATTGAACTGATAAAGGATTATAGAAATTTAATATGTGTTTCAGACTTAAAGAGCACTCTGGAACTCTGCTTGGTGATGTATAGCTTAAACTACCAGTGGGAAAATTTACACTATTGAATTGTTTTAGACGGTAGCATTTCCTTGCAGGATGGAAATGAGATAGAAATGCAGGGGTGCAAATGTAAGAGGAGATAAAGTCAAGCTAAGTAGACAATGCATATGAGTTTTTAAAGGCAAATCTCTGAAGGAGGGTACCCAGAGGCTGAAGGTGAGTGGAACCAGAGGGAATGATATAGTCTGGACTTGTTTTACCAGGCAAACTGATTTAAAAGTCCTCTTCTGTTCCTGGTTAGATATCACTTTTGGAAGTCAAGTTCTTGAAATGGTACACATCCTGTGTGTGTGTGTGTGTGTGTGTGTGTGTGTGTGTGTGTGTGTGTGTGTGGGGGGGGGGGGGGGCAGCGCAAGGAATGAGCCCCTCACTATCTATACACACAGGGTGTTTGTGTGTGTGTGTGTGTGTGTGTGTGTGTGTGTGTGTGTGGTGGGGGGAGCTGGCAGAGCCAGGAATGAGCCCATCAGCATCTTTAAGAACAGGGTGTTTTCAATGTGGAAACCCTTAACTAAGGCTTCCAAATAAACAGAAACAGCAGTTTCAGAGGCAGAACTCTAAAAGCCCACTGCTTCATCAGCAGTTTCTAAAAGTTTGGTCTAGACTGCCACCGTACATGACCATGAATTAGCTGATAAGCCTTTAATGAAATGTTAAAATAGAAAACTTGTCTGGAGGTGCAAAATGCTTAATATAACATTCTGCCCTTTTATTTGCATTTTCTCAAAATTTAAACATTTAAAATTAGAGCAACTGCCAAGTGTACACTTGAGTTAACAACATATTTCAGATTCCTTATAACAAGAAGAAAATGGTTATCAACATGAAGAAGAGCTAACTGGGAAAGCTTTGCGTAGCTTCTCCTTTTAGGCCAATTGAAGGGGATCAGATATGGATTGTGAAGTAATATCAATGTATGTGGCTTAAAACATATACTAAGGTTTCAGAGTCTCTCAGGACAGATGAAGTTTCAACTCAAAATGTGTTTTTGTGTGTGTGTTGTGTGTGTGTGTGTGCATGTGTGTGAATTCAACACAGTAACACAGACAGTGGATTTAAAAGAAAGTAAAAGAAAATGAAGTAAAGCTACACACAGAGGTGAGCATCTGAAAATGATACGTGGAACTTTAAGAACACAGAGAACATAAGTTTAAAGGAAAGCCAAAAGCCTGGAGCCACACCAGCACTGTCTTGGTAGAAATACGCACTGCACACTAGGCATCCTCGAAGCTCAGGAGGCCCGTGGTAGCCAATGGTGCACTGCTCTGCTGTACTCTGAGCTTATCATAAACTAGCTTTCCATCAGCTGGGAAGAGTTGCATTCTGGGCATACAAAGGTCTCTTTATGCTAATATCTCAGTATGTCTCTTTTAGTGGAAAAGGTTTTATGTTTTTATGAAGTCACTGAAGTACTTTCTAGCTATAGATTTAGAGAATTTACATGGACTACTAAGTATATTCCTACTTTCATTTAAAAGTCTGAATTTTTGTGACAACTCAAAGACACTGAGTTTTGAATAAGTTCATCTGAAAATAGAGGACTGAACTCTGGTTTCTAGGGTGTGATGGCTCGGCAGCATTATATGCCTGAGGTTGACCCTCATGCTTTGTGTGGAAGAAGTAGCTGAATAATTTGACTGCAAAATTACTTGAGTTTCCTAGAATGGAGACTAGGGATAGGAGAGAACATAGGAGAAAGTTGGGGAAATTCACCGGGAAATAAGAGAGGCTGAGATTGTTTTAAAATGTTATCGTGTAGATTTTTTTTTTTTGTAACATTTTCTGCTGATGTCTAACAGCAAAATTTCCATTTTGTATAAATTGTATAATAATGAATATAATAATGGTAATTCAAGTTGATAACAAAAGAAAAATAAGAAAAATAAAAGTGCATTTAATTGTGCTACCTAATATGGGTGCCACTAGCTATATGTGAATGTTTAAATGAAATTTAATGAAAATTAGGAACCATTAAAAAAACATTTTCAGTTACTCTAGTTACATATCTAATGGCTGTATGTCACCAGTAGCTTCTGTAGATACAAGAAATTTCCATCATCACAAAACTACGCTGGACAGCACCTGTCTAGCAAGTTATGGTTATAAATAAAATGTCTACCTTAAAAGAGATGTTGCTATTCATTTTTCAAAAATAAAATGTGGCTCTCCTCTCTTATGTTTCAGACTGATAAATCAGAGACTGATAAATTTCTGCTCAAGTGGATAAACTATTCTCTTTATGGTCTTTCCACTAAAATCTATAGCTATGCATGTGTATTTTTGTGTGCATCTCATCAGTCATGTGCATAACAAGAATATTTATTAAAATGTAACTGAGAGTTTGTTTTTCAGCAACTGACTGACTAAGGGGTGAGGGGGCTCCACGAGGTTGGGTCTACTGTGTATATAGGCAACCTAAGTGGGATGTCCTGTAGGTATGCCTGAGGATTTGTGTGCCGATGAGGGAAGGAGGTGCGTTGCAGTGGATGAGGGTGCTCTCATGTTGGGCACGACTGACCAAACTGATGTGCGAGTTTCAGCTCTTCTTCCAGCCAAGAAGAACTGAGGAGTGAGACAGCTTCAGTGAATGAGTAACTCAGGGCGCTTCTGACACAGCTGGCCAGGTGCTCCCGTGTGCTCCGTCATACCACAGGGCCTGCTTACCGCTTTGCAGGGTTTGTTTCCCTCCAGAAAGCACTCCGCTGGGGAGCATGCCGGTTGGGGTCAAGCCTTTCAGCGTCAGAACACTCTCACTCTCTTCTCTGCAAGGCACAAAGTGGGGAGAAGTTAACTTCTTTGAAAAAAATGACAGATAAGAACACGCATTTACCTCATACTGTCTCTCTGGATCTACTGCTAATTTAAAAGTATTTTTATATGTTTACATTGAAGCAATAATACTTTATAAATGACTGTGGTGATAAAATTATACTCTGTCAATTCGGAGGTATGGTCCCTTCTGCATATTGAAGATACCAGAGACAATTGTGGTATGTAACCAGGTATCACAAGACCAAGTATTTGCTGTGTACATGTACCAGGTGAGCGGTGGTGTGTTCACAGACCTGATTTTCAGCCAAGGGCTCAGCAACAGTCACTGGAATTGAACTACTTGGAAGAGAAAATCAGAATGTACAGGAAGTTGAAGAAAAAAATGTGAGCCTTGGCTCAGATGTGAGAACAGGAAATTACTGCAGGGGATCAGAAAGGCATCTGATCTTTACAGGACAGACACACGGAATGCTGGCAGCCACTGGCCAACTGGCTGGCAACATTTGTGAGCGCTGCCTTGTCAGGCCCTCTCCTCACTACTGCTATGAAATGACCACTATTCATATGACCACTTTTAAATTGTAAATACACCATTATTTCAATTTATCATTTAACAATTACCTTGACT
Source organism: Nannospalax galili (assembly GCF_000622305.1). Classification (NCBI taxonomy): domain Eukaryota; kingdom Metazoa; phylum Chordata; class Mammalia; order Rodentia; family Spalacidae; genus Nannospalax; species Nannospalax galili. Next base: position 2,958,662 of record NW_008360331.1, on the reverse strand, counting down.
TACTATCAGACTTAATAACTATGAAATTGGAATAACCTCTTATCTTTCCACATAGCAGACTCTACATGTGTAGAAAAAAAATTAAAGCATGTTTTGTATGTGTGTATATATATTATATATATCATATATATTAATAGGTGTAACCACCAACATTTTCATGAGGATTCTTAATGTGGCTAAAACAATTTCCTCAATTATTCTCTAAATCTGTTACTTTCCTCAACTCAGAAATAATTGAAAAGACCATCATTTAGTTCCTGAAGCTCACAGGACTGTCTTGTAATGTCTTCCTTTCTCTGCTTCTACAGCCACTCCAGTAGTAAATCTTGATGCCTCTACCCCGAACATTCCCTTTATCCTAGCTCTTCTCACAAACCTACCATTTCATCTCTGAAACATGGCTTTATTGAGATACAGTTAACACAGACATAAGCCATTCAATCACTGTATATGGGTCCATGTTCTCATATCCATCGACATGTACAACTGTCACCCCAATCCATCTTAGAACACTTCACCACCCAAGAGGAAGTCTGGACACACCAGCCATCGCTCTCCCCTTCTTTCTGGCCTAACTCCTCATTTTACGTGCAGATTGTCTCTAGGGTTATTTCACATGAATGGTACCACACAGCACATGGTTCATTGTGATGCTTTTCTCGTGCCCATCACTAGCATCTTTATCTGGATTACAGCAGCCTTACAGAAGGCCATTCTGCCTCGTCTTGTCACAGGCTTGCCTCCTTCATTGATATTCTCAGGCAAAAAGGCATCTTGAATCCTTTAAGTACCAATGCCAGCTCTGTCGTTCCTTGATACAAAATGCCCTGATGCCCTCTTTCAATAGGAGTGAAAGTTAAAATTGAAAGGTCAACTCTTCAGCAGGCCCCACAGAGACATCAAAAAACTACTTCCTGTCCACACACACTCCCATTCTTACCCAGCTCCGAGACCACATTCTCTACCAGTCACTGTTCCGCAGCCAGCACACTGTACCCCAGGGTGTTGTTCCTCATTCCAGGTTATCTGCTCCAGTATCACCTAATGTTCCTTCAGAGAACTGTCACCTTCCATACACTCTTGATGATCTCACCTTATCTATTTTGTTTATTTTTGGTCTCTAATGCCCACCCTACTTCACTTGTCAAGCTTTTGAGAGCAGGGCTTTCTGTCTGTACTGACCCCTCTCCCATCCTAGCCCATACTGCATTAACACCAGGTGCCCATTTCACATTCAAAAAGCATCTACCAGCAAAAGCAGTAAAAGAAAAATGGAGTGGAGAATGGCAGCACTGATGTAGTTTACATCGTGTCACCTTGACTGCAGAGTTTACTCATGAATATTAGGACTGATCTGGCCAATTAATCATTGTTTGTATTCATAGAGGCATTTCAACCTTTTCTGGCTTCTGATATCCAACCACTAGGTCACATGAAGAAGAAATACCTTGAATACTAATAGGCAGATTTGGAAGACTCAGGAGTACTTCTACAAAAATGAATTTATCTTTCCTTTATATTCACATCAGGCTTAAGCCTCATGACTGGTATTGCTATATACTGAATCCTGATTATCAAATCCTATTTTAAAAGCAAGGCTGATCAAGCAGAATGAACAAGAGAAATCAACAATGATCAGGGATAAATTGGTTACTAGTTTTTTACTGACATGGATATTCTGGTGATCTAAAGTATTATTTTTTAATTTTCAAAACTTTAAAATTCTGTACCAAGGACAATGGGACTTTTTTTTGGGGGGGGTCAGACCTTTGGAATCAGATACTCTCAGGAAAAAACCCTAGTGTTATGATGGAGATCACACTGCCTGTCACTATTCTGGGCTTTAGTTTCCTCATCTATAAAATCACATTATAGCTATAGGGCTTTAGTGATGAACTGCGCAGAAATCCTAGCACAGAGGATCGGCCTGTCTTCCCCCTTGCTCTGTCCTTTTCTTCACATTTCTTGCCTCCTTCAGTTCTTCTGACTCCCATACCTGCTTCACACAGAAGCCTCCGCTCGAATTCCAACCTTCTCTGCTGAGTTCCCATGAAAAGGGCTGTTCTGTATTCCCACTGAGGAGCGTGACCTTATCAAAAACTTCCTTTAATCATATTTATCCGGGTCTCTTTTTCTGACACACCCTTCTCAGATCTTTTTCCTCTGGAACCATGGCTAGTCTGAGTTGAGGTGTGCTGTAATTCAAAACTACATACCAATTTTCAAGGACAGATCGTGAAAGAGGCTGGATACACTTCATGAATAAGTGCCATACTGATCACATGTTAACTTGTGCCACCTTTTACAGTGGTTCCGAGATGGAGGTGTTGCCTTTCTACTAGAAAGCCTGGCTCTGAAGCACTGTTGATTTCTTCCTCCTATGTTTGTTTTCCTTCAGTTTTTCTCTTTTCTTGTTTGATCCTCTCTGCATTTCTGAGCTTAACTTCTCTTTGAAGCCTTAGTGTAGAATTTCCAACTGCATCAACATGAAGGTTCTGCCAGGTTTAATTCATTGCAGTCACCCAAATAAGTACGTTTGATGTTTGGAGGAATACTTTCTTAGACAAAAGCGTTTTCCAGGCTTACAAATGCCAGTTCCTTTGCTTTCCTTATCACTAGCCTGGTTGTACATTTTGCTTGGATTACTTAGTGGCATATTCTTTCTGTTACCAATAGTCAGCTCACTAATTATTCCACACTGGCATTAGCATATGTATCTAAGGCATGAGTTATGGCATGCCTCTTATTCTGTGAAAATCATTCCAAGATGCCTCACTGCCAAGTCATAGAAAAATTAAACACTTTATCATGATATTCAAGACCCTGAGGATTTAATAAGTATTTTTCAGCCTCGATGTTAACTAAATTATTCACTCAAGCCTTTTACTGGTAAGCTCGTTCACATACCTAGAATTCACTAAGAGACTATTACCACTATTTACAATCATTCTAGGCTACATTATTTAATTCTGAATAAGATTCAAGTTAGCACTGCTCTGCCATTGAGTGTAGGCATGTAGTCTCCCTCCACTCTCCATTGTAAGGGAAGGTGATGCCAGCCTTATGAGTTTGCTAGGTAGATTACTGTTAAATATGCACACTATGGGGGCCAACGTCCAGCATTTAGCATGTACCTCAAAAAGAGATTCTATCAACATTGTGCCAAGACCATGTGACTGCTCCTTATGACTTCTCATGACTGGGCCCGTGAATTCTCTTACAAGAGTAGCCTCGCTGCTGGAGTTCTACCTATCCAGGGACTATAAAGGCTCCCTCCTGTTCACTGCCACAGCAGAGCACCTGCTTATTATTAATTTATATGCCCATCATTCCAATCTGGCTGCTGGGACGTCTAACTCAAATTCCAGTTTCCATTTAATGCTCAGCATGACTTCCTAGTTTAGCTTTTCTCTGGCCATGATCCTTCTACACTCTATACATCCCTTACGTGCTTCTATCATAGGAATGCAAGGGTGTGCACCTTGTTTATCCTTACAACTGGTTATCAATGGGTTTAAGTAGTCCATTTCTCATCTGGAAACAGCCATACACAACAGCAGTCAGGGACCTGGAGGAATCATCCCAACATTTAGATTCCATAACACTGATCCTTCCACCTTCATGTGGTTTGAGAACTCTGATGAAAACTTTCTCTTATGTTAGCGCTTCTCTCTTTCGTCTATATGTATTTGCACATGGAAACACTTAGAGGTGCTTTAATTTCTCCTAGAGACTTCAGTTGAAAAAGAAGAGCAGCATTTGGTAAGTCTGAGGCATAACACATGTGCCAGTGTTCATGACTGAGGTGCCAGTGTTCATGACGTAGGCTTTTCAATACAGTCATTTGTCCCCACAGGACATTTTTCTAGCTGCACTTGTTTCCAAGTAAGGACCTTTGCACCCGCTATCTCCTTTGCCTGAGCTCTCTCAATCCATTCATCATTTTTATACTGTTTCTTTACGAAGGTCATGTGTATTTGCTCAAAGGTCTTTACTCAGAAAATTTTTTTGGTGCCCACATGAAGTACCATATCCCCCATGTGATATCCCTCTACAGTGCTTTATTTTGCTTCGTAGTACATACTCAATTTTTAGTTTTATTGAATTTATTCATTTCATGAATGAATGAGTTCTAAAGTTTAGTGAGGAATGAGGAATATTAGAGCATTAGAGCCTCACTCACTAAGACATAAGGGGTGATGATGCTCCTTTTGCTCTTTCGATGTAACTTTTCATGCTGCCTTTGGATGCCACAGGGTTGTTGCTGACTTTGAGTATCCTTGTGAAAGGATGGTGATGCTTTTGATCCTTCTCATGGCCCCCTGCTTTCAGCATCAAGTCAATTCAATGACAATCAGAAGTAGCATAGAAATAACAAGAACTCAAAAGCTGCCATTGCTCCTTTAAGGGAAACAATAAAGGTTGGGAGATGGCTCAGTGGATAAAGCATTCATCTGTACAAGCAGGAGGAGAGGAATCGGATCACCAGAATCCATATAAAAACCTATAATCCCAGCATTCAGGAGACGGGATACCCAGAACAAGCTGGCTAGACTAGAATGGGTGAGTGCCAAGTTCGGCAAGAGACACTGCCTCAATAAATAAAAAGCAATTGAGAAAGACACCTGAGGTCAATTTCAATCTTCCAATTGCATGCACACATACCTACATGTGTGTGGGCACACATGTATCTCACATACACATTAAAAATAGAAGGCAAACATTTGGCAAAAATTAGATTATGAAGTTATAGGATATGTAGGTGCAGGGGTTCCTAAGGCCTAGCTTCCTGTCCTCATTAACGAATGTGATTGTGAGCTGACTGGATTCCTCATGCAAAACTGTACCGTATTTTAAAGTCATCTGTGCCGAGAAATATAATTGCTGTGCATTACCTAGGAATATATAATTAAATTTAAGTGTAAGGAATTCCCTTTAAGAAATTGTTTTAAAAACACATGCTTAATAAGAACAGCATGATTCCAGATCCATTTGGAAAACAGACTACTATGGAACTAAAGCATTAAGTAACTTTTGTACCTTTCAGTGATTCACTAGAGTTTACATGAACGGTGTTATTATGGTTGATGTTCATTTCCTAGAAACCTGGCGAAATGTGTCCAATAAATTCATCTTTTCCCACAAAGCCAGAATACAAACTAAAAAGGATTGTAATAGCTTCCCCCTTTGTGAAATGAATGTTTTAAAATCCTGCAGCAAACAGAGGGATAAAGTGCAATGTAATTCACTTACATGCACTTTCTTCATGGAGATGACTTAGATTGCAATGGAAGTAAAATACTGATGAACTGACAATTCCATTTAAAAGGAGAAAAATAATTCAAGGAAAACAAATATTTCCCAGTGAAAGGTTTAAATGATCAGATTAAAGTATTAAGATAGCTATTCAGTGACGTATTAAAATTCCAAACAGAAATAGGAAAAAACAGGGCTACCTGAGAACCGAGAACACTCTGGCCATTTTTCCTATTGCTCGGATCTTGTTCCGTATCACTTCCTTCCGTGCTGCAGCAGTGGCTCCTGTATTTAAAAAAAAAAAAAAAAAAAAGTAGCCATCAGTGACTTCTTGTCTACCTGTAACTACTTTGCAAATCTACCTGGGCAACAAATTATAATAAGCATGATCAAGCCATCAATTTTACTTTGTTTGATTTTGCTTCCTGTTAGTTATCTTTAAATCAAATGTTCACATCCGTGCCTTGGACCTTACACCAGGATGTGATCCATGAGCCAAAGAGGAAGCGTTGAGAACTGGTTGGGGTGGAAGGTAAGAAGATCACGGAATGGTGGCTCCTTCCCATTTTCTGGGTTTGACATTCCTTCTCTTTTGAGGAGATGATTGAGCCATTTCCTAGTCTTTCTTCTCTCTGCTGGGAGATCCCTCTAGGAAATTACTGCTTTTCTAAAATCCCTCCCCTGAAGCAAACACACTATAGGCATTACTAACCCTGGCTCCTGGGAGGAGTGCCTGCCTTATTCCACTGGTCAGATATTCTTTCTTGACAAGTTCTAGGATGTGGGAAACCGAGACAGAGGCTCGGTTTATAAGTTTTATAACTTCTTGAATTTTTCAGATGAATAAAAATCAATCTATACGAATTATTGCTAATATATTTTCTTTCCAAAAATATTTTCTCAGAGTACAGTATAATCTTTAACACATCTATTTTATTTTTTTAATTCTCAAAATACACTGGAGATGGACAAAACATAGAAATACACCTCTCAAAAACTTTTTTTGTGTGCTACCGGAGATTGACCTTAGGTCCCAACGAATGCTAATAAACACTCTTACACGGAGATATAACCCCAGCCCTTCTTAAAGACTTTTTTCCTTATAATCCAAGTTTAAAAAAAGAAGCGATACTTAGTAGTGTCAACTTGACTGGACTGAGCAGTGCGTAGGAGATTAATAAAGTTCACGCTTGGATATTCTTTGGCATTTCCTGAGCTTTAACTAAAGGTAAATTATCTACCCTGAATGTGGGTGACATTATAAGCTGGGGGCCTGGAGAAAATAAGAGGGGAAAAGGGAGACAGGCAGCTGGTCTGGGCATTCCACCTCGCTGTTTCCCGAGGCCCAGGCTGTGAGTGGCTCTTCTTCACAATACCGTGGATAGAAACCCCTGACATCATGAGCCCAAATAAGTAACTGCTTCTGCTTACACTGTCTTCTCAGTGATGAAAGGTCTAAACTAAAACATTTTGTGTTACATGAGACTTTACAGGAAGTAGCAGCACAGCAATTTTTCTTTCTCCTCCACTGTCTACTGTGTCTAGCATGTATCGAATTACCACCCTCCTCCCTACCCTGTAACATCAGAGTGTCCCAAATTTGAAAGAACAATTTTAGTCACCAAAACTTGCTGAGGCTGGAATATATAGGTGCTAATTGATAAATGTTTTGGTCTTTTAACCCATGGCAAAAACAAGCTTTCTAACTCCTTTTAAAGGAAAGACTCTGACTCTTTTTTGAGGGCTTTTGTGAACATAATTTGGACCTTGACAGTGTTAAAGGGCAAGCAATTAACCATCAGGCTAGCTAACATTTCTTCAAGAACAGAAACTCGTGACAGTGGGCAATTTTGAAATGGCTGGAGACATGCTCTCTGCTTTTTCCTCCTCATTCAAGAAAAGACACAATGGGACTTCTTCTTCACTTAAGTGATTAGGCTTCAAAGGTGACATGCATATTCGCCTCACAGTGCAAGGATATCCCCAGGTGGGAACCAGTCAATGAGCTGGCATCCTTCCACATTCCCTCGGACCTGAAAGCGGCCCATATTTCTGTTTATAGTTCTGTTTATTTCTCTTTTGTGGAAATCACACCATAGGAGTTGCCTCCCCATGTTGTGAGGCACTTCACCACAGACAAAACTTTGCCGAATGAAAGTCTTTCACTAGCTGGCCAGTGACTATGCAAGGGTGTCGGAACGCAAGTACAGCCACGAACTGTCTCTAGGGTAAGTTTTTATACAGAAAAACCATAACCAGGGGGTGAAAAGTTTGAGTTCCTAAGCTTACAGGTGGAAAGTCGCCTTAACAATTTCTATTCTTTTACTATTTTGCAGGAGCAAGCCAAGCATAACCTAGAGAAGCCATAAATCTGCAGTTAGCTGGTACATCTCAGGACACCTGTTCTCAACACAAGTGGGGTCCTGCTGATGTCTGTTCCCATACCCTGGGCCAACTGCCTGATAATTTCAGAGACTAGAGCCAGCCTAAATGTCAACATGGCGTGGCTATGGCCAAGAAGGTGCCCTATCACACCCACATATGCATGGGCAGGGCTTGCTTATTTCCAGCCACTCTGCCTGCAGTTGGGTGGAGTGAGGGCGGAGAATCCATGTAGAAGAAAACCATTCTCCAATATAATCCTTGGCAATCAAGAGTCATGGGGTTTCTGGATTCACGTACTTAGATTGTAGGTGACTAATGACCATGAGAATGCTGACGGCCATTTGTTTTTTAAAATATCCTAAGTGAGTGGAAGTGGTCTGTGTGGGACACTCGTCCTCTGTGCTTCCTCATGGTTTCAGGTCAGGGCTGCTCTCCGCCCAACACCGCCATTACTACTCTTTGGTGAGCATTTCCCACCCTGCTGACCCAGTCATGGCAGAGGTCATGGTGTGCTGGGCAAGGGAAAAGACTCTGGCTCTCTCCAATACACAGAGTGGCCAGATCATGAAACCAATCTACTGACACAGAGAATGGAAAGTGTGGGTGAGCTCCAGAGAGGGTGTCTATATTTAGAAATGCAACAACAACAAAAAGCAGTGAGGAGCAGTTAAAGAGGTTAGAAATAAGACTGCACATATTTAGGAGAAATGAGAAGGGTCAAACAAGAGCAAGTGAGTGAGAACTATGGAAGAATGATCTCACAGAACAGTTTCCAATAAAGGACGTGTGAAAACCAGAACCCGAGCAATGCAAAGAATCTAAGTAGGAGAAGGACGGAAATAAATTATGTTGAACTCTGTCTCTCAGCTCACTGAGAGCTGACTCAGAAAACTGTTCAGTGCTACATTTCAGATATGAGATGGGCACTTCTACACTACTTACATTTTCATATATGGTAAATTACTGTAAGGTACATAACAAGTATTCTACTTTATATATGTATAGGTGTGTTTCTAAATGAATATATATAACTATATAACTATATAACTTTCGTACTGAAATATCCTCTTTTAGAAATTTTTCAGTAATGCAGTAAAAAGCTTTATCATCTTTTTCATAAATATTAGAATACAGTGACTCAAAGTTCAAATAATCTTATCATAGATGCCAAGAAGAAATGTTAAGACAATATATAAATCAGGCGTGGTGGTGCATGCCTTTAATCCTAGCACTTGGGAGGCTAAGGCAAGTGGATCTTAGTTCAAGGCCAGTCTGTACTACATAGAGAGCTAGAGGCCGACCAGGGCACAGTGAGGCCCTGTCTCAAAAAACAAACAAACAAACAAACCTCATTTAGTCAGTGCCCCCCAGCCCCCCACATTATTCTGTAGCTCAGCTGGCCTCAAACATTATGGCAATCCTCTGGTCTCAGCCTCAAAGTTATTGGGATTACAGGTATGAACCATCATACCTGTCAAGACTAGTTTCTTAGCATTTTCTGTTGGAGATAGCCTTAAATATATATTTTTTTCATCTTTTTGAGACAGGGTCTCCCTGTAGCCCCAGCTGGCCTGAATTTGCTATGGAGACCAGGCTAGCCTCAAACTCACAGAGATCCGCCTGCCTCTGCCTCCTGAGTGCTGGGATTAAAGGCATCTCAATGAAACTCATATTATGCAGGTATAACTTCATAAAATGTGAAATATAAAAATGTGTCTATTAGTCATGTGTCTTCATGACTACAGGAATTCCCATTAACCACAGCAGGATGGGATGAAGTTAACATATACATGTCCTGGTGTGCTTAGTACTGCTATTCCTAGATTTTGGTATTTTCCAGAGATGACTAAAGCTGTTTTGAAAATGCAGGTTCCACTAAAGGTTCTCACAGTCCATACTTCATTACAAAGATCAAAAAAAAAATATGCATGTTTGCCAGAATTTTATTACATGCCACATGCACATGTAATATCACATTTAACATTCTTGGTACCACTTTAAGCTGTGGCCATGTACCATGGTTACATTTAAGTAATGAAGGCATAAGATAATGCTTACATAAAAAATGTAGTATTTTTCATTGAAAATAATATAATCTCTTATTTTAACTTGGAAGTCCAAAACTGAAAGATAGTAGTATTTCATATGTTAAGGAAACAGTAATTTTGAGCAAACTTTTTTGTTTTCATTCAAACAGATAATTATGACTTGCTTTTGCTTCATTTTCAACTTCTAAGTTTTGGTGTTTTTTTAAGCCTGAGGCATCATTTTATTGTTTTAGTAATCTAACAACCCTGCATGCTCTATGTTCCTCAAAGTTGGGGAGCCAAAATGTAGACTACGGGAATCTTTAAAGAGCTCCTTAAAATAAGTCCTGCTCTTACTGGTGCACCTTGCTGACTTTCCATGAGTGTTAAAGTTATCTGTGTCAGGTGGCCTGCTGAGCATGTGTCACCTCCTGCAGGGTATGTTTCAGCCTTGGAAGAGAGCTGGAAACTATCACAGAGAGGAGAGGCCCAGTGATAGAATGAAGAGCTCTTCCCATACTGAAGATGTTGGCCTGCTCTGGTACACAGCTAGCATGTGGCTGTGGAGCTATTGCTATAAAGGGCTAAACTCAGTTGGATCTGCACTAGAGGTATGCAGAAAGTGCTCTGTAGAACACAACTTATTCTCTAAATCATTCACTTATTCAACGTTCATGTGACTCTACTATGCATCTGTGGTTAGTGAAATAAGGATGAACAGGCATAGGCTACTGTGGGACATCCCGTGAAGGGCTGGGAAAGACTACCACAGATGGTGACAAACAGAAGAGGCACCTGTGTGCTACGACTGGCAGAAGACGGTGAATGCCAAGTCTTAACCCTATGCCCCTAAATTTCAAAGTGGGAACTTGAAAGCAGCCATGGTGGGGAGGAGGATTCATAGCATGGAAACCTGCAAATGCTACAAACCAGGGTCATTTTCTCTCATGGAAGATAGGCTGTTAAACATTTTACAGCACAGCAGCTGCTTAGAGGCACAGCATAGTGATACTTAGTAATGGAAGGTAGCTATTTGAAAATCTTAAGGCCTCTTACTGAAGGATAAAGGAGCAGGGAGGATAGGGCTAGAAAAGTAAGGAGAAGAAAGATTCCCCACAGAGACTTTTAAACATGTGGGTACACCAGCCACTTACATGTGTTCAAATGTCTAGGACTAGACATCTGGTGTGAACAGAGTTTGGAAATGCCTGAAGCTAAATTGTAAAGCCTCCAGCAATGGACTACAGGTAAAGGTAAATAAAGTTATGTCTGATCACAGGGGTAACAGAGATAAATAGCACTTACTTTGCCAGATACTTAGGAAGAAGTGTTGTGACTGATAGATGGATATAGGTCTCTATCTTTATCTGTATAAAATATTAGCTGTAGAAATTAAATGATGGACAAATGGGTATAGGGTATAGTTCTTTCAACTTTCCCACAGGTCTCAAAAATTTTGTGATAAAAGGTGAAAAAAAAAAGAAACTAAACTTAGAGGGAAATTGGTTTTAAGGGAAAAGAGAGGCGCTTTGGTGGGGCATGTCTGTATGTCCCAGTCTTCTTCATGGGGCACAGTGGAGGAATGGGCTTGCTGAGGGAGGCAGTAAAGGGTAGTTCTCCCTGGGGTCACCTTCTCCTACAACATGCCCAGCAAAATACTGGACTGGAAAAAATTTCTCTTAAAAGTCTAAGCCAACAGATCCTAGTTAGGTTCAGTACACTTTTATAACTGTTACAAATGAAGTCAGCCAGCTACACAGAAACTTCTTAGTCTAATGTCTTTTATAAAAGAGGAATATTTTCGTATTAGAATTTGAAAAACACCACCTTTTAAAAGTTATTGTTGTGTGGCTGGAGAGATGGCTCAGTGGTTCAGAGCGCATACTGCTTTGCCCAAAAGGAAGCAAGGAAATGAGCACTAGACTTGGGCCACAATCACTACACATAAATGCAGAGGAAACTGGCAGAATGGTTCCCAGGTAAAGGAATTTACTATCTCCTAAATGTGCTATTATTTTAGAAGAAAGGGATGTGCTGTAACAAAAAGTATTGTTCAGTCAGAGGCCATTTAGAGGCACCAAGGCAAACATTGAAAATGTCTAGGGAAGGACTGCCCTCGTGTCAGATGGTATGGAACTGACTCAGTCACTTTTTTCACATGAATTGGCATGTGAGAGGCAGAACAGCACCGTGCTGAAGATCTTGTGCCTTGGAGTAAAAGACCTGGTCGAAGCCCTCACTTTCCCAATGACTAGCTTTCTATGCGGGGGCCACTTACAAAGCCTCTCTTCATTATCCATAAAATGAAGGGTGTTCTAAGTACTCTATTTGCATTATTTAATTCAATACTCAGAACAACCACCTGAGATGGCTCTATTCATCTCCATTTTCTTTCTTTTATTTTCTTTTTCTTTCTTTCTTTTTTTTTTTTTTTTTTTGTTTTTCTTTTTTGTTTTTTTTTTTTTTTTTCTTTTTTTTTTTTTTTTTCTTTTTTTTTTTTTTGGGGGTCTTTTTGAGATGTAGCCCCAGTTGACCTGGAACTCACTATGTAGACCAAGGTGGCCTCGCACTCATAGAGATCCACCTGCCTCTGCCTCCCAAGTGCTGGGATTACAGGCGTCTCCATTTTAACGGACAGAACTGGCAAGTTATTTGCTCAAAGTCACCAGCTGCAAAGAGATAATGCAGCTAGGATTCATTATAGTAGCATACTGTTGATTTACTTCGAAAGTAGGCAGAAGGATTAAAGAAGCAGCATGTTCATACATTCTCAACACTCACCAAGTACATGTGCAGGTACTGTGATACCTCCTAAGGTACACAGCCCAGAGCTTCGGTAAATGGGAAGTTCTCAGAAGTGTTGGCTTTTAAGGAAATGCTTGCACTGATGGATAGCTCAGTTCTATGAACAATGCCATCTCTCTCTGTAAATGACAAGACTGATCATGTGATCTTGGTGAATACCAAACATCCCTGAGATGGGGCCTGATATGTGATTCATGACATCCAGGCTCATGGCTGGCCCTCAGAAGACAGTAAGCACTTAGAGGAAAATGCAGCAACCGGGGCTACTGGGTATGTTCATAGAACAAAGGGCACCACTCCGAAAGACAAGCTGACCAAACCCAATCAAGATTTCTATTCTATAGAGCTAGGAAAAAAAGGGAGGCCAGTTTCCTATGAGCTAAGAAAAACAATGAAAGAGTAAAAAGATTTTTCATAGGATTGAAAATAGACTTCTCAAAGAAAAATAATGTTAAATTTAAAAATTCAGAGCATTTTACAACTTTTCAAGCAAAATCTTTAAATGTGCATCAAACATCAAATGCATGCTCTGAAGAGAATGTTTTTACATTTTTAGACTCACAGCAATACTTATAACATGCAGTTATTCGATCAGTTATCAATAACTCATAAAATTATCTCTATGTTGAAAACCTTGGCCTTTAAACACACTATGAAGAGTGTGCTCTACATTATGGAAGCTTTGTTAGAAAAACAAATATGTGTCATATCTTCTCAGAGTATCAGTTCTCAGCAAGCTGTCAGACCTGTTTTTGATTTAATGACATTAGATATAACAATTTTTCTTTTTAAAAAATATTTATTTTGATTTTTAATTATGTGTATGTGTGTGTGTGGTGGGAGGGTGGGATTATGTACACATAAGTGCAGGTGCCCTCAGAGAAGGCCAGAGGTGTCAGATCCCCCTGGAACTGGAGTTACAGGCAGTTGTGAGTCACCGTGTAGGTGCTGGAAATCAAACTTGGGTTCTCTGCAAGAGCAGCGTGTGCTCTTAACCACTGAGGTATCTCTCCAGCCCCGCAAAATTTGCTTTCTTTTTAAAGTGTAAGTATAATAAAAAATGAGTTGCAAGCATAAAGTACATTAAAGAACGGAAAGTATAAAGAAAAAATTCTTAGGGACAAAAATGATTTAGTTTCTAAAGCAGACACTAATATATTTCCAGGTAACTGGAACAAAAACAATAATGAATTGGGAAGATAATTAGCAAAAAGCTGATAAGAAATTTCAGTATCTTCTTACAGAATTAAGTAATTTTTTTACATGTTCTTTTAAAATCATTTTCCAATTACATTATAAAAATTCAGTTATTATAAAAGATAAGACAACTCAGAAGTGGTAAATTGAGTTTTAGATTTCATATAAAGTCCTCGGGGAATTATAAGGATTCCTGACCTGACTGTATTTTCTAATACAATAAAATACATATAAGTATTTCTCAAGATGTTTTATCCTCTGTTTCGTTCTTGTTTGTTATCAAATATTTTGCTCCAATTCCTGTTTACTTTGCCAAACTTCTAAATCTTTTGTTTGCTAATATATTTAAAATTGGTTTAATTTCTCTACCAGACTAAGGTGGATGAATGCAGGGTCCACATGTGTTTTTTGGTTCACCAGCGAATAACACACAAAAAAATCCTATGAATATTTTCTTATAATAAGCAAAAATAAGTAAAAGACAAAATATAATTATAAATACATAATGGAATATTAATGTTGAGGTACTCTGTACTTGAATTTATTTTTTACTTGATTCCAATGACTATCAATTTTCCTTTTGTTCTGTTGTAATAAAATCAATTTATTTACCTCTTTTTAACAGCCTGATGTCTAAATAGCCAAGGTATTGTCTCCTGTTACATTTGCTGCATTGTGTGCAAATACCTTCAGACAGCAGCTGCATGGTCTGCAGCCTCCTCCTAGGGTCCGAGCTGTCTCTTTCACTTGCTTGCCATCTCATCTAACTTCCCCAAGAAGGCTCAGTTTTAGGGCCCAGCCCTCAATTTTCTGATACTCCTTTCTACATGAGTAATTTTGGAGGCTTATTTCACTCACAATGGATTCATCATTAGGAGCCTGTCCAGTTCATATTTCTTTTCAATTTCAAGGACTCTATTTTGGAACCCTGATGGCATTTCCTGAGATATATGTATCCATCTTACTCAAATTTATGTCTGTAAAAGAACTAATCTTTCCTTGGAAACTGACCAGTTATTCAACAAATTTTATCAACCTCTAGGCCCCTGAATGTGACAATCAGCGTTCATGTCCACTGCCTGCTTAGACTCTGTTCTGTGGATTTAACAACGAAGTACAGTTTTAAGTGCATAGAAAGTTGCTTCAAACAGTTTCTCTAAATCTGACCACTTCAACGAAGATAATTTGCCATGTTCCTCAATTATAACCCTGCTCATCATTTCTGTGCACGTTTCCTTTCAGGCCTAAAAGTCCTGCTTTTATTATGTTAACTATCTTCAGGGTGCTTCAGAACAGGTTGCCAGAACAGAAATCGCATAGCCACTGGCTTCCCAGAGAGCTTTTGCCCTGCTATATCTATTCTATATTTCCATATAAAAACTGAGAATTTTCTGGGAGTGGTACAGTATTTACCCAGTGCCTATGCACACAAGGCTTTGCATTTGATCTCAGCACTGTAAAATAAATCAAGCAAATAAATAGTATTTTATATGTTCTCTCTCAATTATTATAGGAAATAAAAAATTTACCTTAGATTGGAAACCCAAAACTGCATGCTCAAGTGAGCTGTTCATAAATAATGGTCATAGTCATAGAAGAGCCGAGAGTTAACGGTTCTTTAGCTGGTGCGATCTCAGATGCACTAAGAAACCTCCAGGAGGAATTTCTCAGGCTTAAATTATTCACCTCTTTAAACTAACCAATCACATTTAGATTCTTTCATATTTGCTGAAAACAATCCCCTGACTTTGGTGGTAAACCTTGTATACTTTAGGTCCCCAAGCATTTCCCATGAGAGTTATTTGTGTCAAATGGAGTCTTATATAGCAAGTCATCCATTTGTCATGGTACAGAAATACAGTTTTGTTAGAAATCATATGGCCAAACCCTTTCCGAGCTGTTTAAGGACCAAAAAGATGCCACGTTAGTCTCTTTAGTTCTTAACTTTCCATTTCAAAGAGTCTTTGTGACTTTTTAAAGGTAGACAGAAGTAGGGAGCCACTCTGGAAACTGTGATATTAGATAGAAAGAATTAGCTATGAATTCAAAGCAAGGTAATTTCTTTGCAAACAATTGAGACAGTTTCACAGAAGCATGCAAAAATCTGCTTGGCTCTCATGTTTGATGACTTGCTTGTGGTTAACATTAGGATAAGGCAAAAATGTGGCTAAGGAGAGGAGCTCTACCATGTGGTTTTCCCTTTAGTTGAAAGCAGACATAAATTCTAATTTAATATTGTCTTTCCAGGGCAGTCTGAAACTACATTTGGCTTGAAATGCATTAGTTTTATTACCCTTTTCTTTTGTACTCTACAGAACTTAAGTTTTACCTCTACAACATTTTCTTGTTAGTAAGACTTATCAAATATCATAGTCTCAAACATAATTTGTATTTGAGGGGAAAAAATGTGATCTCAGAGTCTATGACTTTAAGAACTAAGAGAACCAAAGGAACAGGCGTTCCTAACTCACAAAACTGTCATTGGGTTTCTAGTGCTTACTGCCATTCCAGATTTCTTCACTATAATAATGAACAAAACAGAGGCCTTGGTGATGAAAGCTGCTTCATGTCTGTCAGCTTCCCCCCTGCTTGGGATCACTCATTACTCCTTGGTTTACAATGAGTCTTCTTCATTAATGAGGATTAACTACCAAATGAGATTCATCTACTTGGATTTCTTTCTTCTCTAAAATATGCTGGTGAATAACAACCCCAAATTGAAAACAGACTAAATATTTTATCATCCAAAATCAGAAGTGGAAAGGAAAAAAAGACCCTAACACACAAAAATTAGGGCCTCAGAAGACACTCATTGGCAGGAACTGTTTCCAAACTTTTCAAGATAACAGAGGTTTGGTATTTGCCTTTCAACATTGAAAAAAAACCCAGCCAATGTGAAACAGCAACCCTTTTCTAGTTCAGCTCCTTTACTTGTAAGGAAGACACTAATGAGGACAGAGTCCTGCTATCCACCAAAAGCCTCAGTGCACCAAAAAAGACCCTTTATATACTCACATACACCTAAGTTTTCCACATAATGAAAGCACAGTTTCTTAGGAAGACCATGTTCAAACAGGTAAACTGAAAGCATGTCATCTGCATCATCTTTATTTGGTGGTGGTGCTGGTGGGGGACAAGGTCTCAGGATGTAGCCCAGCCTGGATACCTCAGAACCCTCCTGGCTTTAGCCTCTTGGGTGCTGCATTGATACTTATGGGAAAAAAACAGTGCAGTAATCTGTACAGAATATTCTATGGTATATTTAACAGAAGAAACTGTATTAAATATTACTTGGTATTTGTTTGTGTTTTGGTTATTTTCTTTCTTGTCATCATGCTGTTTCTAAGGAGAAGATTTAAAGTACAGCAATCTCAGGTGGGAGATATTTCAAGAGCCTGAGAACAAGGTGGATGCAGATGCTCCTTTGAATTCAGACTGTTGCTTTACTAGCTTATGAATGTGGTCTTTATATTGATTGATTTTTCTTTACTTCATATGTGAAATAGGGATAATCATAGTACCTCTACCAGAAGGTTGTCTTTAAGACTAAAGAGAATAAAAGTTTCCCAATAAATTCTCTAATAATTTTAAAACAAATTACATTTAAGAATTATAATTTTGTTTTGCGGGACCAAAATGGTAAAATTAATTAAAAGCGCTATGACACACCAATTTAGAATGATGTGTATGTAACACGTAATTGTCAGCTGCTGTCATTTTCAACATCAGTATCACCAAATGCTAAAGGGGAGAGTGTCTGGACAAACCTGGAAGGGTGTCTCCTGACAGTCCCTACTTGCTAAAGGCCTTGCAGACACTTAGAGCTCCACCTGACATGACAGAAACATGAGCCCTAAAGGTACTGTTACTACCTTTGACTTTTGAGTTGACACTGGATATGGGACAACATACTGCGAAGGGCTTGCTAAATCACTCATGAGGAGGTGGCCCCTACCTAAAAGCAACAGCTGAAGGGGGGAGCTCTAATTGAGTCATTCGATGTTTGTGGCATCCTCCTTTCAGATCTTCAGCGGACCGACAAGGAGCCTGGCAGGAGGAACCAAGGCCACCCCTCAATGACAGATAGGCTGACACTGTACACAGCAGACAGGGTAGGAGAACTGAAACTATCTTGTCATTACTGCCAAAGAAGAAACTCAAATATATGCTGTTATATTTCCAAAGAGGCTCAAAGAGCTCCGGGAAGTTTTATAAACTGTTCTTTGAGTTCTTTGTAGAAGTCCATACATTTCTGTGTCATGCTAAAATAAATTACTAGAATTCACCTTGATTGCCTGTTCCAAAGTTGAATACGCTCGTCATTTAAATGTTTATTTCTGTGTATTTTCCTCCATTAACAGACACATTAATGAGAACTGAGCAAACATCAGTCACATTCACAGCCATTAAATGAGAGGGTAGCATGTATTAGCATTCAGCTTAACTCACTGCAAAGCCAGGATCCCAAAAGAGGACAGGCTCTACAACTGCCAAGGACTATTGCCAGACAATATCCTACTAACGCCTGAGACTCTTAGTGTTCTTTGTACACTTCATGTCCGAATTTCCAACTTTAATGCAGTTGTATCTGGACTTCTGCTACCACTCTACATACAGAGGAGAAAACTACTCTTAAAGGTAAGACAAGGAGCTAAGAATTCTCCCGAAACAATCAGCTTCTCAACAAAATCTATTGTTAGGTGCAGAAGGCAACTTCCTCTGTGGCATTTTTCTTTCATCACTTCCTCAAAGTTCTTTTCTTTTTGTTAAAAAAAAATTCCGTGTGTGTGCCGTACATATACTTGATATATACTTGTTAGTGTGGGTCTGTATATGTGTGTGTGGGTATATGTGCATGTGTGTGCCACGCACCTAGAGGCCAGAGGCTGCTATCAGGTATCTTTCTTCCATTTCTTTCCACCTTTATGTTTTGAAACAGAGTATCTCACCGAGTCTGGAGCTTGTTGATTAGTCTAGACTGGCTGCCCAACGAGCTTTACGGATCTGCCTATCTCTACACCCTCAGTGTTAGATTACAGCTGTGCACCACCATACCCAGGAACTCAGGTCTTTGTGCCTGTGTGTCAGGCACTTACTAACTGAGCCATCTTGCCAGCCTCAAGGCTCTTCTGGGAAACTATGATGGAAACTGGCACCTACACTGCCACCACGTGCTGCTGACACCCACCAGCCCGAGGAACTTTCCTTGTTGGGATTCCCAACTCTCTCTTCTTCTTCCCATATCCAGATACACAAAAGAAACATTCAACTGAGTCCTCTTTAGTCTGATTAAGGGAAATAAACAACAGGGAAAAAATAACATACTACTTGTTAAGCAAAGTATGCTGGGTCCAAGACACTCTAAAGAAATGGGATCTTCCCTTCCTAGGACGTATATGACAATAATTTTTCTTCTTTCTGCTCATCCTCAAACTTGTAACCATTACATGGAGGAACCAAGAACTCTGAATAGGACCCAAACATTTTTAAAGTATTAATATCATTTTAAAATCTGAAAACACTAATCAGACTAACGCAGCTCATGGAAATGGCTTAAAGCAGATGATGCTGTTAAAAAAGGAAAAGAATTCACTGATACTCAAGTTGACATAAATGGATCATTGAAGATAAATATCAATTCCAGCTGGCAAGTCCAGACGAGGCCCCTAGACCAGTTCTTGCCCTGCACTTGAATAAGGCAAAATGGTAATTTTAGAGTAGTGGAATGTGCTTTGAAAGAAAGACAAAATTTTTCCAAGGACTTTGGAACTAATTACTTTAGAACAGAGTAACTCATAAAATGTATCCTTTTATGTAAGTGATTAAGAAAACGGGCTGGTCACTCAGGAGCAGCGAGACTTTGGAGCTGTGTAGGAACAGCCTCTGCATTACAGCCATCAGGTGCTTCCAGCAACAAGGCTGATGCATTACAGGCACTCAGCAGATCATCTGCTAAGAGAATACATTAATGCTTAATTGCAGACATGTAGGTCTGTGTGCTCTTAGTCTAAGCAATCTTACATTTTTATTACATGCATTGTAAATATTGGCCAACGGACTTGGCTAACGTGTAGATTTGTTAACTGGGGAGCTTACTGTATGCCAATTGATCTTAATTTTGAGAACGTCAGCATTCAGAAGATGATAGCTTAAATTATGGAGCACGGCATGCTAAGTACTCTGAAGTCAAGCAGAAGCCTCAGAACTGAAGTCTTTCTGACTTGGTCCCATCTTTCTCTGCTCCTTCTCTCTTGAAGCATACAGACCAGTGTTTCTGATCCCAAAGACAAGTCAGAGAAACAAGAACTCCTCTCCCATAAAGCAAGCCATAAAACCTAGAAGGTCCCCTTTCCCCTTTGCTTCGAAGGTCCTCATTCCAGCAGGGCCTTCACCCAATGCGCAGGAAGAGAGCAGGGCCTAGAGACCTGAGGAGGGCCTGAACAGAGGCTCTGCTGGCTTCTCCCTCACTCAGCTCCTTTTCCATCATACCCTGTCCTCTAGCACATTTCCTTATGTCTCCCCATTCTTTATCAACCCTAAGGAGACACTGATTCCAGCTTTCTAGGTATTTATTTCTGATGGCTCCTGTGCCACCTCAAACTGATTAAATAAATTTCTAGTGCTTTTATCTTGTGTTTCTGTTATAGATGTATCAATGACCTTTATGATGGGAAGGTATCCTATCTGGCTGACTCTGAGGAATAAGGAATTGAGTGAAAACCGGCTGCTGAACAATGCTGCCTGACACTAAAACCTACCCATGCCCTGTATATTACACAGTACGTCAATGCATGTGCTTAATTCCTATGACTGTTTTTCTCATTTTAACCATTATTTTTTATTTCTACATCCTCTCGCTACATCATATATCATAGTCCTCTGCAATACGATATCATTTGAAAATAGTACATGAAGACAAGGAGTGGACACGACAGCACTTACAGAGAAGAGAAGGTCGGTGTGTTAAGGATACAGTGTGCATGGAAGTGATGTGTATGGACTCTGTTTACACAGTCCACAAGCCTTTACGTTACACTTTTGCCTGCAGTAACAGGCACTTTGTATTTTTAGATGTGATCAGAATTAAGACCATGTAAATATTGTCACGATATTCAAATATTAATTTTTAGAAAGGGCCACGTTCTCTTTCCATTTTACTAAAGTGTAGTTTTCAATGGCTGCTAGTCATTTAAATTCTGTTTGTCACAGTATCTTCTTTCCTGTGGTACCTTAAGTTTTTGTACTATAATTCATCTTATCTTATTGGCATCATCTGTTTCTATATCAGTCTCTCTAATGAGACTGTAGCTTCTTTAAGGAAAGGTCTTCAGAGCTCCTTGGAATCCTAAGTGTCCTCCACAGAGTAGATTTGTTCCAACCCCAGCTACTTCACTGTCCCTTTTCATGCATTTCAGAGTGCTTTACTAGGACCCACAGTAATTTTTTTCCCTTTCATTTTTAACCTTATGGATCATCTGTCTTTGGAGAAAAGTTACAGTTTTTGAATTATATAGTATCTCAAAAATAATAAAAATTCTCCTGGCTATTATTTATTATTTAATATAGATAAGGAAAGTATTAATATTGCTTAAAAATTTGAAAATACTAATCACACATGTGCAGCTAGTGGAAATGACTTATATAAAAACAGATGCTGCAATAAATACCAGACTTAGACACCAATATGTCAATATACAAATGCCGTCTTTTATCATACACATCCGAACAGAAATAAATAACAGGAGAACTCCGTAAAGGACACTTGAAAAGCTGCCCCATAAATGGCAGCATCTTCTAGAAAATAAAGGATTACCCTTTCCCCCCAGTGAGCCCAAAGTAACTAAAAGATGGTTATTAAAATAGTTTGTTTCAACAATGCTTTCAAAGTAATGGGAAAATTCTCTCATGGTTTTAGTTCTTACATTTTCTTAAAGTAACTTGGAAAAAAAAGCTTTCATTTTTCAATAATATGATAAAAACATAAACCAAATCTTAAAAATTTATGACGGGGGTTAGCCATGTGCTCCTAAGTAATTACCTGGCAAATGGTATTAGTACAAAGGCTTAACCTCTTACCATCAAATCCATCTTCTTCGGACCCCAGTTCATCATCTGAGCAGATGTTAAGGACATTTACCAGCATCTCAGTCACTGAAGCCAGAAAGGAAAAAAAGGAAAGACAATTCAGATTTTCGGTTATATCTTTATTACTCTGACATGCTAATTAGCTACTTTTACAATAATATGACTTACCTAAAGTCAGATCTGTATATATATCTGTTGTCTAATCATTTTTCTCTAAATATATCTACCTACACTATTATAAAAGACAATCAGCCTTCTGATTCTATATAGGCTTTTTTATTTATTTCATCCTTATGAAACCTAGTAATATTTATTAAACATAGGTCAGTAGAAAATGGGAAAACCAAACATCAGCTGTGAACATCCTACAAAACTCCTGGGAGAAAATAGTTGTTTTGGAATTCTTTATTTTCACAGTGATCCTGCCTGATATAGCTCAGATGACAGACTTCTGTTTAGCAGGGACTGAGTGAACAGCAGATTCCTTTTTATTAATTTTTCTGATCCTTCAGAGAATTCAGCTCAGTGATAGGTGAGTATGTATTTAATAAAAACTGTTGATGGATGAACTAATATATTTGAAGTCATTTGGGGAATACTGGTTTTAGACATGAGCATGTTGACAGAAATATCATTACACTTGACTTCCAAAAAGGCTTTAAGATACTTGGGTAAAGAGGAATCAGAAATTCAGTTAAGTAAATAGATGGCAACAGGCTTATATAACAGTGTCATACACAGAAAATTAGTGCTGTGGTACTTTACAGCAATGTGCATGCTGGCACATTGAACGATTCTTGAAATTAGACCAGGTTTTAGGAATGTAATGCAATTCTTCAGAAGCTATTTTTAAGGTAATATGTTATTTTAAGAAATGTTCTTTTATGTGACGGAGAGTAAAACTTCAGTGCTGCTGAGTAGAATTTAATTATCAAAACTGAGTTAGGGTTTGCAATATATCACTATTCTTTCATAAAAGAGGGTCAAACTTTGAACAATTAACAGGAACCACCCATCTAAAGGAGACTAGTGCTCTAGCATGCCTGGCAGTTGTCAGGATTCAAACTGCTGTAATGTGTAGAGGAGGCAACAGATGAACTTGCCTGCTTGCTGTGACTGGACCAGTGCAGGACATGGCCATGCAGTCCAAGGGGGCCTTGTTACAAAGCACTTGTTATTTATTTGGATATACATCAGGAAATGTCTTAATTGGTGACTCATAACTTGCCTTGTGTAATTATTCTCAGATATTTATAAGACAAAAACCCCACTTACATACATGTAGGCAATACACTCATACACAGAAAATAAAAATAATA
Source organism: Nannospalax galili (assembly GCF_000622305.1). Classification (NCBI taxonomy): domain Eukaryota; kingdom Metazoa; phylum Chordata; class Mammalia; order Rodentia; family Spalacidae; genus Nannospalax; species Nannospalax galili. The sequence goes on along the minus strand of NW_008360331.1, from coordinate 2,935,588 downwards.
AATATTTAAAAAACCCACTCCATAAGTATTGTAGGGTCTCAAAACATGTATAGCTTTTTCCGAAACTCCCCATAAGACCTCATTTTCTGAGCTATGCGGAGATTTCTATTATTGTGCCCATGGCCTTCTCCTACATCATGTGCAAAAATGCATGCGGAATGACTCACTCTATCAGTCTGGCTTCCTGGCTACAGCTCAGGGGCTGCTGGCTTTTCCATATAATTTTTCCTGAAGTTTAGGTCGAAATATGAAAGCAAACCAAATGGGGAAGGAAGGGAGGAAGAAAAGGATGGAGGAACGGAAAGCTAATTCTGAAAAATTGGTGCGAGTAAGCCGATAGGCAACTCTAAATATCAATGTCTCACTGTTCTCTCCCCTAAAGCACACTAGGGCATGCTCTGTTTTTTAATGAACTCCATTTTTGTTGCTTTACATGTTGTCTTTCAAATTACTGCAGGCATTAAGCTATGCAATGGTAATTATTAACACGAGGACTATAAGCAAAACATGACTATTCTAACCTTTTAATATTTTATTTTAATTTTATGTGTATGAGTGTATCACCTGCATGTATGTAAGTGTACCTGTGTCGTGCAATGCCTGCAAAGGTCAGAAGAGGTTGTTGGATCCCCTGGAACTGGAGTTATGGATGGTTGTTTGCTGCCATGTGGGTGCTAAGAACTAAATTCTGGTCTTCTGCAAGAGTAGCCAGTGCTCTTCACTGCTGAGCCATCTCTCCAGAACCTAACCTTTTAGTTTGTCAGGTACTTTGTAAAATAAAAATGTTGCTTTGGGATTATAGTACCTAGAAGTAGGAAGAGAAGGCTTGAAACCAGAGAAAACTTTATTTCTATTATTATCTTAAAGAGGCGCTATATTATTCAGATGAGACTGTAATTTTTTTCAGTGTTCCTTGTTTGGCCCCAAATTACTCGCTGCATCTTGTAAACACACACAGGGTACACTTTGTTAACACACACAGGGTGCACCTTGTTAACACACACAGGGTGCACCTTGTTAACATACACAGGGTTAACACACACAGGTATACCTTCCCAATCTTTCTCTCATGGTATCAATTGGGAACTGTGTCAGTTAAAACAAGTGTTTCTGTGAGTGTTCATGGTAAAACAGAATGCATCTCTCTTTTCTTCCTGTACCATCATTAATTACACCTCAGAACTCTACAACATACCTTTCTCTCCAACAAATGGCAGTGACCAGGTGAAAACATCCATGAAATTTGGGAGCCAGTATGGATGGGGGGAACAGTTGAACTGCCTGATATTCATAACATTGTTCTCATATTTCAATACTGCAGCTAAACAAAAAAAGACAAAAAGGACATTAGAGTCACAGCCATATTTCTATTTCTATACATGGCCTTAGTTGGTGATCAAGAAAATTCAAGTATTTGACAAAAGCACCAAACCATCAATGCAAACAGCTTAATCAGCCCTGAATCTTGCACTACTTATGGACTTAAGCCTCATAGAAGATGCTATGCACAATGTGTGGATGGCAGATATGAAGGGCAGTGCAATCTGGAAAACATTTACAGAAAATAGTTAATCAACTGTCAGCAGTGAGATCAAGCACCTCTTGTGGCCAGGGGTGTTCTAGTCTTATATAACACCTTGAATAAATACAGTAAGATATTTGGATTGAGTCCCACCATAGAATACACTGCTGATGATAGCCTTGACTCAGAAAAAGCTGCAGCAACCCGGGTCTCCAGAAGCAATACTTTTTCCTGCTCCCTGAGGAGCCCGCAGGCTGGGCAGACCCTATGTGAACACAGTAGTCTTACTTCTAACAGGATATGGAGATTTCGTCTGTGGCAATCCTGGTCAATCAACATAGGGTTAACCGAGCTCTGTGAGCTCTTTCAGTGATGGTAGAACCACTTGTTTCGATGGGAATTCCTAGCCTATGTATAGTTGATCTTAAATTAAGGGACAGTCTGGGGTTGAATTAACCTGCTTTTAGTACCTACTGACCACTAACTTTAATTTTGCACCTGAAAAGATACAGAATAAATATCTTTCTGTTTCTAAATGATAACTCTTTAAATAATAACAATGATAATCTCATTTTTATTTATTTTTTGTCTTTTTGAGACAAGGTCTCTCTGTAGCCCCAGCTGTCCTGGAACTCACTATGTAGGCCAGGCTGGCCTTGAACTCAGAGATTCCCCCTGTCTCTGTCTCTGAGTGCTGGGATTAAAAGCATGAGCCACCATGCCTGGCTAAGATCTCATTTTTATTATCTGACCAAGGCATGACTAGTATTGCATTAACAATATGTATTCTGCAGATCTTATATAACACCAAATGGGCTATTTACGTTTACTAGTTGATTATACAGAAAACCATTTCATTACTTTTTATTTTTAAGCTGACTTTCATATGAAGAATATTTTGTAGCATGTGTTTACAGATAACAAAACAAAAGCAGCCTTTAAAATCTATTTGGGCTTGAGTTTTGACATGAATGCAGAGCCTCACACATGCTGTCTTTAACATAACAATGCTGTCAAAACTGCATTTGATCCCTCCAGAACACACTGGAATGTGTTCTCAGTTTCTGAATGTCCAAGTCCTTCCCAGGGCTTGGAACAAGGCCCAAGCACCATACCCTCAGCAAAACCTTTTCTGATTGCCTTTGGTGGACATATTATCTTGCTTTCCTTGAACTCTAAAAGCCTTTGACTTTCACACCCATGGTGTACCTGTCATGAAACTTTGATCAGTGTTATTCTACACATATGTGTATGTGCTTGACTTCTTCCCCTGTCTTAAAGGACAAGTACCACAGAACAGACTTTGGAGTCTTTCTGTGTCATGTATCACTTAGAGTAGATGCTCGGAAGGTGGATACAAACTTTGACATTTCCCCTACAACCTCCCTTCAAGCTAACTGTTCCCAGTCCCTTCAAGCTTTCCTTCCTATGAGATGCTTCTGGCTACTTTTCACTCATGCATCCACAATCTTGATGCATGCCAGACGGGCAGTGCCTCTGAAACTATAACCTAGGACTAACATAATCTTTTGTGTTGCTAGACGGGTGCAGAGCACAGCAAAAATACATCTCTTTATTTTGTGATTTGACTAGTTATAAATATTCTACTGCAGTCTAACAACACGGTGGTGTTTTTAGCAATGTGTAGTTAATTCATCTTTGTTTGAATTATAGACCTAGTTGACTAACATGGGTCCAGAGAACAGACTCAGACACACTGGACACAAGGTAAAAGCCACAGTTAACACAAGTATAAAGGAAGCCATAATTCTCTTCTTTTGAGAATACTGAATCCTGCATACATTTTGGGAAATTCTCTTTTACAGTATTCTATCCTTTATGCAAAATGCCATTTGAACTAGGAAAATTATTGTAATATTAACTTATTGTAATATTAAAAGCATTCAAAAGTGAAAAGTCACAAAAAATTACCCCACTAATATGTCTGGTCTTCAGGACAGGACAGGCGAGTATTTCTAGTGTTGAGTACTAAGTCCATGAACACGATCTGTAGTATGTATTATACTATCACATACATTTTTTTCATCTTCAAAAGAATCTTTTTAAGATCTCAACTGCTTTTTCAGAGTAATTCTCCTCTAAGTCAGCCTCACTTTTTATTACCATTAGGCTGGTGGTATAGCAGGAGGCTAGTGACGGTTCAGTCAGCCCTCACTAGCCATCGACACATGGATTCAAACAAAATGGCATGGAAAACGTTTGACAAAAAGAAACTGTCTGTACTGAACATGCAGACTTTTTTTCTTGCTATTAGTCCCTCAAGAATTCAGCATAGCAGCTATTCGCGTGGCTCTTCCACTGTATTTGGTATTATACAGTGATGTAGATGATTTAACACATAAAACATGATATATTTAGGTTCTATGCAAACATTATGCCCCTTAGTGTAAGGGACTTGAGCATCTTGGAATTGTGATGTTCACAGAGAGTCCTGGGGCATATTGAGACATGGCTATCTTATGATTAACATTGCTCTGAAGGACAGGAAAAGCTGTATGTCACTTGATTATCAAAACAGAACCAATCTTGGAAGGCAGGGGGCCTGTCCTTATCTGCAGACAGAGATATTTCAGTGGAGAAGTAAGAAATGTGATCGTGTCATGCAACTGGCAGCTGACAGACCTCATCCCCTTTCGAACTCAGCTTTTCCAGACACCAAACTCATCCCTTTTCCACTGTTCCTGGCTGTCCTTCACAAATTATACGTACATGAATTCCATTCCTATTATACTAGTTTATCTTTGAACATGGTATTCATATTTCAAGACATTTTAGCTTTTGCCAAAATATATGTTGGAGTGAGATGGTATGCAAATTCACAGACAGAGGGTGGGCTTCTTTTGTATTTTGTAGCTGGCGAGATAAAAACTTTCAACACTGGCTTACCACAGCTTCCTTCAATACCTACTGCTTAAGCTAATATTGCTTATTTTTGTTTATTAACAATAAAAATGGTATATTTCAACAGCAGCAAACATTTACTGATCATCTAGGCATACTCAGGTACTCTGTTTAGACTTTATGAGTGTAATTGCAAATCACAACATTTGACCAAAGGGATCTTATCATTTGTTTAAGTTACCTGCCCACATATTGAAAGCAGCAAATGTCAGCTTTTGGCCTGACTATAAAGCATTTGTTCTTTAAGTATATGTATGCATTCACCCGAACAACACAAACTCCTTAACGTCTATCAAAGTTTGGACACAGACTCTTTTTCCTTCCATAATTAATCTCTTTTAAAAAGAGCACTAGTCAAGAAGACCAAAATTCCAGACAGCTAGAATATTTTGTCACTAATTACTTAGAAGACCCAGTGTCACTTAATGTCTTTGGGCTACATCTCAGTTTCCTTACCTGAATATGTGGGTTTATTTAGAAAATGTATATGATATCTTTCCTATTTAAATGATATTAACAAACGTCTAGAAGAAAAACCTTATTATTAACACAATGACAGATTAATATTCTCAGTAAATTTACAGGTATTGCTAATAGATCTTTCCCTTACTCACTGACTTAAAAAAAGAATATCTTTAACTTATACAGCAAAACCTCTACAGGTATTCCTTTTTAATAACATGACATATTTGTGCAAAAACTCTGAACAACATCACATTAATAAATTACTCATAAATTTTGATATTTTTGCAAAATAACTATATATCACCCAAATACATGAAAAATTAGTCTGAAATATCTGCAGTCACGAAATCCACAGTTAAAATTTCATCTTCCACCTCCCACATCTTCCGCCCCTGCCTCCTGCCTTCATTGGGATTACAAAACACAACTGGAGCCCTATAGTGAGCTCTTCTCTGAAGTCTTGAAAGACTCCCATCTCCCACACAGTAAAGATAATATAAGTGACTGTAATTCAAGAATTACTGGAGAGACCACCTGTTGAGACTTTGAGAGACAAAAGGAAAAATAAAGTCTGCTGTCTACTATTGAGGAGCTTCTCTATTCTACTGGCAATGTCACAAGACCTCATATCACTTAACTTGTCTACCAGAGGTATGGAGAGACATCTGACACATTCATGGGCCTAAGTTATTCACCATGACTTAACAGCACAGACACAAAGCTTCTCTATTGCACTGTCAGGTGTGACAATCTGCAAGAAGAAAATTTATACAATGGCAAGAATAGCAGTCCTAGAAATCCAGAGGCTAGACTGTTCATTCTTTTGATGTCAGAATAAATCATTTGAAAATTATGCCATTATTTGGCCCAACCATTTTTATTTACCTGTAGAACTCTGTTTTCAAATGCATGTTTCTGCAGATTTCAAACCAGCTGCTAAGGGCCAAGTCCTTTTTGCTAAACGGGAAAGGGAAACTGGACCCCTATTATTAATTACTTCATTCATTTATGGGACTTCAGGGGTTAAGCCCAGGCCTCATACATGCAAAGCAAGCACTCTACTGTTGAGGACATCTTAAATACTCTACTGCTTTCAACAACATCACCAATCTTCTTGCATCCAGTGAGCCCAGGGAATATAATCCATACATTATGCCCTTGCTCTGTCACAGCATGCACTAAATCACTGGACTCCAGCCAAATTCGTGGAGCAAAGGGGTTTCTCTGAGTTAAAAATGTGGAATTGTTGGGACACACAGAAAATTCACTTAATAATAATTTCTAGACTTTGTCAACATCTTTTCCTGCAATAGTTAAGAGCGAGGAGAGCCAACAACACAGCCAGAAGAAATGGTAATAACAGCAACCGCAAAGGAGAACCTGGAAGGCTGGAGATGTCATCCAAACACTGCCACCAGGAAGAAGCAGCTAGCTCACCAAAGCACGGGCTTATCAGCACATTCTAACACCACTTCATACAAATCTACAACTCTTCTGGAAAACAAAACAAAAATCTATTGGGCTAGTAGTTATAAATCCCAGAGTTCCTAATCTTGTCTTCAGGTAGGAGAGCACAGCAGTCAACCATGGAAATCCCTTGAATTTTATTTATTTATTTTTTTCACTCTCTGTTAAGATCTTTCATCTCCTTATCTGCAACTGACTTTCTATGTCCATCTTCAAGAGATGGAAAAGCAGACAGAAAAGCAATAAAGATGTGCAAACCAAATGGGGGCACGCCACAAGCAGAATCATCATAATCTATCCAGAAATATCAAAAAAGCCTAACAGTTCCAGGATGCACTTGCCTTCCAGATTTTCCACCCACAGATGCCATCGCAGAAAACCCAGCACCAATGTGTTCCTTTTGCAGTATCCTATGGAAGGCGGCATAAGGGCTCAGAGGATCAGATTCCTGAGGTGAAACTTATGCACTCAATATTTTCTAGCAGCAGATCTGGATTATACTAGATGTTGTAGGCAAAGCGTTTCTGATTCTGCAAGGAACACTGTGCATTTTAAAAATCTGCCTTTTTTTTTCCTAAAGATTATCTTTGGGAACTATGCTTTCCATTTAAGATTACACAAACATATGTATGTATGTTCATATATATGCACACTTTTTTGTAGTACATGTTATACCAAAATATGAATAGATTCGATGGTTCCTTGCTTTTCTAAATCTGACTCAGCTCAGTTACTTGTTGTTTGATGGTTTCTATTTAAGATTATTTTTAATGACTTAGGAAAGAGCAATTTACCAGGTCATGATAGCTGCTCTATTTGGTGGCAGGGAACGGCTCTGAAGGTCACTCCTACTCTACACTTCACAACCTTAGGTGCAAAGTGCATGTCCAAGGCTTTCGTCAAGATGGATTTCAAGTCTTCACTTTTCAATTAATTCAGTCACAATGCTATTTCTCAGTATAAGAAATATAGCTTTTTCATTATTAGATTCAGTACCTAATATAGAATTCTTCACAGGCAAATAAATGTTTAGTAATTTCCATATACTGAGTAAACTTAAGATGCTTTATTACTAATGGATATAAACAATATGTCTTACTTGAAATATGATCATGATTTAGTGAACAATAAATTCCACTATTATTCAAGGAACTTAACATATTTTGAGTTATATGTACAAAGCAAAAAGTTTGCTGTCATGAAGCAAACTAGCATTCATGATCTTACGGAACTACTTATTATTACATTTTGTGGTCAGAGAATATGAATTCTATTATAGGTATGAAGGATACACAGGCACCCACCATAAGTAGCCCCTTTGTGCCTACATCCAGCCTCTGTTGCACTCCTCTCATTCAGAAGATGGGAGTGCACTTCTAACACCCATACAGCTCTGATATGTTTGTTATATGCATCTTTTATGGTACCTACATGTAGTATTTTTAAAGCTTTGTCACAAACTTGTGTAAAATTTAGATGATATTATTTTACATAAAGGAAGGAAGGAGACTGTGCCAGATATTTCTGTGAAACATTCTGAACAAGCCTTATGATTCATATGTATGTGCATGTATACACACATTCATATTTGGGCATGTATACCTTCCTCCTTTCTTTTTTAGTCCGTACTGAAAACTGGACTGAAGGCCTTGCACATGTTAGATAAACAGTGTACCAGTGGGCTATGTCTTTAGTCTTTTTGTGGCTTTTGAAAACAACTTTAATTTTTTGAGACAAATTCTCATTATGCAGCTCTGGCTGGCCTGGAACTTACTGTGTACATCAGATTGGCCTAGAACTCAGAGATCTGCTTGCCTCTGCCTACCAAGTGCGGGGATTAAAGGCTTGTATCCACTATATCCGGTCAAAAGTTTTGATTTTTGAGACAAAGTCTTGCTAAGTTGTGGAGGCTGCTTTAACTTGCTTAGTTTCCCAGGCAGGCCTTGAATGTGTGATTCTACAACCTCACTTTTAAACACAGCATTAGCACATTCTGAACAAGGTTACTGTTATAGAACAGGATTTGGGAAGAGCAGAAGGCAATGGAAAGGATGACATACACATCCTTCTTTTCCTCTTTTATAGTAATATATTTGCATATAGTTGATGCTCATTTATTTGAAGAAAAGATCAAGGAAAGGGCTCAGAAAAGGCAAAGACAAAAGGAAGAAACAAAAAGACGTTTTCAAAAATGTACCCTGATAATAAAACCAGAACTAATAATACATGAGACGTCTAAATGGTGCATGAAGGGACTTAGGGATATGGCACCATATCACCTCAGAGACAAAACATTTTCTGTCATAAATCTGCAAGCTAGTGTGTAAAACAGAAGAAGTAGAAATAATGCAGGCTCTGTCATAGCAAATGAGTAGGAATGGGTAAATATTTCTCATTATTTAAGCTTTTCCTTCTTTTTAAAATTACATTTATTTATTTATATTTAGTGTGTAGTTACACACACACACACACACACACACACACACACACACACACGGAAGTCAGAGGAGAAACTGTAGGAGCCTGGACTCTTTCCACCACGTGAATTCAATCCAGGTCATTGTGTTCAGCAGCAGGCACTTTTACCTTGGCCCTGCTTTATTTTCTAAAATTGCAAAACAGAAATAATACCTGACTTCTCATTTTCAAGGTACGAACATCAAATAAATAGTATTTATGGTAAATATACAGAATAATATATATGATTAGATGAAACAGAGAAACAAAATTTTGTAATTCGGCTTCAAATTCCTCAAGGGGATGTCTGTCTACTTTTGAAATTTAGCGTTCCCTTTTTAGTTTTATTATTATTTTTTGTGTATGCGTGTATTGCCTGCATCTATGTAAGTGCAACCATGTCATGCAATGCCTGCAGAAGACAGAAGAGACTGTCAGATCCCCTGGAACTGGAGTTAGAGACAGTTGTTAGCTGCCATGTAGGTGTTAGGATTAGAACCCAGGTCTTCTCCAAGAACAGTCAGTGTTACTAACTGCTGAGCCATCTCTCTAGCCCTTACCCTCCCTTTTAAAATCCTGCCCTTTGTTCCACATACTGGCATCCACCAAATTTGGAAATGAAATATCATCTCTGTAATCAGCTCAAGTTCATCAAACACTGCAAATTACTACTGTTACAATTTCACAGACAATTTATTGTATTAAATATTTCTTGTTAATAAGAAAGAACAGGAGTTCCTTACCAATTTCAGCTGTTATATGACTTCATGTTCTAATACATTTTATTATAATGCTTAAGTTAGGTTGAAGTGAGTGTAGACTTAAAAATTGAGGGCTTTTGCTGCAATGTTAAGGTTGTGGAGAACGGGAACCCAGGGAACAGTGCTCACACTTTCTCTCTTTGCTACAACGGATACGTACCAACTCCAAATGTGTACTAAGGAGAACCATGCCTTGGCGGAGGCATCCTGGAACTGGAGTTATCTCTATGCAATTGCTGAACAACCATTCACCTCCAAGGCTGTATCAAGCCCTGAGCTGTAGCTTGTGGTGGTTCTATGTTGTCACTGCTTCTCCTTGCTCCTGAGTCACTCTTAAGTCCATATACCTGCTATCAATATTATTTTCCATGGAAGCAATGCCATGCAAGATTATTGGGCATCATCTGGGGAAAGTCCAAAAGATTCTTGTGGCCTACAATTTCCAGGTAGTGAATATCAACTGACCAGCCATCCACTGATTCAAGTCTGGAACTGCTATTAGTACTTGTGTTTTGCCCTGCTAAAGGCTGTGTAGATTCACACATTAGTAGGATTCAGTCCAATGTAATAATCCAAAATAAAGTTATTATAAGAAGATTGTGTCAAGATACAACCCTGGCTGTTCTTGTTCAACCAGCAAAGATCATTCAGCAATGGATCTGTGTAGAAGACACAGGATGCAGCATGTGCGTGTGTGTGTGTGGGGGGGGGGGTCGTCCATTCCATTTTCTATTAAAATTATGATTATTTTTGATCAGCTTAAAAAGTAGCAGATTCCTTATGGCATTTTTACATATACTTAGTTTTACACAGTCTTGAGAAGTGAAATTCAGGAAGTTTTATTATATGCAAACCTCTATGAAAAATAAGCATTTTACTTGTGTTACAGCTGAAAGTCTTAATTACTTCACTGGTTAAATTTACAGTTATGTAGTGGTAATTATTACAAAGTCAGGAAGGCTGTCTGGTAGAACAAAGACACTGAGGCTCTGCATAGGTTAATTCAAATGAAATACATAGTGGAGGCTGCTGAGATGACTCAGCACATACAGGTGTTTGCCCATGGGCCTAATGACCTGAGGTCAGTCCCCAGATCCCACAAGGTGGCAGGGGAGAACGAACTCCTGAGAGTTGTCCTCTGACCTCCATAAGCACGTGCTATGGCAAGTGCGCACCTGTACACACACACACACACACACACACACACACACATACACACACACTAAATATTGTGAGTAATGTATAACCATTATATCTTAATGTGTTATTTTCTACTTTAACCTGCCTTCCATTACTGCCATGCTTAAAGCCAGCGGATACCGGTCTGAAACTACCTGATTTAAACACTGGCCTCCAGCAATGGCACACAGCAGAACTAAATAAACACAAGCACAAGTGTTAAGTACTTGAAGGGACACCTTTAAAAGGGAGAGATGAATTCATATAAAAATGCAGAAGGTACACTGAACTCCAATTTTTCAACAAATGCAAATATTTGGATGTGTATCTCTTAGGTAATTTTAAAGTGACAACAGATGATGCTTCATTCAAAAGCTTTTCTTATTGAAAAACAGCTAGAGTCAAGGAACTACAATACAGTCATGGGTTGAGGAGCTGATTCTGTGACCACTACCCTGAGGACTTCGACATAACTGAGCAGAAGAGAAAGAGTAGGGTGGGAGGTCAGTGTGGGCTCCAGAACTGGCCCACTGAACATCAATGTCTGCGCTGTGTGGGATGAGCTTCAGGGAAACCTGGGGCAAGTATGCCATTCCTTTGTGCCTCTAGGCTTTTAAAAAGAAATCAACAAAAGCAAGATTAGAAGGCAACTCACAAGGGTTGTTCAAAGATTAAATGCATTTACACAGAGAACCGCTTTGAGCACTGACTGGCACGTGGGAGGTGCTGTTGTGACTTCATGTAGGATACTGCAGGAATAAATCAAATGGAATTTGCATACTATGCTATCTACATTGGAGGGAAAATATATTGACCGTATAAATTACCAGCTTCAGACTGTCAGTACATATATCAGGTGACGTCACTCCAGGTGAAGATGGTGAAGGAAAAGGCAAGAATCCAGTGCGATTCCTGCATACTTGATGCACCTTGTATGTGAAAGACAGTGAATAGCCATGGTGGACTGTCACCCTTTATTTCACAGCAGTGATTTCTCAGAAGAGCAATCACACTTTCCTAATCTTGAGTTCGCCTAGGCCTTAAATGTCTACATGAACTTCTTTTCTAGCACCTCACACTGATAAATGAGTTACAAACATTGAAGAGTTTTTTCAATCTCTGCTCTGCTCCTTCATAAATTCCACACTGCTTCTTAGGAGACTCTGAGGTTTAATCATCATTATCAAGTAATTATTTTTTTCTACAGTGTGTAATTCTATTATTATCGTAAGGGCTAAATAATGAGAATGTTTATTTAATAAATGAAAAAAAGAAACTTTTTTGAAACTGAGTATCTTTTTTATTGCTTTGCTTGAGTCAAAAAAAAAAAACAAAACAAAACAGTAACAACAGCAACAATATTATTTGGCTTATAGCTCACTAGCTAATATCAAATCCAAAAGAGTACCATGATAATTTGCTTACATTTTGTACATTCAAATGTTATTGGAGGTAAAGAACTGCCCAGGTCCAATTAAGAAGATATTCAGCTTGAGCTAGGCCAAGGAAAAAGTAAGGTTTGAGAAAACTAAGTATGGGGGAAGTCTGTGGTTGATCCTGGGAAACTTGTAGGGCAGCCAGTGATCCCACCTATGTTGGCAGTTGTGGGACACAAAATTTCTTTTAATGTGTTTGTGACACATGGCTGGAGAGGTCACAGACCCTAGAGAAGAAATTACTTCTATCACTTCCCTAGGCCAAGGTAAATTCTTACTATAAGCATGTATCCTTATATTTATGACATGGTTATACCTCTCACTACACATCAAAGAAGCTTCTTTTTGAAACAGATGGAGACCATTACAAAGTTCTACAACTGGACAAATGCAAAGAATAAGTGATTGTGAGTTGCTCAACTCTAAATGACTTGTCTATAATGTCTATAATGTAACCTCTGCATCTAAGGATCTGGAAACATCACAGAAGAAGGGGAGGCAGAATGTAAAAGCCAGAGGAACAAGATACCTGCTGCTAGTTGATGCATTATGAACATGGTTGGGAAGCTCCACCAATGAAATCTCCACAGTATGGTAGTCTAACAAGATCTGCATAATGACTAAAGCAGTTGACATATCAAGGTAGACGAGAGAAACGTCACGGGTCCCACCTCAAGATTAAGAAGGAGAAATAGTTTATTTCCTTTAGGTACTAGTTCCCTGAGAGGTTATCAAATTCCAAGTGGGAGGCCATAAAGGTTGGGAAGCTCCACCAATGAAATCTCCACAGTATGGTAGTCTAACAAGATCTGCATAATGACTAAAGCAGTTGACATATCAAGGTAGACGAGAGAAACGTCACGGGTCCCACCTCAAGATTAAGAAGGAGAAATAGTTTATTTCCTTTAGGTACTAGTTCCCTGAGAGGTTATCAAATTCCAAGTGGGAGGCCATAAACACAGGTACACAGGAGCACTACTAAGTGGACTCAGTATATTACATTCAGTAATAATCAAAGAGGAAAAGAAATTGAGAGGAGTGGAGGGGACATAGGAGTTGGAGGGGGACTGGGAGGGGAGGGATGGAAATAACACAAAGATAATATTCATCTATGAAAGTCTCAAATTTTTTTTTTAAAAATTACAAAAAATGTTTGCATCAATACTATGTGTTCTGCTCATGCACAACACAGACATCATACTCTGAAGAATTTCTCAACTTCTGAGATGCTGTATAGCAAGAGGCAAGGATGTCACTCAGAGATGCCTGAGCAAGGATGCTGTGCTCTCCTTCCAGAGACCCCCCTCCAGCCTAGTGGCGGTGATTTCATTATTTGAGATGGACAGAGCTTACCAGGTATGATGCCACCATTCTGTATAGACAGTGCCACTGGGGGCTGCTGCTAGAAGCCAGGGACCAAGTCAGGATAGCTTCTGCTGTGCTGCAACTGCTTCTGTGTTCACATCACAACTCTCCAGAAGATTCTTACCTCAATTGCTAAACTCATCCATTCACTCTTCTGTTACAATGGGATCTTCCTGCCAATCCACCATTCCCCTTTTATTTATAAATGTTATCTTTGTAAATTTTCCAAGTCTTTTAGTTTCAGAATATATGAGAATGTTAAAAATGTCAAAAATTGACAAAGAAAATACTTTCATCAGTAATTCTATCATGATGTCTAGTTTAAAAATCCAGACCATCCTACTACTCTTCCAAAATTCTATTGATTCTTTTCCTGATTGTCATTTTAATGTCTGGTCTTGATTACTAAATTAGTTTGGTGTCATTTAGATTTTCTTACCAAATATTACATATGTTTAATAAATTTCCTTAAAATTATTGCCTGTCAGTAGATTTCCTCAGAGCTCAGTTATAAATCCCTGGTATATAGATACTGATAAACCTCTGGAGATATATAATTCTTTTTTCTTTTAAAGACAGGGTCTCCCAATAGCCTTGGCTGACCTGGAACTCACTATACAGACCAGCCTGGCCTCAGAGTTATAGACATCCACCTGCTTCTGCTGCCATGAGTACTGAGTTAAAGGCATGCACTACGAAGCACACTGCATATATTCTATAAATACTCTTACCTGCCTTCTCAAGAACTTATCTGAACTAGAGAACTAGTCAGGTATGGACACCTTTGTAATCTACTTTAGATTTTTAAAAAGTATTTTATTTATTATTTATATTTTTTATGTGTATGAGTATATTGCCTGTGTAAGTGCACCTGTGTCATACAATGCCCAAGGAGGTCATAAGAAGGCATTGTATTCCCCTGGACCTGCAGTTAAGGATGGTTGTTAGTTGCCATGTGGGTTCTGGGAATTGAACCCAGGTCCTCTGCAAGAGCAGTCAGTGCTCTTATCCGTTGAGCCATCTCTCCAGCCCCTATTTTAGATTATTTTGAGGAACACTGAAAGAAGGAAATCTTCATGGACACATTGATGGAGAGCCTGGTCTATTCAGAGGGATAGGTCATAAGAGACAAAAAAACCTACCTGTTTCTAGCAAGGCATAAAATACATTTTTAAGGAGTTCATTACAGTATTTGAACAAACTAAATTGTTCAAAAGACATTTGTATCAGGCACAGAATTCGTCAGCTCTATGTAATTTTACCCTTAAATGCCACTTCCTGAAGTAAGCCACTCCTGTTCCCAGGGACAAATTCCACTTTTCTAACATGCCACTGTCTTCTTTGTGGCACTTCCCAAACATACTTCATTTTTATTGGTGTATTTAATTCTTGTCTATCCTGGTAATGGAGTATAAGGCACATTAGGGCAAAATCTATGTGTGCCTTGTTTGATACATAGCCCCCAGTGCTACCACGGTGCTTTGCATACAATATGTTTTTGATGAGAGCTTGGTCAGTATTGGTCATTGTAAACAGTTGAAGTCACTTTCACAGGTGGCAAAATATGACAAAAATAAGGCTGTCATTACCGCAGTTTTCTTTTGTTGGGTGTATTTAGGTAAATAGGAAATAACTTTTTTTCTTTCCACAGTCACATAAAAACAATTAAATATGTGCAAAATGCTCTGCAAATCTTTAACACCAATTTGGAAAGAGTATCAGAACCGGTTATAGTAGGAATTCCAAGTGAGCTAATAATCTCTGCTACCATACTGATAGGGTACAATGTCTTACAATCAATCTGTTTGAAGAAAAAGCTTCAGTTAAACCAAGTATTGACTGCTTACTATGTACAAGGTGGTCATAATCTCAACTGTGAGTTTGGTAAGATGTGGAATCAGAGAATGGGACTTTGGCCACACCTGTGGGTGATTATCTTGATCAGGTAAATTGAGATGGAAAAACTTGTCCACTGTGGGTGACACCATTTCCTGGGCTGGGATCCTGGATTGCATAAAAGGGAGACAATAAGCTGATCACAAGCACTCATCACACCCTGCCTCCTGACTGTGGATGCAGGGTTAGTGCCTCCTCAAGCTCTGGCTGCTGTGTCTTCTTTGCCATGTTGCACTATAATGTTGAACTGTGAGCCAAAATAAACCCTTTCTCCTTTAAGGTTCTTGTCATGGTATTTTAACTCTGCACCAGAAAAAGCAACTAAAACAAAGGCATAAAACTTGGATGTAAAATATGTATAACAAATTAGAAAAGATGAGTAAATGCTATCTATAAGAGCATATGACTGGCATTACACACATTCAGCCAAAGAAATCTTCATGGACACAGACTGTGTAACTACAGGCAGAGCTAGTCTGTTTAGATGGACAGTAAGCAAAGTATTTTAGATGGGAGGAGGTATGTTGGCACAGTGCGGAGAGATGTAAAGCTAAAAGCTGTTCAAGGCAGTAAGTAGAAGAAGTTGGCTTCAGTAAAGGGCTACAAGTGAATCAGGGAGATGGGCTGCAATGCTAGGCTAAGGAATAAGATGTGAAATCGTAAAGCGCTAAAGGAAACCACTATTCTCTCATCTTCTGAGAAGCCCTGTGCTAACATGTAGCATGAAAATAACAGAAAAAATGATGATGAATCGTCACATTGCACAGCATGTTATTTCAAAGCATTATTTACAAAAGAATGCCTTTTCTTCATTTGATGGAGACATTATTGTATATCCAATACATTCAGATGAGCTTGTTTAATGGAGGACCTGTGATCTAAACGTACACCGCTTTCCCTGACATCTTGTAAGAGCTGCCAGGTGAGGGAACAACAGAAGCAGGGGGTGGGCAAGAAAATGACTGTCACACTGGACATGAAAAGACGAGAACTGACTGCGTTTATGAAGACTACACCAAGGGACAAGAAGCTCAGCCCAGAAACCTTTCCAAATGTTGCTTACCAACCACAGGCAAGAACAAACGGCTCGTGAGAAATACTGTGACCCAAACTATCACTGGCTTTAAAGTCCCATAATAAACTATTTTCTCCTTTTCCTTGGCCACAGAAGGTTACTCCTGTCTTGATTTGCAGGATTATAAACTACAGTGTGACTCTTGCTCTAACCTGAGAATCGCTATGGTCATCGCTTCTAACAGTTAACTCACAGAATCCTCACTGTTATTTTTCCATTGATGAAGTGGTGAAAAGTCTTGCAACTCAATTTTATTACCCTGCTTTTAAAAATTCTAGTTAACATTGATTTTATTCAAATAGAGCAATCTTCACTTTAACAGTGAATAATTGATTCCCACCCCCATACACTGTACACACTGTTAGCATAATAGCTTTAAAGTGCTTCAGAAATTTTACACAAAAGACTTTTGAAACTATGTTCCAACTGAAGAATGCATCTTTCTTCTTCCTATCTGTCTGTTTTTTTCTCTCGAAAGAATTTCTGCTTTATGAAAAGGTTCCCAAAATGAAAACAGTTCTATCTCCTTCCAGAAGAACTGTGATCTACCCACAGCGAGAGAGCGGAGTTGAAGAACTACAAACCTCAAAGAAGTGAAGCACTGACTTCTGTTTTGAAGACCCTGACTTGTCATGTCAGAACCATAAACAAAGAAGAAAAATACACTGTGTCTAAAAAATTGGCCTCAAGAAATACAGTGTTACCTAGGATTATGAAGACTGTGGAGTGTCTAAGGACATTCTGTGGGATGAAATCCCAACTGCCTTCATTTTTAATGTGTTAGGTTTTAACTGTCTCAAAACTCCTAATAGTCTGTGCTATTCACCAACTTGTGACCAGAAAGCATTTTGGGGAGACATTCCTTTCCTCAGGGCCTTTTGTTTGTTTTGCTGAAACAGGATCCCAAGCAGTTTAGGCTGGCCTAGAACTTATTAGCTGAGGATCACCTTGAACTCCTGGTTCTCCTGCCTCTACTTCTCAAGTGCTTGGATCACATGCAAAATAGAGAAAGGTTTTAACTGCCCTAAAGCAGTAAGAGCCATGTTTATGTTAATACACATATGGTAGATTATAGGATCGTGGTGGGACATGCTGTGGTCAATGTCCACTCCAAAATAAGGTTGAAAACTTTGATCTGGATATAATCAAAAGAATTACTTTGATTAGTTTGAGTAAAAATAGGTTTGCTGCTTAAAAAAAAATCCACTGTCCTTGACTATTTTTAACAAACTTTCCTATCAAACACTAATCACTCTTTAATATTTAGATCCAATTTTTAAACAAGGCCTTCTCTTGATCATTCTGGAAAGTTATTTCTTGTCAAATGCATTTCATATGGATCCATATCACATCATGACTTACACAGTTAGTGAATCCCCCGTATCCTGCTTTATGGACAGCCTCAGAAGCATGTGGCATCAGAGAACAATCCTTACAGTACTTGGCATGCTTCTTGCTTAGGTAAGGGCAGCATACCTTTGCTGGGAACAGGTTGTGCTATGGCTATATTGTGTCTATGGATACCTATACTTTTTAACTTCAGAGGAAGGCCTGTCATAGTCAGTGCAGCCTTAGAAAAGATTATGTGGTAACAGCACACCCCACCTAGCATCCATCACACTCTGGGCTTGGAGGTGCATCTGAGAGTGGAATGCTGGCACTGCAGGTAGAGCAGAATGCACAGGCAGAGGTGAGGTGATAAAGGGGATGCATGTGGCAACAGGGTGATCCACCCAGCTTGTCTTTTGGAGCAGGATCCTCAGTAGTATTAGAAGGAAAGGGGGTAGGTTCTAGCTCTGAGCAACATGACAGAGAAAGAACTACACAGGGAAAGTAGAGCACATGAAGTCAACAAGGGCAGCAAGCTATTAAGTAGCGGAGTAACTCAGGTCAAGGCCATTACCAGGCAGGGGTGTAACTGTCCTGACAGGAACGGAAATATCTCGAAGAGACAGGTCCCTCTCTTTGCCTATGACACTTTTGAAACAATGGACCCCAATAAGAAAATTTCCCCAAGAATCTCAGGCTGGGAAGGAAAAGGCTGAAGCCTGGTACCAGACACAAGAGAATTTGTCTCCTAGAAAGTGTTTTCACACAGTGCTGGCAACTTACCACACAGTATTGCAGAAGAGACAAGTACCAGGCAGCGATGAAGAACCGGACCAACTTTGACCACGACTGCTTAGTTATGCATATTTCTTGCCCTCTTTTTAAACTTAAACCTCATGTCAGGACCGCTAAGATGCACTTGGAGGGGTGGGGTCACCAGATTTCTTGTCCCTGCTCCCAATATGGGCACACTGAATAAACCTCTTTTTTCTGTTTTACACTTTGAGTTATTTAACTGTCTTAAGGACAGGCCTAGTCTGGCTTGTTGGGGGCGGTCAGGGCCCAGCTTGGACTTTATCTGTAACAGACAGTCCTATCTACTCAATCACAGGACCTGCTCTCAATCCACTTCCCAAACTTGCTCAGAACTCAGGCTGCCTTTTCCTGCCTTCCCTGTTTCATCTCATAAATTATTTGATTGATTTCTCCTTTCCTGTCTCCATTTTTCTTAATCTCTGAAATCATACTCAGACATGTTACCTACACAGTATCCAGGCCATTGGCAACTAGACTTTAGCACCTGCTCTGACACACAGAGAACTCTACATCATTTCTAAATCAAGAGACTACTTCATGAAGAAGGTACAGAAGAAGGGGCATACGGACCCCTTAATCTCTCTTTTCCTGTACTCAGCATATAACATCCTTTTGTGTCCTTGTTTGTTTCAGAAATTCAGGTATGAGATTTCAAGAAGCAAGCTAAGGACACTGAATTAGAACTGTGGGTTCCATCCCAATTCATTACTTACTGATTGAGCGGTCTTGTGCAAGGCAATTGACTGCGCATTAAAGAGGAGGAGAAGCAGATAAGACTTCCCTTAAAGCTTAATTATTATTTAAAGAACTGAACACACACTTTCACAGCATGGAAAGTGACTCATGGAAGGTGTTCAATAAATAAAATCTGAATTTCAAGCTGTGACTCCTTTTTTTTTTCTATATGCTTCTTTGTCAGTCATTTACATGCATAACCACATGGTTCACAGGTAAATCTACATCCATTTTCAGGAGCATAATTTTGGATGACCTCCAATTATGATGTTTTTAAATGTCTATATCTGCTAGAGAGCAGCTAGCATCTTTACTATGTATTAGAAATACCTGGAAAATACCTAAAAAGTACCAGTGCATGGACCCACCTCTCACCAACGGAACCTCCTTCTCTAAATACATAAGGGAATAAAAAAAGAGTGCTTTGAAAATGTTAAGACAGTAAAGTCAAAATCAGACAGTTTAAACACAAATGTACACACTACTTAAGACTTCAAGAAGGATTTGCAAACTCTCACCTTTGTTATTGTACACATCTAAGTAATTTGGTGCTGAGAAAATTGTAATTAGAGAGGGGAAGCCTGTTGTTTGGCTTTTCCTGTACATGCGGTACCTAGAAACAACAAATACAAGTTAAAACAAGATGAGCACAGATAAAAAGGTGACATCAAATTATAGATTTGGAAACAGGAAATTAGTCAACTTCTATCTTTCAAAGAGAATCCAATTATACATGCTAAATAAAATTTCTCTCTCAGAGTCTTTTAAACACAGGCATCAATCCATTTGAGGAGTGACAACATGAATCTACAATGACATGTATGCTTTTCAAACAGGTATCTTTTAAACTTAGTAAACCTCAGGGGAAGTAGAATTGTGCTTTTTTTTTTTTCCGTCTTTTTAAGACAGGGTCTCCCTGTAGCCCCAGCTGTCCTGGAACTCACTAAGTGGACCAGGCTGGCCTTGAATTCACAGAGATCCGCCTGCCTCTGCCTCCGGAGTGCTGGGATTAAAGGCGTGCGCCACCACGCCTGGCTGTACTTCATTTTTATGTGCTCTATACAAAGGACTGAAGCATGTGATTCGGAGCAGGTATTCCATGGTACTGCTGCCAATCAAGTTGCCAATCACAGAGACCACTAAAACCAAGTCTAATCATTATATAAATCTGTTTGACAATAAAAGTTACATATGAATGAACCTAAACGATTTTCTAAGACCAAGTTACTTCTTTTTCAAAGACTGTCTCATTAAATCTATGAGTTTAATAATTGAGACTTTCTATTTTAGAATTTTATTTATTAACAAACGCTGCTGGTGTCTGCATGTCAAAGATTACTGTGTCAGCAGGGTAAGATTTAATCAATCACAAATGAACAGAATATCCACAAGAACTTTGGAAAGAAACCAACACTTGTTACTTTTCTTTTATTAAGACAAAAATAATTCATAACATAATTCTCAATCAAAAGTCCTCAATCAAAAGAACAGGTGGCCTGGCTCTTTCCCACCACGATGAGAATGTATCTCATGACTTCTATGACAGAAATTTAGGGATATCAGGTTAGAAGCATGCTTATTCAACAAAAATTGTATCATTTCTTTGATTATTTTTTGTCATTTTTTTCTGATATTTTAATATAGCTGAGTTCTAAAAGTTGCTCAAATAGTACCTTTATGTGGATAGCTACAACATTTTAATACTTTTTTTCAAAGCAACAGAGAAACTTTACTCAAAAGCAAAGTGACAATACAAGTCAACTGTGGTGCAAGCAAACCATGGGCTCCTTGGGTAAAGAATATTCAAGGGCCAAGACAGTAGTAATACTCTTACCTAGCACTTTGACTTTATACAGTGAAGTCGGCTATACCTACTTCACAAAAACCAAAAATGTAATAACAAAACTGGATGATATGCATTCTCAGTTTCCCCAAAGAATCAATCTACTGCTTATATTAGACAAAATATTTGATGTTAATTGATATTGACTGACAAAGTCAACCATTTCCAAGCAGGCAAGCAATCTCAGGTATATAACATCATTAAGAAAAATTCATTTTAAAGGTTTAGACTGCTTGAATAGACACCCAAAATAACACGGGGACACTGCCACCCCCCAAAATGAAAGCCATCACTTGAGGACGTGAGGGTGATGCACATGAACAGCTTACAAAGATCAGGCACCACACAGATACATAAAGCCGGCTCAGTTCATGCCTGCTAACTCATTGAAAAACTTCAGGTTCTGTCATGTTTCAGGGACATGCTAGCTCAGGAATGCAAATATCTATATTCTCTATTTCATCACACAGGTTTTAAAAAGGACTGTTTTTTAGAAAATCCAAAATGTAATGGGGTGAGTTTAGTCCTTCACAGTCAAACAAAGCCTTCCAGAGAGCCTAAAGGGAAAGGGGGTCAAGACCTCAACTCCCAAGATAAATCCTGTTCCCCCCTCTCTCTCTCTCTCTCTCAGGCAGATTCAGTACCATTAAGGTAAATACTTGACATGTTCTTAGTTTTCTAAACTCTTAAAATTGTCTATGTTTTAAAAATTCACTAAATAAAAAATGAATATGGAATTATGAGGTAGCTAGAATGCAAGATTTTTTTTCTTTGTTTAACAAATGTCCTATTTTTTTTTAAAGCCTTTTAAACTCTGCAGGGGCTGGGTGTGGTGGCATTCCTTTAGTCCCAGCACTCAGGAGGCAGAGGCAGGCAGATCTATAAGAGTTTGAGGTCAGCCTGGTCTACAAAGCGAGTTCCAGGCCAGTCAGGGTTAGTTATATAATGAGACCGTCTGAAAAAGCCCCCAGAACAACAAACAACAACAAAACTCCACGGAGATGAGGATTTCTTCAAAACAAGAACACAACTTGAAATGTCTGTGAGACTCTCATTCACAGGGGGAATCAACATGGAAAGGCAGCTGGTGATTTACCTCTGGGCACTACAGTAATTTCAAGAACTGAATGAAATAAGGAGAGTGCTTATAAGAAAAATTCCCAAGAAAGCAAACTAGGGATCTGGAGAGATGACTCAGTGGTTAAGAGCACTGGCTGCTCTGGCAGAGGACCCAGGTTCTACTCCCAGCACCCACATGGCGACTAACAACCATTCGTAACTCCAGTTTCAGGGGATCTACATTTTCTTCTGACCTCCGTGAGCATTGTATGACATGGGGTACACTTAACATACATGCAGGCAAAGCACTCATACATATAAAATAAAAATAATAAAAAATGTTTAAAGAAAGCAAACTAGAAAATTTATACTCCCTCAAGCTAATTATGGAAGAACTTAAGGGAACTTTACCAGACATCCATGGTCACTCACTTCCTGGAACCTGTGTTGTCAGAAGCCCTTTATTAAATCTGTTCAGTGTTTTATTTTGTTTTAAAAATCCTGAACTTTATATAATCTATGATCTGATTCTAAAGGTATTTTGTCTGAGTGAACTTTAATTCCAGAATCTTGAATTGCACTGTGAAATCATTTACATGTACACTTTCTGATTTTTTTAACTTTAAAAAAATTATTGAGAATTTCATATATGCATATAATATATTTTGATCAAATCCATGCCCACTCCCTCCCCTCCAACACGCTTATTTTTATGGGGCTTTTGGCTACTGTAACATTCCCCCCTCTGAAGAGGTGTGATAAGAATAGGAGGTAGGAACTGGCTTGGCAGTTAGGGTAAAAAAGACCCCAAAGAAAAGTAGACAGTTTCTTGGCTTAAAGTCAAAATGTCCTTGGGCCTCTTAGCAACATACTTTGTTCCAAAGGTCAAAAATGTCAAAAGTATTTGGGAGCTTGTATCTAATCGTTAAAAGATTTTAGGGTTACCTCTTCAGAAGCCCATTTTAAGACTAATTCCTTCTGGAAACAAGCCTGGGCAAAAAAGAGTCTGAGACTGTGCAGCCTGGGCCAGTAATGACCTGACAAAGGGAAACCATGGTATCATACACCCTCAACAAGCTTACCCTGCATCTTGGGCTTCATGGGCTCGGAGTATAGATAACAAGTTATTGTGCTGCAAGAATTCACATACAGCCGGGTAACTGCCAGAGACAGAAAGAAAGAAAAGTAGTGGTTAGGAAGTCACCAGGAGTCACCACAAATTACATGGAAGGCCAGATGCTGGTTTGATCCAGCACAATCCTCAGGAAAAAAGTCCCTTGGCTCTGGGGACGGGTTGCGCCCTTAGACATATAAGGCACCTTGTGGTAGAAGGAGAGAACTGACTCCTGAAAGTTGTTGGCTGAACTCTACACATGCTCCATGGTGTACATGTCTACACACACACACACACACACACACACACACACACACAGAGTCTCAAACTCAAAAAACATTAGAATTGAAATTAAAATTGCAAATTAAAACTTGAAAAATATAATTTCCACATCTTTAATAATTTCCTGATATAAGTACAAAATCAATAAATTTAGACAAATGAAATTAAGGGGCAAAAAATTGATACTTTAAAAAAACCCTGCAAATATTCACTAGAACTGAAATTATTCCTCCCCCTTCTCTCTCTTTCACACACACATAATCACACACAATCATACAGTATTGGATATATTCATCAATTAAAAAACCACTTTGGACAAATATTTTAGTATTATAAGGGTCTAAAATAATTTATCATACAAGAGAAGACAAACATGCTACACTACACATCTACATGAATTCTCCCATCAACAGGAAAACATACCTGTAAGACAGTAAATGGGTAAAAACACTGATTATGTGATCATTAGTATGAACTGCCATCCTGACAGGGTCTAGAAATGCCCAGGAGACAAACCTCTAGGCATGTTTGAGAGGGAGTTTGTGGATTAGGTTAATTGAGGTGGGAAGAGCCATCCTAACTGCAGGTAGCATCAATCCCTGGGCTGGGGTCCCGGACTGAATAGAAAGGAGAAAGCTAGCAGACTACATGTATTCATTTCTCTCAGCTTCCTGACTGTAGATGGCATGAGAGCAGCTGCTCTTGCTCCTTCATCACCATGACAGAATGCAGGCTCCTTCCTTAAGTTCTTTCTGTGAGGTATTCTGTCACAACAATAAAGAAAGTAACTAATACAGATTGTAAGATTTGGTTCTTTGGCACAAATGGGATCACAGATTGAAAGAAGCTTCTGTCCTTTTGCACGTACATATGCACACTATATACTATATAAGCAAGAGGAGACATCTCTGATGGCGCCACTGCACTGCTGTTCTGTGTCATGCTGGTCAGTAAGTCACCCAGATGTAACTTGCCCACTGTATGCAGTGGCCTAGAGCCCTTGAAGGGGAGTATGTGCATACTGTACCAAGGGCCAGTTCAATTGTATCTTCAAAAGTCTGTGCTCTGTGGATCAGCATTAGAAAAAGCTCTGTTTCAGAGAAGTTGGTCTTTGGGTGGCACTGAGTAGGCTCCCAAGAAATGTTCCTCTCTGTCTTTGTAGCACTTCATTTATGTTTCTTGTCCCTTCACCTCTTTAAAAAAAACAACTTAATGTCTTGCTAATAGATTCAGAGGTTGGCTTGTCTGTATCTGACATTTTTTGTCCTCTGGTAAATGGCTGCGTTTTGCTGTTTATTTCACCAACCTCATTTTGGAACAACTCACACCACTCTTACGAAAATATAATTTAAAAATATTTTATTCATGCTCAGTTTGATACCATTATGAATGCAGGCTAAGTTTTCCCCCACAGAACTATGCATCTGATTTCTGATGGAAATCTGAAAACGAAGTGAAACAAAATCAGCCAAACAGCAATTTGCTAGGTTATAGCATTACATGAAGAAAAATCTATTATTTACACGGAGAAAAGCCCATTTTTGAAGAAAAAAACCGGCAATCTTCAAACATATAGGTTAGATCTCCTAGCTTTTAAAGAATTAGAAATATTTTCTTAAACAAATTTGGAAAATACTATCACCTTGATTTAGTCGTTATTGGTGAACTAACTACCTAGATTACTTAAAGTTTTAAATAACATTGGGTAAGAGTAAAACATTCTCCAACCTTTTGGTTTCTTTGGGGGGGGGCGCACATGCATGTGTGGTGTATGTGTAGGTGCATGCAGCAGCCAGAAGACGTCAAGTGCTCCTGCCCTATCACTCTCTGCTTTATTCTCTTGAGATTGCATCTCTCGTGAAAACCGGAGCTTGCCACTTTGATCAGACTGGAGGCCAGAAAGTCCTAGCTATCCTTTTGTCTGTTCCCATAGTGCTGGGGTTAAAGGTGCACCTGTCCACTTCCAGATTTTCTCGTAAGTGTTGGAGATCTGAACTCAGATCCTCATTCTTGAGAAGTACACCCTCTTACTCAATGAGCCACATTCTCCCCCCCCACCCTCTCTCTCTCTCTCTCTCTCTCTCTCTCTCTCTCTCTCTCTCTCTCTCTGTGTATGTTTAATGGAAATGATCACAAAGCAGAAAATGTTCAAACTGAAAAACATTCTAGATACACATCGTAGAAGGGAAAACAGGACTTGTGACTGCATGAACTCCACAAGAGAGCGAGAAAAGCAGGAATTCATCAGAGATCAGCCAACTGTTGTTGCATTTGCTAAAAGGCAGTGCAGGCTGAGTGAGGGTGGGATGATAAAGGCAATACATTTCCTTTGTTCTGATGCATTTATAATCTAGGTAGGAACATTGAACAGGACAAAAATGTTTTAAAAATCTACGGAGAATAAAATATAATAAAGATTTGGGGCTGGAGAGATGGCTCAGCAGTTAAGAACACTGTTCTTGCAGAAGACCCGGGTTTGAATCCCAGCACCCACATGGCAGCTAATAACTGTCCGAACTCCAGTCCCAGGGGATCCGACAGCCTCTTCTGTCCTCTGTGGGCACTGCACAACACGGTTGCACTTACATACACACAGGCAATACATGCATACACATAAAATAAAAATAATAAATAAAATTTAAAAAATATGTATATAATAAAGATTTATTCCAAGTTTTATATAGACATTATAAAGTAAGGAAGCAAGAAGACCTCCTAGGTCTGTGCGTCATTAATTATACCTTGTACAAGATCTTCAAGATAGCGATGGACTTGGATCAGCAGACAGGAGAGGGTTAGAAGTCCATGCAGAGTAAGGGGAGGGGCTGCAGACTGTGACAAAGGCAAAGAAGGTAGAAAAGACAAAAACACAAGAAATGGCAGAAAAGCTAGGTTGCCATCTGCTTGTTCATGGGTGTTTATGTAGCATATCAAACTCAATTTTAGACTTGGAATTAAATGATTTTATCCCCAGGCATCACTAAAATGTTTTTGTATGCATAAAGCCCTTGCAAATATCTTCCCTGCATTTTTTTTCTTTTCTAAAACCTTCCTGTCAAGTTCCTCTCATCCCACATTTGTGTATGAATTGTGTTCAGAATTGCTGCATTCACATACTATACCTTTCTGGTATCTCACTTATCATATTGTGATGTAAAGGATGCTTACAGATCTGTCCTTCAGCAATAGTGAATTTCATAAGAAGGAATGTTGTTTTCTCTTCTCACTCTCCTGAGCGCTTAGCAACAAGCTGTCACCTTCCTGGAGCTCAAGCACAGTCACTGCAGGAGCCTCAAAAAGGGGCAGTCAAGTGTGGGGGAGGTATAGAAGGCTCCTGTCCTCCTGGCTGGTTTACCCAGTGAGAACAGGTGCGCCCAGCCAAGGTGTGGACAGGAAGCCTCATGCACCAGGTGTCCTTACCTTTGTCCAGCCCTGGTAGCAGAGTGAACCCTGCCCACATCCTCGACTCTCCTTTGCTTTTTGGGCCTGATAATGGGTACCAGTCCTGGGGTGTCCCAAGGCTTCCTTTCAGGCCTACCTTTTCCTAGGACTTGCTGCGTTTCCTTGCCCCAGGGTTCTAAGGAATTTGATTTTAGCCTCTAAGACTTCCACTCTTCCTGCCAGACCTTCCTCAGAGCTGCAGTCCACACCTGCACTCGGCTCCTGGCTGTGTCACTAGTGGCCAGTGGTGACTACTGAACAAACTTTATTTTATATTGTAGTGCTATATTGTAGAGCTGGGTCTTTGCATATGCTAGGTCCTATATTTATATTGTAGTGCTATATTGTAGAGTGGCATATGCTCTGCCACTGAGCTATATTCCTAACCCTAATGCAAACATTTTATTGAAGTTAAACATTCATACAAAAAGGACACAAATCAGAAGATGATACATGACAACCTTTCACACGGAGAACAGCCATGTAACTAGTGTTTAGAGAACAAAATATTAGCTGATGCCCAGAAACGCCACACAGCATCTCCACTGTCAAGCTCTTACCTACCTTTTTTGGCTTTTGATGTTATAGACTAGCTTTCTCATAAGCTGAGCTCATTTCATACTATACAACTGTTGACTACCTGGCTTCTTTTGCTCATCACCAGACTTGTGTCATTCATCCATGTTTATGCATGCAGTTTTGGTTAGCTCATTCTCATTTACTATAGTAGTGCTGTGTATGTGTTGTGTATGTGTGTGTGTGACTTCAAGTTCTATGTAACTTATATGTTTGTGTATATATATATGCATTATATATCGTATACACATAGACATATACACACATATAGATACAGATATAATCAGTATATTATATACATCTATATATTGTGACTTCAAGTTATATGTTACTGATATACATATATATATACATACATATAGATACAGATATAATCAGTATATCACAAACACAAACACACACATATATATAGAGAGAGAGAGAAAGAGAGAGAAAGAGAGAGAGAATATGACAGAGAGAGAATATGACAGAGAGAGAGTCTATATCTAGATATAGTTGAGTCTATTATTCATTCTGCCAAGTATCTATTTGGGTGTCTCTATTTCTTGACTATCATGATACTGCTCGTGTAAACAGCCTTATGTATGTCTTTTGCTATTTGAAGGCACACATTTCTCCTGGATATAAATGTTCAGCTTAGCAGACAATGAAACACCTAGATTTGATTTGTGAGTAGAGGTGAGGACATTCAGGAAAAAGAAAGAATCAGCAGCCCGCTTGCTCACTGAGGAAACCATGTGTGGTACTATAAATATAGGCAGGTATACACAGATAGAGAGGTCATAGACCCTAAAGAATAACCTACTTCTGTCACTTCCTTAGAACAACATAACTTCACACTTTTTTCTAAATACATTTCCTTATATTTACAGACAAGTGTACCTCTCACCACTCATCAAAGCAGTTTCTTTTCCCAACAGATAGAGACTACTACAAAATGCAACAACTGGCCAAATACACAGAGTGACTGGGAGGTGTCCGGCCCTAAGCAGCACATCTATCTAAGGCTCAGGAAACATCATGGAAGAAGAGGTGGAAAGAATGTAAAAGCCAGAGGGACAAGACACCTGCTGCTAGTTAATGCATTGCAGACAGGACAGAGAAGCTGCACCAGTGCAATCTCTAGAGCCTGCCTGCCCAGCAAGATCTGCATAATGACAAAGCCAGTTGACATGCCAAAGAAGATGGGGGAAATTTCACAGGGTGCCAGCTCAAGATGAGGAGCTACAGGCAATCAGTGGGTGCTGATGGATGCCGAGGGAGGGAGAAACAGGTTTCTCTAGGTACTAGCTCCCGGAGAGGGTATCTAATCCCAAATGGGCAGCCTTAAACATAGGTACACAGGAGCAATACTAGATGGTCTCTCTCTCTGTAACATATATATATATATATATATATGCATGTATAGATATGTAATAATAATAAGACGGTAAGAAATTGAGAGGGAGTGGAGAGGCATGGGAGGAGTTGGTGTGGGACTGGAAGGGATGGAAATAATTCAAAGAAAGACAATATTCACATATGATATTCTCAAAAAAGGAGAAAGCATCAGCAGAAGGGGCCCCTGTCTGGATGTCAGAGGCGAGTAAGAGAGGGGAAAGGAGAAAGCGGCTTTCAGAACTGGAGAAGGGCTAGAGGCTGAGCCACTGTTGAGGCTGGAGAGGGGTGAGGGGCTGGAAGCGGCTGTCATGTGACTCAAGTGAGCTGTAGCTTGCACCACAGGCAGGCTTGCTCACCACTGCCAGTGCTCCCTGGCCTGGTGCTCTGACTGATGTTAGAATGCTGTAGCTTACCCTGCAAAGCTGGAAAACCCAGAATACAATGCGTCCTCAATTCATTGGAGGCAGAGATACAAAGTGATAGTTCCAAATCCTGCCAACAGTTTTCTTTGTTTAACATGAAAAAGATTTTACCTCCTATAAGTCATGATCCTCACTAATCTCCAGTCTTCTGCTGGCCCACATCCAGTATCTCTATTACCTGTCTGAATGGTGCAGGCATTTCAGTGTGCAAACTCTGGTCTGAGATTATGAAGTGGTAGTGTTAGGGCAAAAACAGCTTTATTTTTTTTTTTTTTTTTTTTTTTTGCTTTCAGCACATTGATTATCTAATATACCTCATGAATTGCATTAACATTTTCCTTCTGTCCCAAACCAGGGGTCACAGAGATCACCCTGATTAAATTAAATGGGTCACACAACAAAAGCTAAAGTAATATACCTGAGAAAGGGTCAAGGGAGGAAGGGAGGGCTTGATAAGGGCAGGGGGGAAGCAAGAGAGGGTAGTGAGAAAAAGAAACCAGAATATTCTATGTTCATGTCTGAAACTGTCAAAGAACTAACACAATTCAAACAATACAAAATAAATAAAAGTTATGATGCATTAAAATTTTTTTGGATTTTATTTTATTTTTAATCATGTATATGTGCATGTGGGCACCCAAAGAGGTCAGAGGCATTGGATCCCTCTGGAGCCGGAGTTACAGGTGGTAGCGAGCCACGACTTTGGGTGACAGGAATCAAACTAGGGCCCTCTGCAAGAGCGGTACATGCTCTTAACTGCTGAGTGATCTTTTCAGCCCCATTCAGATGCATTTTTCTGTATGCCTTTGGGTTCTAAAATCATAGCTCAGGTAGTATAAGACTGCATATCGCAGTAAATATGCAAACTACACAGAGACAGAGAAAATAAAACTAGATGAAAACAATGACCAACAACTCCAACTGGAAATGAGCAGTAAATTTCATTACCAATTTCATGCTCACTCGTGCCCATCTAGATCAGCTTTAAAACATGACCTCCAGAGAACGTCTCAAACCTTTTCAAGATGGTTCTAAAGACAAAAGGCTCAAAAAGCTCTGAAAGAGCAGGACGTTCTGCGCTCCCTTTGACAAATCATAATCCAGAATTTTCCACCCCCAGCCAGTCTTATGAGCTGTGGATTCAGACACTGAGCTACACACTACCTTGTACTTGTCAAGACTGAAGAACAACATGTATGAGGAACCTCCTGCTGGATGAATTCATTTTCTTGAGAATAAAAGTGTGAAAATATGATGAATTATTTAGGTGATATTATTTCTGACAAATTTGTTTGTGTATATTTCACATGACAAAAGTATTACAAATTATGTAAATTTACTATGGGATTCTGTTCAGAATAGGATTTACTTCAACAACTGACTTTAAACTGATAGAATGCCGTACTGTGAAAGAACACAATGTGACTCAACACTAAAATGAAGCGTTTGGAGTTTGTTTGGTCTTACTTTGATAAGGCACAAAAGGTAGTATAAACACAAGTATATTTGGGGATTTAACACTAGATTTGAAGAAATTAAAACTTAATTTATGTCAAACATATTTCACTATAAGGATGAACATCTTCATAAGATATTACTCCTAGTTGATTAACTAAAAAGAAACATTTGGCTTTTCAGAATTATAGAAGAATGATTCTTTATTTTACCAAAAACATACTTAGTGGACTTTGTGCTCTGGCTCCCAAAACCTAAGATATCTTGCGATCTTTCTGATACATAAGCTCACAATAAGTTTCACTACTGATATGTGAAACAAAAGCCATTCTTGGAAGATGGGTTTACAGTACGAATGATTTTATATCCAAAAATTAATTCTGCATTCCATAAGAAAATTTAATGAATAAAACAAATGTTCCACCATTGAATAGACAAAGTTATACAAAGGATGCTATTAGCTTACTCTACACATAGGAGACGTGTGAGTGGATGTTTTACAGAGCTTCTGGGGCTATACCATTACCTAGAATTGTGTATTATCTTCAGGAAACATCATCTTTACTTTTTAAGTATAAAAATAGACTCTGAAAACATTGAGACTTTCCAATTCTAAAACATGATATTTTTTTCTATTTCCTTCTAGAAACATTTATACTGCTACTCAACTGTACTCACCAAGTAACCCAGTGAGTACAAATGCAGTAGCTAAAGCTGAAGTGGTGTGACAGGAAAGCAGACCTGTGGCACCCAGCTGTAATGAGGATTCCTTTCCACAGGCAGGCTTCAAAAGTTTGGAAATGCAAAAGTTTGGAAATGCAAATGCATTTGCAAATATAAAACTTACTATCAAAATATTTTCAACGTGGTCAAGATGCTAAAAGTAAATTTGGTAGGTTACCTTAGTACTGTATAGCTGCTGATTTTCATCTACCTAGGAAGTCTGACAAATTTAAAAACATGGAAAAATGACTTGACTGTAATTTAAGTAACCAAAGTAAAGTTGGTTTATGGTTTAACTTATGAAAACTGGTAAAACATGAGTGCATGAACGAATGAGAAGCAGCAAGGTCAGTAGTGGACTTCCCCACAGTTAATGAAGTAGAGCCTTTTCTTTTTCTGTTTTCTCCACTTGTCCCTCAAAGAAGTTGGAGAGCCACTTCTGAGTACATTTACCATCTTCTTCAGCAGCTAGCCCCTCTCCCAGCACCTGCTCTCTTATCCTTTTCTATTCTTCACAGACATTATATGTATATGTGTATACATGCATGTATACATAATTCACATCATTTTATTCATATATTCATTTCTAAATTCCAGCACTGTGAGGCAGACATGATCCAGCTGAGCAGTGTGAGGTCCTTACCTGTAGAAGTAGGAACACCCCCTGACTGTGTTGTGAGTGAAATGCTCCTGAGTCTTCTCATTTCCAAAGTCCTCCAGGGGGTCTGACCACAGGATGTCACACATGGGTCCATAAGCAGGTGGTTCTTTGAATCGGTCTAACTAAGAAAAATAGAAGACAGAGAGCAAAATACTAATCTTT
This sequence comes from Nannospalax galili, assembly GCF_000622305.1. Lineage (NCBI taxonomy): Eukaryota > Metazoa > Chordata > Mammalia > Rodentia > Spalacidae > Nannospalax > Nannospalax galili. Next base: position 2,903,045 of record NW_008360331.1, on the reverse strand, counting down.
GGAAACCTGCAATTCAGAAAACAGAGGAACCAGAGCTATATGGTGGCCATCCTCCCTCCCCAGCCTCAGTGGGAGAAATGTCATCCACCTCCCTCTGTCTATATTTGCCTTCCTCTCTTGCTCACTCCGTCCAGTTTTCCCTTCTCTATCAAGATGAACCCTCTCAGCACATGTCTGTAGTCTGTCTCTCTTTACCTCCTCCTTGCTTCTTTAATCCCGACTCTGACTCTTTCCTCTTGTTTTCCTTTAATCCCCTCTTATTTTTTCCATCCAAATGACTTAGTCAATACCCTTGATTTGAATCTACTGTCTCATTTGTGCAGGAGGAGCTCTGTCATGGGGGGGATTTCGTATATGCCTGCATAGCACTGTGATTATAAGTCTGGATGGGAATATTTTATGATTATTTTATATCTGATAAAATGACTTTGAGAACAGGCTGCTTTCACTTTAAGAAGAGCCACCTGTTTTGTGACATTTTTTTTGATATTCATTCATTAAAGGCCACCACGGTTCTAGCTGAAGTATATGCCGTTTTGTAGTTGACTTGGGCACAAATAAAAGTGTGATAATTACTAAAATGGCTTCAAACTCACTGGCCATGTGCAAACTCACATTTCTATGCTTTATAGTTTCCCTTGAAGATTTCACATCAAATTTGTTTTCTAAACAAATGTTTAGCAAAGTCATCTTTCAATTTAGAAAGGTGCATTTTACATGGTATCAGCAATATGGTACTGGACTAACATTAACCAACAATCTTGCAGCACTGGCATTGTATCCTGATTTAATTGCAATTAAGGAATCTTTGGAGAAATCATAGATATTATGATGCTTCCTGAAAGAACAGCGTACATGAGCTACAAAATACTGTTAAGATTTTATATTTTTCAGATTCAATTTAATATCTTGAAATATCCAACAGAAGTAGGTGAAACCTTTGGGTAAGAATCAATCAAATTCTCTCTTCAGCTTGGGGCAGAAAGGTAAGGATTGATTTTTGTTCCACACTGTATTTTACTAATATCTAAGGAGAATGAGAGAAATATTTCATATTTTCAAGATCCAATAAGAACCTCTACATTTCAACCATAATGTCAGCCACAAAATATTTATTCACTGCAAATTTAGATTTGAAAAATTTGAACTGTTTATGATTTTGAAATAGTTCATCCAAGAAAAATAGTATTTATTTATAAATATGTAGCATTTCTTTAGAGAACTAAGAATTTATTATTAGCATTAGAGCAACAAAGGAGGGAAGATTTTTCTGAGTAAAACAATTGATTTAAATAAAAAAAAAGCGCATTCTAAAAGCTCATGCCATCTACAGTAAAAATATAAACAACTCTAAAATTAAATAATGTAAATGTGAGGGAAACTTCTTTTTTTTGAGGGAAACTTCAGTTGACATATGGCAAAAAAAAAAATAAAGCTAAAATTGATTTTTGGCATGTGCAAAACTGAACACAATATCTGAAACATGCTAGGCAATAAATCCTGTGGACATCAGATATTTAAAAACTCTACCCAATTTATCATGAGGTGTTTAGTTATGACTTCAAAAGAGCCCATGAGGTTGTAGAGGAATGAACTGAGATTCCTACCGAAAGGAACTCAACACCTGACCTCCAGCACTCTGACTGTTTCAGCATTATCCGTCTGTTGTATGTTAAACACCGAGCAAACACCATTGTTCTCCATGTTAAGCAACATCAGAAGAAAACAGCTACGGTGTCTCACAGAAAAGGACAAACACAATGAGGAAATTAAAGTTTACTAATTGTACATTTGTTTGATTTTTGAATATTTATTTTAAAAGTTTAATTGTGTATATGTGTGTGTCTGTGTTTGAGTATGTGCATGTGAGTACAGGTAGCCATGGAGGTCAGAAAAGGGTGCCAGGTCACTGGGTGTTCATGGGTGCCCTGGAGCTGGAGTTATGGGTGTTTGTGGGCGCCCCGACATGGGTGCTGAAACTCCGGCTCTCTGTAGAGCACCAAGCACTCTTAACCACTGACCTTGTTAACCAGTGCCTTGTTTGAATTTTCACTAAAACCAGGCAATTGTTTTCCAATAGGAAAGCGAATATTATTTTTACATCTGGTCAATTAAATTTTAAGGGCAGAGATCTTAAAGAAGAGCTTGAATATTTGGCTTTCTGAGATATAGTTTTTCTCTAAATGCCAATAAACTTAAAATTAAATTCATGGCAATAGAAACATGATGCATAAATATATTCATGATTTAATGCTACTTCCTGAATGTTGTGAGTTCATGAAGAAAACTAGTAAAGAAACAATAAATAAGTCATCAATATTATTACTCATTTGAAGTCAGGTGTATTGATTTTTCTGCTAATGATTGCAACTTCAACAAAATAACCAACAGCCATACCCCTTCTGATCCCTGTTCTTCTCCAGGAAATTTTACGTTTCTGAACAACAACAAAAGAGACGATCTTGAATGAATTTTCATCAGTTCCCCTGTTAGGCAGATGCTTGACACACTTTATATCTTCCATCTAAGCCCATGAAACTTGATCAATGTAAGCAACTAAAACATATATTTGTGGTACCCAGCGTTTGCTAACAGAGCAACTATTGTTTGTACTGCGACCTATTCTATTTTCCATCACTATTGGTGGGATTAGCTTTCAGGTTACTAGGATGTGACAAGGATGCATGATTATTTGATTTCCTTCACTAAACAGACTAGAAAATATTACTTACTAATTTAATATTAATTAAAGACAAGAGATACAATAAATTTGTAAATGCTCTTCAAAATACAGATTTCTGACATTTAGCACTGGAAAATTTTCAAGCTCAAAGCAAAAGGGGAAAAAAGCAATCACCAAGCAAGTGATATCATGGGGTTTCTTATATGAATGCCCCTAAGAAGAATTTGAGTTATGTCCTTGCAGAATCTTAAGTAAGTTAATGCTTGAGCCAAATATTCTGCACTTACTGAAGTTCTTTTCTCATTGAGATCACTGTAGGGTCTGCAGCTAGAGTTTGTAATACTTCAGGCTTAAACAAATAGTAGAAGCATGTATCTTTCCAGCAAAACTCACCCAAATCTCAACTTTAATAGTTCAAACATAGCAATTTAGAATAATTTTTTAAATATTATTTTATTTTTATTTTATGTGTATGAGTGTATTGCTTGCATGTAGAATTTAATCAACTTACTCTTTCTAAAATTATTGGCAAGAATTGTAAAAAGGAATTAGAATTATTAGAATTATTCCATACTTCTTTCCTTTGAGTAAGTACAACGTATTTTCTTATGTCTCTAAAAGTAAAGAGGTACCTACAATTGTTTTTAAATATTTAGTTAATTTCTTCTATATACCACTGCCACATTCCATCTAAGTTATGTTTTGGCTGGTTAAAACAACACAACAGCCAACACCAACTAAAAAAATGCTTCTTAAAAAGGTTCATTGTTTTTAATCTAGGTATTCATCAATACAATCAACAGTACTATCTTTGCCTCTGCTAGACTGTTAATTAAACATTCACGTAAACATTTAAAGTTGTAACAAATTTTTAAAAAGCATAATATGGACACATTTTGGAGGTCAAGTTGTGGTATTTTCCCCAAGGGCCCAGGAACATATTTCTAGCATAGTTTGTCATGAATATAGGATAAACTATTTGAAAGAAGAAAAAGGAAAACAAGCCAATGTGTTTTAGCAATCGAACATTTCATATTTTTAATGATACAAGCCATATGCTCAGACAGATCCCAAGGCATAGAGATGTATCTTCCTTTCTGTGATAAAAATCTAATACAAAATGGCATCTGCATGAGTATGCTAAATGATTTTAATTTAAAAGGATGCAATTAGTGATAAAAGCAGGGAAATTAGTGTCTTCTAGTTATTGCTGAGGGACAAAGAATGCGCAGACTTGGACAATAACAGAACTTACTTTTCTGATGTCATCTAGAGTGTTAATCTCTGGAGACAAACCACCATGTACACACAGGAACTGTTGGTTCATCAGCGCCGCCAGGGGAAGGCAGTCGAAGGCGTCCATACAGGCGTCATATACACGTTCTGAATACTTTATTTTACCTTTCAAATGTGATGAGAAGCAAATATTTAATATCATCAATTCCTAACTAGGGTTATTTCACTAAAACCATTTTCTTTACCTTTTTAATGTTTTCTTACCAGGATATTGTGAGCATAAACGTGCAAAGGGTTAATCTCCAAAACAAAAGGACTCTGTATATATACTGTTTTCTATTTCTTTCACGCACCCATATTCTATAATTCTTGTAATTTCTGTCTAGTAAATAAGAATCTTTTCATATTATCTTGCATGTGTGTATGTATGTTTTTATCTATCTATCTATCTATCTATCTATCATCTATATCTAAATCTCCACATGAGTAATTGGAAGATGACAGAAAGATGGCCACAATGCTGCTTTTCAGTCCTGAGTCTGTAGAAAGGCAGCTGGCAAGAAGCATTCTGAAGCCATTTTTGTCTAACTGAGCAGTGCTGCTTGCCCTCCACTTACATGTAACACTTTGAGAGAAGTCTTCATGCTAAACGGAATGTAAGACCAAATGACAGAGGGGCAGAGCTAAGTTTCAGCGGATAATGGGACCACTGTGAGGAGGAAAATAAAATTGATATGAAGTATTCCCCAATCCAAGTACCTATGTTGAAAAGAAGACCTCAACTTCCATTTTGGTAGAATGTACTAGAAGGTGGTAGCTATGAGGCTCCCAAACAGATATTCAATTTTTTGTTTTCTTGAGCAGAGAAGATTTAAGGGGTAGAATTGCTGTACCAGAAAGCAGATTTGTCCTCTGACCTAAATAAAATATTAGCTCAGATTGGCTACTTTATAGAAAACTTGTGATTTAAAAATAAATTCTGTATTCTTAAAACTGCCCATACTTAAAAAGAAATGAATAATGATATGAAACAATATCACTTTAAGCTTCTGACTTCTAGGCAATGGATCATAATGCAATATGCTCTTATTTATCAATTTAAATGATGATTTAGTATATATGGCATTAAAGAAAAAAAGTTCTAAGAATACTTACATTCTTGTTTAAATGTGAAATACTCTGTTAGATGTCTACATTCATGATTTCCACGAAGTAAAAACAGTGTTTTGGGGTAAAGAATTTTCAAGGCCCACAAATACAGCACACACTGAGAAAAATAAAAAGATAACATAAAATAAGCATCTTCCATTGTACTTCTGCATTCCACTGCTTCACACGAATTGAATGTATTGTCATGATCCAAATCTCCAATCCAGGCCTTTCTGGAGAGCATACCAACAAGCAAACAGGTATAAAGCCAAGGTTCATTTACATCTAAAGTCTACCTGGGGGTCACACAGACTGCCTTGCATACAGTGAAGAGCAGACACTTAAATGGCCTAAGGAAGGTGGGAGAGGCAGGTTCAGAAACACATAGAAGGAGAGGCTGAAATGAAAACATTTTGACACAACAGAGCCGTAAGTTTTTCTATTACATAGACACATAATTAAATTGAATGGCAAGGAGTCTCACCACATGTACCACTAATAGGAAATATACTTCTTGACTTAAAAGTTCTAAAAACAGTTCCTTGGAAACAGCAAGTGACTGTGATGGCCAGCTAGGCAGGGACCAGGTTTGGAATAAACCTTCACTGACACAGTCTTCTTAGAAGATGAGATATGGTAAGTTGAGGACTCAAATGTTAATATCAATATTACCCTCAAGTGGCATTCATTAAGAATCTACACAAAGCAGAAAAACATTCTTTGAAAAAAAAAAGTTTGTAGTCTCTTTCTAAAGCTTATGTTCTCAAAGTGAAGCCACGAAGTCAGAGATAGCACAGAAACTTGGACACATATGAGATACTGGTTACTAAATCACACCTGTTATTTACACTTCCATCAGCAGTCTTCAAGTACAGTGGGTACACTGCGTAACATCTAAAGGGGAAACCTAGAGGAAACCTTTGTTGTGCTACCTGTGAAGAATAGTGACCTGTAGGCTTCTGTGATAACCATGAAAGTGTGGACACAATTACCCCTGAATATACAGGATAAGATATGAAAAAATACTAATTAGGGAAACAAATGTGGATCATTGTAATGTTCAAGCAGTATGTTATCTCCAATTATGAAATGATTGAAGTAAACAAAAATAACAGTTTGGCATTAATGTGTATGTGTGTGTGTGTGTGTGTGTGTGTGTACATGTTACTTTGGTTAATTTTCAATTACCATTTTCTAATTTAGTCATTACATTAATTTCACAAGACTGAGATATAAGCATATCTGAAGAACTGGTCAACTCTCTCAGACAAATGTTTCATGAACAATATGATCTCCCATGTGTGCAAAGCATCCTGGCATCTCAGTGGAGCCACGCAGTCCAATGAGTTCTTTCCGTGAATCCTGTTTTAGAACTGTATCCACATATTTAAATAAAAGGTGTCTGGATTATTCAAATTTGTCTTACATTTCCGAGAAGATGTTTATAAACTGCCATAAATGTCCATGAAAGGATTGTTTGCAACTTGAAATATATAGGGTTATACCTTAATCAGAAACACATATGTGCACATGATATGCATGCGCACACATATGTACTTCCCAGTTGGTGGTTGACTTACTTTGAATACATATGGTTATAGAATGAACTTTTAAGTATTATGTGTAACAGGTACTTAAAAACTGCTTTGACTAAAAAGCACTGACATCTCACTTTTACTCACAGGTTAACTCCAAGCAGGATGGAAGCCTGACATGGGTCTTCATTTTGCATTATCCTCTTTGTCTCTTGCTTCACTCTGCATGTATGCATTTTAATCACTCATGTCTGTCAAAAGTCATGCTACTTAAGCTATCTCAACCTCCCTTAAGGATGATGACACAAAGGTAACAGGAATTGAGGTTTCTTACTGTCAGGTTTTACAAAGCCCTGTTCCAGGCATTAGCTTAAACCTGCAGTCACCTTGGCTTCCTGGAACAGCAGAGCTTTGTGTCTACAAACTAAGAGCTCCTGAGAACTTGGCTTTACATTCACAGCTACAATGGTTGGTGAGAAACATGGATTTCTTTAATTTGCTTTTCTATTTGGGTCACATACACATATATCTCTGAGGGTACGTTCTTCTTTAACATCAAGCCTAATCTACTGGTACCAGGGGTGCCTAGGAGTCTCTTACAGTTTATTTTTGTTTTCGTTTCTTGATGATGTCATACAATAAACAATGCACTTCTAGTTCAAAAAAAGGTAATAATGCCAAATCTACACAATGGGAGTTTAAATTTTAACATCATTTAGGGCCTGTTTCTAAAGGGGATTACTTTGAGTATTAACTTCTTCTAAGGTATATTTACTGTTTTTTTAAAGATGATTGTTTTAAGTTTTTACATTGTTTAGAATAATTATGGATATTTTAAAAGAAATTAATTTTAGGTTTTGACATGGTTTGAATGACATCTTTATCTGGTAATTTTAAAGGAATTATTTGGATTTTAACATCCTTTATATGGTATTTGCTAATTTCTAAAAATGACTATTTTAAATTCCTCCTGTTTTACAAAGTATATTTGCTAGTTTCTAAAGGGAACTTAAAGTTTTTCTAGCCATTTGCCTTCAAGGTGCAAAGGGAGCTGACACTTTTTGATGACAACACCTGTGAAGCAGATGAAAATTTGCTATACTCCAGGGCCAAAATCTTACAAGAGACAAGCTACTACCAACACATAGTTACAAGAATGAGAGGTCTAAAGTAATAGTTTAGTCAAATGAGAGGCTTGAGATGCCATCTCTACTGGTCTTAACTCCTCCCCTTTCTACATTGTGATTTTAAGCCTATTTTTCTCTGAAATAGAGTTATTTCCCTCTCTGATACTCAGATGCTCTATGTTTGCTTATGTTCCTGCCCCATCATTCCCTGTGTGCTTTCTAGTTAAAATGTCAGGGTAATAATTATATTGGTAAATTGTCTTGTGCTGTTTGAGCTCACTGAGACGCTGACTCTGAAGATGGGATTGGCCTTCCCACTTCAGACTCAAGCCTATTATCTCAAAATGTGTTCTCTAAGACTTTTCCAGGTTCAAGCTGGCCCCCTGACCCTGTGACAAGGAGGAGAACAACAAAACAGCCAAAGAGTAAAGGCACTATGCAGTTGAGAACCACTAAGGTGTAAATTCAATTAATTTCAACAGAGGGTATTACTAACTATAATAAAACCAGCTAATGGAATTATTTTCAGTACTATTTAGATTTTATTTATTCTTAACCTAATCTGTTAATGTTTCCTTTTGTCTTTCCTGTCTCCTACAAAGTTTTATTAACTTCCTTCAGTTATGATCTGTTTTATTAACTTCCTTCAGTTATTTAGCTCTTAAAAAGGAAAAAGATGCTACTTCAAATCTATATGGAAACTTAACTCTTTCTTTAGGCCACTAATTACCTATACAAAATGACATCTAAACTGGTTGGGTAAAATCCTTTGTTAAATGCCATTTTTGTTTTTAGTTTACTTTT
>NW_008360331.1:2890699-2894447 GCF_000622305.1 Nannospalax galili | reverse complement strand
GCATAGTGGTGCATGCCTGTAGTCGCAGCACTTAGGAGGCAGAGGCAGGTGGATCTCTGTGAGTTCAAGTCCAGCCTGGTCTACATAATGAATTCCAGGACAGCTGGGGCTACAGGGAGACCCTATGTATATACAGTCAACATAAATTTATGCTTCTTAAAATTAATTTACTTATCATACTAATTTTTAACTAAAACCTCATACAAACTAAAAATGTTAAATTAACACCAAAATATTTTTTTCAGGCCAAAATATTCTCTCTTTAATCTACAGCATGGTTCCTGGTACTAAAATATATAAATTAATTTTAACTACCTCTCTCCCTATCTCTCTCTCTCTCTCTCCCTATCTCCTTCTCTCCCTCCCCCTCTCTCTCTCCCTCCCTCTCTCACCACTACCCTTCTGGGGCTCTACTAAGCCTCTACTAAACCACCACCCTTCTGGGGCTCATCTTCCCTCAGCCTCTACTAAATAAACCTCAGGACCAACTTGTTCCACAAACTTCCCTCTCTCCTGGCTCACTGCATTCTTTCCACTTTTCTCCCATCCCATTCCTTGTACTCTGTCTCCATCTACTGGCTGGTCACGCCACGCTCTCATTGCAGGCTTTTCCGCTCTTCTCACTTGCCTCGAAATCACATGTGTGTTGGAAACACCTTTCCTTTCTCTGGACATAGGACGTTATTTCCAGAGGTAGGAACACGCACTACTTCCTGTCCAGGACAGGATCTCGCCTTTCCTCTCCCTGATGATCTGATTGCAGGACGCTGCCTTCTGGGACTTGGAAATAACTCAAAAATAATAACTCAAATCTGAGCAACAAAAAAAGGATACTTTGTTTTGATTCCTGGTTCTCCTTACTCTCGTTTTGCATGACTGATGCCAAACTCCTTTTCCTCCTCCTCCCTCCCCGTCTCTCTCTCTTCCTCATCTGCTGTGCTTTCCTGCCCAGACTCATGATCCTGCTTCCACTCCCTATGGAGAGAGGATTTTCTTTGTCTCCTATCTGCTCGGTTCTGTCTCTACCTCCTACCCACTTGCTCTATCTTCCCTTTACTTTGTACTTATCTGTCACTATGGGAAACACCCACTCAAAGTCTTAGGGTCTCACACCTCTTGCTTGTCTTCTTAAATCCTTAAAACAACTAGAACTTTCGTATACAGTCAGGCCAAAACACCTGAAGTTCCTGTGCACCACTGCCTGGCCTCAGTACGAGTTAGATAATAACTCTGTTTGGCCAGACACTGGAACCTTAGACTTCAATATTTTAAGAGATTTAGAAAATTTCTGCTATCGAAAAGGCAAACAGTCCAAATTACCATATATCCAAGCTTCCTTTGAGCTCCGTGCTAATCCCTCCCTCTGGGTCCCATGTTCTTCCCATCAGGTTCTTCTGGCTAAGACAGTTTCATGGGATCCCAACCCAACAGGACCCCCCCCTCCACCTCAGCTTTTGATCTACCATAGCCGATGAACTGCCTCCGATTAGGACCCATCGCCCAACCTCCTCCTGCTCCCCAGCCTGAGGCACAGCCAAGTCCCCCCCATGCTCTCCCCTTGCTATATTCTCCCTTGCCTCCCATTCCAGGGCCCAACCCATCTTGCCTCCTTTCTCCAACTCGAACTCCCTCTCCACACCATGACCTTCCCCCTCTCCAGCACCACTCTAAGTCCATTACCCACTCTCCTTCCACTAACTCTCCTCTACTTGAGGAAATCCAAAACCTTAAACACCTCCTTGTCAAATATTCCCTAGTCTCCCCTATTCTGGTTTCTAGCTCAAATAACCTGTTTATCCCTCCTGTATCTAACATCTACTTTGATTCCAGATCCTGCCTCTGATACTCCTGCCCCTCTATCCCCTCATAGATTTGTTTATAATTTGTTATTAAAATTATTAAATTTTAATAACTTAAAAGTCTAAACAGGGTTATAGCACAGTTTCCTAAATTGATTATATTGGAGGTTGTAAACATCAATTCGATAATGTTTAACTATGCACCAATTGCTTTTTTCCACCTAAAGCAAGGTTTTGGTAGACCACTCTCTAAACTACATAAGGTAAAAGATTTACCTACAAACTTACAAAACACAATATGTACATAGGTAATATTAACTTATTACATTATCTATGTGCATAATTTAGATTCCATGTTCTTTTAATAAGATGATGCTACACACTACTTTCTTCTGAGACAAACTACTATCATCTTCATGACTTCAGCTGTGTCCACTAACAAAAATCATCACAATTAAACTTGTTGACTTGACTATCGTATTCTTTAATTGAAAGAGGAGGGGTAAACAGGGTCATTGGGCCCTCACCTTAGTATCCAGGTGCTATTCCCAGCCAACTGTATGTAATTTGACCCTGATCACATGGTCTCCTGGACTTGGGGAAGACTAAAATATATTATCTAAAAGGCTGGGAAGAGAAGGCTTGATCCATGCTGGGTTAAGGCTCTCCAATATAAATACTCTCAGGTCACTCATATACCTCAGCAACCCCTCAGTCATCTCTGTGAGTAAGCTCAGTAAATTCACTGGTTCCCCCAAAAAACTTTAATGTAATCAAACATTGGTTTGATACTACAACCTAAAAAAGGGATACCACAACCTAAAAAGGGGAAAAACATTACTTAGTATCCCCAGGAAAAGAATTCTCACAACAGATAAAAAATTTGTTTGCTAATGTTATTGTATCTCATGGTTATTAAAAAAGATAAATGGAAAATTGAAGGATGTTGGAAGGATATGAGAATGGAGATATTTTTAAAGAAGGATTTATGTATGAAAATTATGATGGCTGGATATTTCCAGAATTGAAAGAGAAATGAGAAAGCTGGGCAGGTGATGAAGGCCTGTGTAGGGTTGTTACAATATAACAAGGATGAGACAAGGATAATGTGTAGATAATCTTAAAATTTCTAAGATCTCAGCTTAGGTAACTAATCTAAGGATGTCTAGTCAAGGTTTATTTAAGGATGTTGCCCAAGCTCTATCTACATAGCACATGGTAATTAATATACCAGGCTGGTGTAACTAACCTTGTTGGATGTTTAATAGCCAGACTCTAAGGCCTATATTAATCTGGTCAGAGGGACTTAAAGGGACAATTTTTGTTCCTGGCCCTCTAAGGTCAAACAAGTTCCAGGGGCAATGGCGCATCTCTCGAAATGTCCTGTAACTTTGGAGAGTCACCTGTCCTCTTGTTCAGGGAGGCCATGGAGACCCCAGAAGAGGGACTTGAACCAGTGTTCAGTCTGCAAAGAGGAGGGTCAACACAGAGGAAACATTTCCTCCATGCTTCCAAGGGAAGCCCTGGTCGAGCAAGACCTTTTGACTTATCTTCATGTAGATGGAACTGGTAAAAGAAAAGCCTGAGGAGCCAGGGGCTCCCCCTAAGCCCATGTGACCCCTGAGGACCAAATACTCACATGGCCTTAAGAGTAAAAGTAAATTGGTTTATTTGGGCCAACAGTATGGTCTTAAACACCCAAAAGGAAAGTATAACCAAAACTAAAGTCATCAGTATATTTTAAGGGTCCCTGTTCAAGGGATTACACAATCCAGACATTAGACATAAGTTCTTATGTTATTTAGACAATTATCTATCATTGATGATTTTGTTCCTAATAAGACAACATTACTCAGATGTAAGAGTTCAAATCTTGGTCTGCAATACTGTAGTGCCCACCTGTAGCTAAGGGAGACAACCAGCTATTGTTCTAAAATGGTGGATAAGAC
>NW_008360331.1:2813678-2890682 GCF_000622305.1 Nannospalax galili | reverse complement strand
AGACAACCCACTATTTTTCTAGGCTAAAAAAAAATTAAATGATGGCTAAATTTGTTTTTTCTCCCTATCTAGAAGCCTTTGAGAGGTAACTTACACTGATTCTAGCCACTCCAATAGCTATCAAAATGCCTGAAAGAGAAATGAGTTATTACCTTGGTGCTAAGCATTGTTCCTTGCCTCTTCAGATATTTTCAGGACCAAATCCAAAAACTAACTCTTACTACTTTTAATCAGTTTTTACTTTCCTTCCCTCCACATGTACACAAGTGCCTGTCAACCATCAAGGACCCTGTTGAGATGCATGAAGAGGGAACCCCTGCTGTCTGACCGACCCCTAATCTAGTCCCCCCACATCGACCCTGTCCAGCAGTAGCAAGACAACAAAGGCGCCCCCATCCTATAACACAAAAGGTTGTAATGTAAAGGTTCAGATAGCCCCGCCCCCTCACCAACAGGATCCCAAGGACTTCTCATGCTCCTGAGTAAAAGGAACCGAGCTGATAAGCACCTTGGTCTTTGAAGTCAGACTTTTCTCCACTGTTCGGCCAATACAGCAGGCTTCCCCTTTGATCTCTAAAGAGGACAGGTTTTAACAGTCCTGCTCTCCCACTCCCCATCCCACACCCAACTTAAAAAAAAAAAATACATCTTCCCACCTTCTGCAGGAAGCAGAAGCCTCCCTTTTTAAAAGACCCCCCAGCTCAAGACCCAGGCAGACATTTTCCCTACCTGGAAAGGAATCTGTCCCATGTGTTCCTTTGCTAATAAACCCTATTTTGATGGAGTTTTATCTGTGTCCTGGTGCCTCCTCCTCCATTCGCCCACCAACTTTTTAAACTATCAATATCACCCCTTGATGAGATTGCCTTCAAGCAGAGTTAGTCATCTCAGGGAAAACTGACTTCTCTGAAGTCAGGGACTTCTTCAGACAACCTTGCAGAACCAGAACTGAGATAATGATCAGGCAGTCCTCACTCGAACTGGATTGCTTGCTGATGCACACCTTGTGCCCTTCTATTTAAACTTAAAGCTCACATCAGCACCTGAAGATCTACTTGGGTCACAGATTCCCCTTTCTCTGTTCCTCATCCCAATGAGGATATGTTGACTAAAACCTCTGCCTTGTATCACTAATCTTTTTAACTGGCATACTGTGGCAGGTGGCTGGGCCTGGTCTTTTGGGACTGCTGAGGCTAAGAAGGCTTTTGCCATTAAATTCTAATAAAACATGTGTCCACTGAAATTGCTATACTGGGTGTTTTATTTATAATCCAGTGAGAAAAGAAGTTTTTCCTACATTACCAATATTTTTTAAAGTTTTAAAGGATAATCTACTGGGGGCACACATCACACACAGGTTGATGAACTTTTATATATGTGAAGCCCACAAAACTGCTACACAGACCTAGAATCCAAGAGGCTTCCTCCTGGTCAATAACTTTTTGAAAACATAATCAAAATTCTGACCTCTTCAGATTAGTTTTTCTTGTATCAATTTATTTTAAAATAAAGCAATAATTTCTCCAACTGAAACTGAAGCTGCATTTTGTACCCACTCAACTACCTGAGGAATCACATCTGGGGACCCCCGTCTCCTTCCTGCTGCCTGTTACAGCTCTTGTTTGGATACTCCTTTTAACTTTATCATTTCTGTTCTAAATTACTGGAGTGCTTTCATAACTGAAACTTGAAAGAGAGATATAGAAATGTTCTATGTTAACAATTTCTAGTATACCTATGTGTAAGTTAAAAATGACACAATACATATTTAATTTCCCTTACAGATGTACAGGGGCTGTAAAGAACCTAGCACATGGTAGAAGTTTAGGAAATATTCTCTCTATTTTGAAGATGAAAAAGAAGGGAAGACAGGGGAAGTAGGGAGGGAGGGAAGGGAAAATAACCAAGAGGAGAAAGAAGGGAAAGAACTCGGTTTCTAAATCTTTGACTTGAAACACTAAAAATGGGAGGTTTCTTTTTTTTCTTTATTCCTTCACATTTTATTTCCTTTCCTCCTGTGGTGAGAATACACTGTCTTCCCAAACACTAAATAAAACCACAAACACAAGCAGCAGGAAGAAGTGGCTGGGTAAATGAAGGGGCACCACCAGGCCTCACTCACGACATCTGGTGGGACAGAGCTGCCAAACACAGCAGGGTCTTGCTGGCAACTGTTTTTCCAAATAAAGTTCTGACATTCTAGAGAGTCAAAGATGTTTAACAAAATTATAACCTGACGTTAGTTTATAATAAGTACAGAGTCACAAAAACTATTACAATTAATGAAGCAGAAGAAATAAATATTCAGATAACGTCTGTTTAAGTCTATGTAGTATACTGGGTGGCTAATTTGAATCAGCAGTGAGCTGGTTAAGGTGGAAAGGGCTCCAGGTTACAAGGACCTTTTGGCATGGTGAAATGAATGAGTTATACTAATCATTTCAACCCACTCCTATCATTAATTAAACAATATTTACAACTTCTAGTTAGACGTACTCTATATGAAAGACTGAGCTAATTTCTGTTGCAGACATAGCTTTCTCTAATTTATGAACCATTCCCAATAATACAGCACTTAGGACACTGTTTTCTTAGTTCACTTGGTTCACCAATAATAACAGGATAATTTACTTTGTGATTTAGGCTCTTAGATCCTAAGGAATCCTGCAAAACTGATAGAATGCTTGGGAATTGCAAAGAAGAATGGAAAAGAGAAAGCAAGGAAGCCAAAAGAAAATGCATAGTGTTAGTTATCGAGAGATCAGCTCCCCAGACTGGCCACTGTGGGCTGTGAAACTTCCCAGGCAAAAGTGATGCTTCCTGGTCATGGATAACTAAGTGGGGGTTGTCCATGAACTTGGAAAAGTTCCAAACTCTTGCAACGTGGCGTGTGACTTCTCTAAGACATTGGTTGCCTGGGGTAATGCGTCGGAAAAGACGGCAGTGGAACAGTCGTGCACTACTGAGCTGGTTGGCTACGGGTGACAGCTACGTGACGTCTTCCTCACGTCCATGGCCCTACTTTGTCACCTTCCATCACATGCTGTGCTGCTTGCTTGTTGTTTTCAGGCAGAAACATGGACCCCTACTTGGTTTGCTGAGGTTCATTCTGGTCCATGAGTACACAGCTAATAAACATAAAAATTTTCACACTCCAATGTATTGGAGGCCTGGACTTAGATCTGGACAACATAGGTGGAAAAGGAAGCCCCTCCCCCCCCCGCCACTGCTCCAGAGCACCAGGGTGCATTGTAGAATGGCTGCAAAGAACCTGATGAGGTAAACAGAAGGAAGCAGCTGTGCATGCTGCTGTTTGCAGACTCTGAGCTTTGCCTAGGGTTCTCAGAGAAACACAGCCAGCCGAGGAACTATATATACACATATGCTTCATCAAAGAGATTCGGTAGTGTAATGCAATCGCCAGAAAGAAGATTTGTTGTAAGACAAATTGTAGCCAAAACCAAAATTACCTCTTTCATCACTACTCAAGAGCTGGTGTGTTTTGGGCTAGCTTTGGGGGAAATGATTTCTAATCATGGCAAAAAGAGAAAGTTGAATAAGGGTGTATGGGGGTAGTGGTGCATAAAATGAGATTTCTGTACTGCCCAGAGCCCATTACTCACAGCCTGTAACTGGATTCAGGAAGTCCACTAGAAATAAGAGCTGCTCTTCAAAGCTGATTTGCTAGAAATTAAAGGTAGGTGTCCTCTTTGCTGAGAGGATAGCCTCAGGAGAGTGCAGTGCAGGTTTGAATTACTGACATGAAGCCAGAAGCTTTTGAAACCTGTTAAGATAACACACACTAAGAAATCAAGTTCTTATTCTAGGAGTTTTCACAAGCCAACAATCTCGCACAGAGAATAGTTTATATATTTTATATATATTGATGGGGTGGGGAGTGTGTGTATATGTGTATACATGCATGAGTATATGTAACTGTGTATAAGCTTCTCTACTATGCATGTGCCATTTCTAGAGGTACATTCAGTGTACTATGACCAGGGATTGGGATAGTAGAGGTCAAGTATAGCCTTAAAATCCTAGATCCTCTCTCAGCCTCAGTTTTGGGACCCTATCACAGGAAGGTTTTTACAGGTTCCTTCCAGAGCTTCAAGGAATAAATGAGATCATTTACTACATTCAACTAACAACACTTACAGTAAGCAAATAAAGGCAGCGTCCTTAGTCCACATGAGATCCTAAAATATTCTTTTTTTAAAAGTTTTATTTATTATTTTTACTATTTTATTATTTTATTTATGTGTATGAGTGTTATGCCTACATGTAGGTAAGTGCACTCGTGTCATGCAATGCCCATGGAGAACAGAAGAGGCTCCAGGATTCCCTGGAACTAGAGTTACAGACAGTTGTTACCTTCCATGTGGGTGCTGGAATTCGAACTGGGTCTTCTTCAAGAACAGTGTTCTTAACCACTGAGCCATCTCTCCAGCCCCCTAAAATATTTTTAGTAAGTATATTTTATATACATGTCCATTCTATTTTAATATGACGATGATATCATAGCCATTTCAAAGCTCCAGAAAGGTCTAATCCAAACGGATCATTCTACAAGAATGGATGTGTGCATCGAATCACAGGGCTGTATTTTCAGTTTAACTGAAGAGCTGTTTTTGAAGATGGAGACTCCAACATATGCATCTCAGAACTTTTGTTTGTTTTCTCTGCAGCTCCCACCAGCATGGAATTTGTTATATAGACCAGACTGGCTTCAGTTTCACAGAGGTCCTCCTGCCTCTGCCTCTCAAATGCTGCGGTTTAAGGTGAGTGCCACTATGCCTTGCATCTCAGAATTCTTAAATGTACTGTTTCTTTGCATGAATTTTAAAGTGAGCAGAATAAAATGTTGCAAATTTCTTATTTCATATATCTCAACTGGCTGTAGATCCTAAACATCTCATGAGAGTAAGACAGTGATTTCTACTTTCCAAGTTTCTTTTTCCCCCAGAGTGCTAGAAAGCCCTAATGAGAAGATGTTTAGACTATTTCAGTTGCTTGAGGCAAGAGATTTAGAAGCCTTGATTTTTCGACAGAAAAGAAAAAGAACTAGGATTGTCGCTTAGTGGTCGAGCATTTGCCTAGCATCTATTAGGCCCTAGGTTTGAATCCCAGCACTAACAAACAAAACAACAGTAACAACAATTACAAAAGTCTGAATCCTGGGTGACCACAGATTCTAGGCTTTGATTTTTATATAAATTGTTATAATCATATTTTCTTTATGAACTTAAATTTCTAGAGAGCAAGGAGGCAGGTTACATTTCTACATAGTCTGAATCATTCATAGCACATATGTACCTGTTTATCAGTAGAGGAAATACTAAAGTTTATGTACTTATGTCATTTATAAATGCTTTCTATATACACAAAAACATACATATATACACGTGTGTGTATATATACTAAATATACATTTTATGTTATGTATATACAAAGAAAGAGTCAGTTGCAGGTGAACTTCATGAATAGCTAAAACTGTCAATTGCTACAACAGTTTTAATGTAAAACCTGTTTGAGGGTAATATATTGTTTTAGCAAGAAATACTCGTTTAATATATCAAATATTGAAATATAATATTTAAAAGCATAGAATCTTTCATGACTGTGAATATATGGTGTGAGGCATCAGCAATACTGATTCACTACTGAAAGAACAGTGCTGGGGCTGGAGAGACGGCTCAGCGGTTAAGAGCACTGAGTGCTCTTGTAGAAGTCCCGGGTTCAATTCCCAGAACCCACATGGCACCTACAAACCATCCTTAACTACAGCTCCAGGGGAATCCAAAGCCCTCTTCTGACCTCCAAGGCATTGCATGACATGGGTGCATTCTCATACATGCAGGCAATATGCTCATACACAGAAAATAAAAAAATAATAAAACATTTAAAAAAAGAACAGTGCTAATTTATTTTTATAAGAATAATTATTTTAATGTTAATTTTTCTGTTTCCTGAAACAGACACCGATACCAGCTACTATTCATGACCTGTAATTTCAAAATTTTCTTTTCTCTGGAACCATTTCTTTCTATCTGTAACTGCTGACAGTGTCTCAAGACAGCATGTTGGGCACCAGGTGAAAGAATCCTGAGTGAAAAAGGTCCTCAACTTTGTCCTGAGTGTAATTTCCACTCCCCCAAAGCAGGTGCCGAGAGGCTGGGCAAGAACCTGTACTCAAAGTATCTGTTTTATTTTGGTTAATAATGTACACACTACCCTAGTTAGGTGACAGGTGCTAAAACAGACCAAACGCAGCAGCTGCCAGAATCCTCACACATCTACAGACACACATGCACTATCATCATATGAACTTATCGTCCCACAATTATAAGCTATAAACATGCAAACTCAGGTCCACTTAGACTAGTTCTTTCAAGATGAAATAGAACCATCCATTAGTTTTACAATCTTTCAAATACATAAAACATGCATAAAAGGCAAAATCTTACTCTCATTTCTTTGACATATCTGCACAGAAAACATACAGGAAAATGGGATGCATTTACCCCAATCAATTGTGCACATCAAAACTCTGTTTATAGACTGGGGATTTCTGCAAGGCAGTGACTTTATCACTCTTAATTTACTGACTGAGGAGCTCAAAGTGAAAATGTGTAGATGCACTTACCTCGATACTGAAGTACCCTCTGTCCACATAGTCCCCTAAGAAGAGGTAGCGAGTGTTGGCAGGAGAGCCCCCGACTTCAAAGAGCTTCATTAAGTCAAAAAATTGTCCATGGATGTCCCCACAAACTGAAAGATAAAAATAAAATTCATTTTATGATTAAAATAGGCTATGAATCTGAATTAGAAAATAAAATTCAAAATTTTAGTATCAAAATTTACTTAGGAGTTAATCTTAGTTAAAAAGATATTTTGCATAATAGGAAAATGAGGCAGAAAACCACATCCTTTGCTCAAGATCCAAAGTCAATTAGTTGCAGAACTTGCTCTAGCATCCAGATCTACTAATTCACAAATGACTATAAAAATGGTGGTCATAATAGTGGAGGCCACTGCTGTTATGGAGGCAATAGTTTTACATGGGATCCTTTTAAGAAAGTGATTTCTCTTATATCACCTCTAACAATGTCTTGGGATAGGCCTTTTCTTGCACATAAGAGATGAGGCAAAGATGGGCTCTGGAATTTGGCAAAATCCATGTACAAATGAGGTTAATACCTTATGCCCACTACTCATGCTGCTTCCCAAAGAAGAAGAAATATTGATATGTATCAGCAAAACTATGAAAACTATGTTTTGCTGGATCTAATATATAACCAATACAACATGCCATTATTTCATGTGCTACTAAGAAATAAAAGAAAATCAATTAAATTGAAATTCTAAAAGAATTTTTTAGGAAGAAAATTTTATTATTAGGCACCCAAAAAAACAAGCATATGAGGAACTGTAACAAAGTACTGGGAATTTAAAAAATTTATCATCCTTTTTTGGAACCAAAAAATTTTAAAAAGTCTTTCTTTTCACTTGGTATTGGTTACTTTTGCATCTTTTGAAGTCCTCAGGACACACATTATAATTTCTGCTGAACAGACAGGCAAACAGGACAGACAGGTTATATAGTTTGACAAGGTCACTAGAGGCATGAACAATTGAGAGAGGAACAGTTAGGAGACAGGTGTTACCAAGGGGGAAGAACTAGGTAAAATGGGGGCATTTAAATGGGAGTGGAACAGGGAGGGTTATACAAGGAGTCACAAGAGTAAAAGGGAAGAAGGAGCTCGAGAGAGGGAACATAGGAGACAAGTATTATCAAGGGTGAAATAGGGAAAATGGGGGTACTTTAACTGGGGAAAAAGAGGGAGGGTTAGAGAGAGAGAGAGAGAGAGAGAGAGAGAGAGAGAGAGAGAACATAAATAATGCTTAGCTTGTATGAGAAACCAGAGAGAAATTTATTAGTTCAAAAGCCTATTGAAAAATTACACATACAGTAGCTCTACATGTGTTACATAGCTGAAGGCTACATAAAAAGAAACAGTGCCAGACAGGACAAACCTCCCTTCCAATTGTTGACCCGGGTAGTCCAAGAGACTCCCCAAATTACACGAGCCATTGCCACAGCCCTTGACTGCCTGCCAGACTCTCCTACTGCTGAAGAGAAGATATACTTTGGGCATAGGACTTAGAGCAATGGAGCTGGAACTGACCTTGAAGAAGCTTCCTCCCTGAAGGCTAGCTCTCACAGTTTTTGAGGACACTGTGAAAACTGCCAAGAGAGAATATCAAACAATGGTCCAACCCCAGCTTTTAGTTCTAATAATCACAGCAATGATCAGTACAGCAAACTACAGTGAGGCAGTAGTGGCATATTTATCTTGGGAGTAATCAACAGCTACTTAATTGGTTCCCTCACTATGAGGGAACTCATGTGTGGTACTGTAAACATAGCCAAATACACATGGCTAGAGACGTCATGATCTTAAGAGAAAATCCTAAGGCTGTCACATCCCTAGACAAATATAATTTATTACTATATGCTAAATATGAAGCCTTAGATTTACAGACAAGTATGCTAGTCACCACTCATCAAAGAAACTTCTTTTGCAACAGATGGAGACTATTACAGAGTTCCTCAACAGGTCACACATAGAGAATAAGTGTGAGATGCCCAACCTCAAGTGACACATCTACAACAGAACCTCTACACCTAAGGCTCACAGAACACAGTGGAAGAAGGAGTAGAGAGGACACTAATGTGTCTCTCAACTCTCATCAATGAAGCTCTCCCAGGTAACAGAGGGTGTTGAATACAAAAGGGCACAAAAGTCCCAAAACATAGAGAAAGTCTGCAAAGTATGGGTCTTTGGACAGGACTCCTATATTAAACTCCACCCACCCTGCAATGGGGTCAGTGACCATTGAGAAAGAGGGGGCAGAAAGGTTATAAGAGCCAGGGCAGGTGGTGCATGACCATATGGAAATAGTCTTACAGGTTCCTGGGACCTCGCTCTTATGGTGACAGCATGCATGAGACCCATGCAAACTCAAGCAGTCAAAAACCCAGCACAGAACTGAAGAAATGGGCAGCAGGCCCCAATCTTAGCCAAAGAACTACTGGCAGGTGATTATTGTGGGCTGAGGGAATGACTCTAGATAGGCTGACTAGAACCCTAGTGGATGAACTTGCAATGAGGAACCTTTGGATATACTAACTTGACTCCATAGGCCTTAAGATAAGTGATAGAATGAATAAAATCCAGTGAGGGTGGACGGGAGAGGAGGTATAAAGATGATTAAGATTCTTTGTACGAAATACACAAAGATTCAATTAAAAATTTAAAAAAATGAACAATCCAAGCTTAAATTAAGATTCATTTGATTCAAAACTTTTCTCCTCAACCACCCTAAGGTTTTATATATGTGTATATATTTTAAAATACATTATGCTTAAATACTGAGTACCATGGGGTTGTTTCATCAACACTGAATGATTCACTGAATAAATGTTATCAATGAAATTATACCTTAACACACTGTATGATGTGATCACAAGCAAGTTATTAAGGTGCTTTAAAATTCATTTTGCACCAGGCATAAGTTGACAGAAATAAGTGCAACGAGTCCTTAATGAACAATTGTAAAACTGTGAATGGAGGAGCTGGAGAGATGGTTCAAGTAGTTAGGAGCATATACTACTCTTGCAAAGGACCCAAGTTCTGTTCCCAGGATCTACATTGGGCAGCTCAGAGTCACCTACAGGTATGCAACGACTTCTTCTGGCCTTAGGGTCCACCTGCACTCTTGTGCACATATCTACACGCAGACCCAGACCCATAGACCCAGACACACAGACACAGACCCACAAATACACACATAATTTTTAAAAAGTACATGAAGTTAAAATGATTATAAATTCCCATTTTTCTACCCCAGAATAGATAATAAGGATCATGATCTAGGTACATGTCAACGAGGTTTTAGAATATCTGTCTTTCAAAATCTCAGTCTATAATATAAATAGTTAAGTGTTAATGCATATCTTTCTTGGGTTCTAAACCTGAGTCTCTTCTTTTTAGTGAGAGTCACTGTAGAACTATAAGAAACAATCTTTACTTCTTGAAATAATATCTCATTTTAGATTATTTTTATATAAGTATATTCTTATTCTTAAGGTTAAGTATTTCACAATTGGGTCTTTATCTTGAATCACTCAGAAATTTGGACTGTGACGGAGCACATTGTGTTCTTGTGATAATATGGAAGTCTCAACCAAGAGCAAAGAAAGAGTAATGACAATTTTGGGTCATGTGCTTCCAGAGAGGGTGCACTCTGGGGAGACCTCAGCATACACACGGAGCTACTGAAATAGCTCTAAAATATTAAAGGTTTGCAACCCCAGCTGCTCAGGAGGCTGAGAAAAGAAGATCATAATTCAAAGTCTGCCTGGGTAGCTGAGTGAGATCCTGTCTAAAAATAAAACAAAACAGTAGAAGGAGAGCTGGGATATAACTCAAAAATTTAAAACATTAAAAATAAAAGGTCCATTTTAAGAAACTAAATTAGCTCATCTTTATTACAATTAAAAATTCTTTTTTGATTTATTTTTATTATGTGTATGAATGTGAGTCACGGAATGCCTGTGGAAGCCATAAGAGGGCATCTGATCCCCTAGAACTGGAGTCATGTAAGGTCATTAGCCTGCACATGAGTGTTGGGAACCAAACCCAGGTCCTCTGCAAGAGCAGGTAGTGCTCTTAATCACTGAGTCATCCCTCCAGCCCTTTTTAGTACAATTTGTAACAGGCAACGCTAAGACTTATTAACTAATACTCAATAAGATAATCCTCCTCCCCCTTCATCATTTGATAATATAGCTTATATAGTTACTTATCACATCATCTTCTCTCATGCTACAGAAATTTTTTATATCTGTCGGGTATGTTTCAGACCAAAAATTATAAAGGAAAGAAGGTGTTTGCTCAGAAAACGTGTGTTTACATGTCCTCTATTAAATCTGCAAAGTGAAGGAAGGAGCTCCAAGGAGAAGTATGAAGGACGCCACCTTTCAACTAATTTATGCAGCACTGTTGAATGTAAATGCCTGTGACCCTGATGCATTCTCTTCTGTCTTGATACTGCCCCCTTCCTTTGGTGGATCCTGTCAGATGAGGACTGACTACTGGGCAAGTATGAAGCCAGATGAGAGAGTAAGACATGGGCTGCAAACATTATTTCAAATTTTTATGATAGCAGCAAGTTTAATCAACATAGTTTATGTGATTATTAAACTATCCTCAAGTCAAAACACTCACATGAGAACCACTGGAGGAAGTGCATTCTAGAACTTAGTAGCCTGTTCCCTCTAGCCCCCATCTACCTCCCAAATCTCCACTGCAGTTCTTACTGAGTGACCAGGTATTCAAATTCTCTGAGTTTCAACATAAAATACATCTTTCTTCACAAAAGGCTCTCTGTGAGGATTAAACATGTTATTATTACAACAGGTTTAGGAGTTTCTAGACTGTGGTGAGAACCTGACAAAAGTTATATCATGCACTGTTTACAAAGGGCTGCCTCTGAAAGATCAAGAGCCCAGATAGACTAGGACACTCCTGGTTGTGACTGAGGGAAAGCCTTCTGGATACATTCTAAAGCATTTGTCTTTTCTCTCCATGTGTCCTTCTTACCACTCTTGGTTTTTCACTTTGCTATTTCAACTCATGGCCATGCTTGAAAATTTCAAGATAACCGCTTTTATCACACTTTGTCAGTGATGTAAAGCTAAGATACTGATTCAGGGTATAGATTGTAGTTTAGGAATGATGAGATTCTTAGCAACTACCAAGCCTGTCAGATAACTGAGTGGCTAGTATGAAAAACATGAACAGGGTTGGGGGATGGCAGGTGGCTAAAGTGTTTGCCACATGAGTGCACAGACCTGAATTTGGATTCCCCAGTCCATGTATAAAACATGTGGTAGCTCCCATATGTAATCTCAGTGCTCCTACTGTGAGACACGGGCGTCCCCAGAAGTTCATAGGCTAGCCTGCTGTATGCAAGGGCAAAACAAGAGATCCTAGCTCAAGGTGGAAGGGATGGAAGGTAAGGATGACAGCAGAGGTTGTCCCTTGACCTCCAAATGCATGATAGATTGGCTTGCACACACACACACACATACACACATGCACTAAAAAAATAAACATTTAAAAATTATAAAAAATACACAATGAAAAAATTATAGATAATGAAGGCATCTTTTCTTTAGTCAAATTCTAGAAGCATATAATAATGGGTATAGATTTTATATGAACAGAAAATTGAGCTTTTTCATTATTATAATAACTCTGTGATAAGAGATACTCTCCAAGTGAGGAGGAGATATGGGAGGAGTTGGAGGGAGGCTTGCCATTCACAAGACAACTGCAAGCGCTGGACCATGCTATGATGACATTAAAAAGGAGACAACAATGACTATAAATCAAGCATAGAAAAACAGAGTACCCAGAAATCCAGTTACTCCTATGACTTTTACATTATCACCAAGTTTATCTCACAATTCCAAATCAAGCTTTTATAGAAAGAACTACTTAGGATAATAGTCAGCAAAGGAAAATAACTTGCTCACATAATTATATCTACAGTAGTTGAAACCCAACCAAAGAAAACAGAAACTCAAATAAAGCATGTTTGGAAAGCAGAAATTTTATAAGGACCTTTAAGGATTTTCAAGATCACTTAAGACATTTTTTAATGCCGTTTTTTTCTCCTTCCTCAGATTTTCACAGGCTGCCTACTTTACACGTCATGTGCTCCAGAAAGTGTTTTCTATCTTACATAAAAGCACTTCCTCCTCTCTTTCTGCACCTTTCCTTCCACCCGTTACTGCACTGGATTTTCTTACCAGTGCTTACATTTTCAGCAGGTATTCAGCTGCTATGTCCTGGTGAGTGTTTCTTCTTTGACTTTCCCCATTGGAGTAGACCCTCTGCTATGATGGGTAATCTGCAGTTGTACTCGCCATCTCCAGGGCCTACAATAGTGTCTGCATCCAACATGCAATGCCCTGGGATTCTTCCACCAGGCCCCGTGCTGATCTTCATTTGCAAATTCATTAGGAAATCAGAGATTTTTGAGGTGCCCTTGGGATTGGCAGACATGAAAATTTTGTGGCATGTGCCTTAGGGGAAGACAAATGCTTTCAACTTACCTGAGATGCTAGTTGTCCTCAGTCATTAAATCACAGGGTGCTAAACAGTCTAACAAGACTGGAGTGGAGTCAAGTGCAGGATCTGCGAGCACCTCGCCATTGCTACCTCACCTGACGTGTGATCAGAATCTCCAAAGATGCCAACATATCACAAGGTCTTGGATGATTTTATGTAGTCAGTATAAATACTTATACTTCGGAACATCAGTTTCAGCCCTCACTCTGCATGTTGGTGTGGTTTGGCTCATAGGAGTTATATTTGGGTGAAGAGATATACACAGGAGAGCAAACACGTTGGGATGAGACTGCCATTCACTATTATGTGAAAGAATCATAGTGATTAGTTGATAGAGTCTAGGAGGGAAGTTTAACCTACCAGGATAATGACAAAATCTCTTTGGGCATTAGATTGCAGCTATTACTCAAGCCCTGTGTATTTCACTTGTATGTTAAAATATTATCTTAACCTTCTGATGCTTAGAAACAGTCACCTTTGACATCCAACTTCAGGAAGAAAATGACCACCTCACAAGTTCCAAGAGGATGAAAGACAAGGCCATGACAACGCACAGCGGGAAGGTTACTGGCTACTCTTTCCACTTATCACTGCTCCTGTCCTAGTGTCCATAGAGAAGGGCAAAGCATCAAATGCCTGCTGGGCTGCTCACAGCTCCCAGTTCCCCAGGATTCTATGTCCTACCATCTTCCACTGCACTTGGCTTTCACACTCTTAGATCCACCAGACTTTGAGAGTTCTATAACACTATCAAGGCAGGCCCACATGCAGTCCCATACTCCCATTTCTCAAAGGGTTATTTGCTTCACATTTCTAATGTTATTCCACCGGTGGGGATATAATCAATTGGGGGGCCTTCATTGATTTTTTACATCATTGATAGACCAACAATGTAAGAAAGGCTGGTTCATAGGTACAAAGTTATGGTGGTTTACTATACTCAGAAAAAGAATGTTTATAATAATGAACTGTACCTTTCAAAATAGATAGAAGAGAGGATTTTGAACATACTACAAAGAACTGATAAAATTGAAGGTGATGGACATACCGATTTCCTCAACTTTATGACCACATAATGTACAAGTGAATCTAAATTTCACATTGTATCTAACAGCTCTGTAGGAGTAGTCTATGTCAACTAAAAGATAAAGCAAAATGCATCAAACATGCATACATGTAATAACAAATAATAAAAAGTCTCCTGGTCCTCTAAAACAATATCCATATATCAGGCTGAATACTCGATAATATATTATGTTTTTAGCAGATGTTAAGAGACCTGTCAGAACTTTGGAAAATCGTGGCATTTAATAAAATTAGATGTCAGAAATTTAGAGAATGATGGCCCCTAAAAAAATTAACAAAGTAAAGACACTGAAATAAAATTTGGTGTTTGATTTGGGGGTCGTGTCCATCATCCATTAGTAGCCTGATACATTACAACATGATGGTTATTTTCCCTGTGAGAACTAGTCTTCCCTTTATTCTTATTTGGGAGAGTATCTTAAGCAGCATTATTCTAAGCAGGCCTGCCCAGAAGGAGACAATCATCAGAGCTGCTGTGCTGTTTTTCCTAGGCTGAGAGACAGGGTGCTGAGTATGGATACTCAAGCCATCCCAAGTCCAGCCGGATGGCACAGCAGCTCTCTTACTGTCAGGAAATGCATGCATACTCTTAAACAATCAGCTACTAAAAGAAACAAAACTACGACAACAAAAACCCCCCAAGCATCACTGCCTGTTCATGCTACTACCTCCTTCCACAACTCCTCCCATACTTGATTAAAATATTAATGGAACACTTTCATAAAAGGGTGAGACAATGGCTTTTAATCAAAGCTTCAGCCTTTTGAATTTTGAAGAAGATGCTGAAAAAAATGTGCTTTTATTTTTTATAGAAGGAAATAGCTCTCTCCCCTTATCTACCTTGCTGGAAAGCAATGTAGCTTTGAAATATTAGGCATAAAGGGTTCAAATAGTATATTAACAGAAATATAAATATAAATCTGTGTGCCTGTATGTTTGTACAATGCTACATACTACAATGCTACCTACTACAATGCTACACTACTGGGTAGTGTAGCTGTCAGGGGTCATAAAGCACAAGTTCAGGAGTACACTCACTACTGATTGTCAAATGAGAGCTAAAAAGAAATTGCAAAAAGCTCAGGCAGCAACAAGGGGCTCTTGTGATATAGAAACCAGACAATGACTTGATCACAGGGCAAGTCTAAGGAGCCCCCGAGCAGCGTGCTTCCGAGAAGACAACGACCACTGCATTGAGTCTGACAAGGTCTCTGAGGACTGTCTCTCAGGTAAGGGAAGGGTGACAGGTTGGAAAGAAAACCAGAGCTTAGACTAAGAGTTCACCTTGCACCTACTGATCAGAAACACCGGTGCTCTCTAAGGAGAAGGGGTAAGTGTTCAAAGCAAGAACCATACTTCTATTACCTATGTGTTAGGTATGCAAATTGAATTAATTTAGTAAAGATACAAATAAGAACTTCTATAATATAACTTAAGTGTTTTTAAAGAATTACATTGTTTCAGAGTTCTTATTGGCAATTAAATTACTCTACTAGAAAATGTAAACCAAAGTAGTTAGTACTGAACACACTGGGATGAAAGTCTGGTAAAAATACCATGCAAATAATACCTTGAAAATACTCTAATAAAACTGTCCTTCTGAGTCAAAGCCACGTAATAAATGAAATATAAAACACATACTTCCAGATAAGACTACGTGCACTGGCTTTTACTTAGTGTAGACCCTGTGTGGGTCCTAGATACTCGCCCATTTAAAAGGAAATCAATCAAAGAATATCAGTGAGTCAACTTCTTGTTCACACTGAGCAAAATTTTTATAATGTCATGTAGTTCCAGGATGAAGAAACATTATATAAAAGGATTATATAAACTAGGGTATCCAGATGAAGAGTAGTACATTGTTTTCTTAAAACAAACAAACAAAAAAAGCCCTGTCAAATAATAAAAGATGAAACACAGATAAAAAAAATAAAATTATTTTAAGGCCGAGTATTTCAAATTTGCTTGGCATGACTGAATCGGTCCTATGATTTACAAGTCAAGTGCTTTCAATACTTGACTCATTATTTTTCTGAAAAGGCCTCTGAGTTCCTCCAAAGCACTGCCTTTTATCATCTTGGAAGGTATGTATGAAGTATAATGATGTCTACAAGTTTTTCCAGTTCCCACTAAACCACCAAATCCCAACTTCCTTTAGAAAGACATTACTGAAATCACTGTGCAAGTCTCCCTCTTTCCTCTCTGTTAACTTTAAGCCTGTATTTTTGCCTCTAACAGCTGTATCTTCCCAGGACAATAAAGTCATTAATATTAGGGAGTTAACATTATGCTTAATTCTCAGCAACAGGGATTAACCTATTGAATGTACCGGTTTGATTACTGAATATTTTACCTGCCAGAACCTTTCCTTTTCCAAAATCTGCAACTTTTCAAAGAAAGATTTTATACGTTAGAGGTTCACCACAGTGGGTCCTACACACATGCATTTGTTTCCTCCTGCTGATAATCCAGGTTTAAGTAGGCTTTAGTAGGTGATAAATTCAAGTACAAATCAAACAGTCTACCATATGCATGGCTCATTAACCAGAATGTGTAAACTTCAGAGACTAAGTGATTATTGAGATATGGGTAACACTGGAATTGTACTACAGTTTGCTAATATCAACAAACATTTCACCAACTTTAACCTAAACAAACAAACAAAAAACAAACAACAAAAAAACCCAAAAAAGTTTTAATTCACAAAAGCAGCATATTTCAAAATGAGCATGTCTCCAGATAAAACAAACATAAATTATTAACCAGTTCATTCTAGTTTGATGCTTTTGAATAATAATGAAAAAAAATCTCAGAATCAAATTAAAATTTGCAAAAAACAGAAAATTTTAAGAATTTTAAAAGGGAGCCGGGCATGGTGATGCATGCCTTTAGTCCCAGCACTTACTTGGGAGGAAGAGATAGGCAGATCTCAGAGTTCAAGGCCAGCCTGGTCTACATAGTGAGTTCCAGGCCAGCTGGTGCTACAGGGACTCTTTCTCAAAAAGACCTCCCTGCCCCAAATTAAATAAAGACTTTTAAAGCAACTAGAAAACCAACTATAAAACAATAGTGTCAGTGAAAATCAGCAACAATTACTTCAACTTTCATTTCTTTATGAAACAGCTGTAGGAAGATAATTTGTCAGACAATGTTAAGGTAACTGAAGAAAAAAAAATTGACAAAAACCTTTGATGAGAAGGATGGTTAGAACAATCCATTACTAAACACTTCATTAGTCTCAGGACTTGATTTGTAAGGGAAGGCAGAAAGACAGATACTCAAGTCTGCATGGGAAACCATTTTAGAGAAGAATTGGCATGCACAGTGGTTACCTCCATAGTATATTCTAGTCACCAAGAAAGAAAACACTTGAAAGTTAGGTTTATGGTGCTTTTATCCTCAAGATGAACATTCTTGATTTCTGTTTAGACCTTCTCCCCCCTCAATTTTGACTAATAAATCCAACGCTATGCAAGACTTTAAGAGAAAAACCCAATTTATTATGAAAATATTTGTTCTGGGGCTAGAGAGATGGTTCAGCAGTTAAGGGCACTGGCTGTTCTTGCAGAGAACCTGGGTTTGATTCCTGGCACCCACGTGGCAGCCAACAACCATCTGCAACTCCAGTTCCAGGTAAATCTGACACCCTCTTCTGACCTCCATTGGCATTGCAAGACAGGAGTACACACACACACACACATATATATATATATATTTGTTCTATTCATTATTACTATTTTTCTATCGAAGCATAAGTATAGATTATGGATGCATAATTATTAAAGGCTCATTAGGGCATTACAGAGTTATGTAAATCATAGTTATGGCTGTGATAATACATAATGCCAATAAGTAAGTATAACACTTCCAACATTGTTTAAATGAAGTAATCCTTATGTCTTTACAACTACAGTTCATTTGATACACAAATCCATTTACCTAAAGTAGCTCATTAAGGCCTTGATTGTCAATTATCCATCAAGAGTATCACCTAAACACCATGAGCTGACACAATTTGACCATATATATATGGATTTGTTAAGTACATATAAGTTACTCAAGTGACAGTTAATAAAGTTAAAGTGAATACCGAACTTTTAAAAACAACCTCAGGTTTTAGGCTCCCAGGCACTCCCTTGAACTTGGGCTCTCCTTACTCCAACCAGAGCTCAGGTGTGTGGCAATATCCATTTGGGGCCTTCTAAGTCTGTCTTTCTAGATTTAAAAAAATGTATGGCCATGGTGACAACAGCATTCTTTCTGTTTTGTCTTTCTGCATTTCTCTAGGTGTGGTATTTCACTCTTGGGGAGACAAGAATCGAGGAAAAGATGAGAGAACAGATTTCTGTGGTACTTCTATGGCTTGGTCCCCAAGCCAAACTCCAGCACCTAACCATCTGAGTGACTGACTCTGGAGAAACCAGCTCATCTCTCTTCTGACTGCTCCTTCGTCAAAATGATCACCCAAACAGCACCTTCCTCAGAGGACAAGAAGGAAACTGTTCAATATCAGCTAAGTACCTGAAACACACCTGACACTCAAATAATGTTAGGACAAAGGTTTGTATCGCCCATCTCTTTCGCTCAGCATATTTGACCATTTGCTTCATAATTGCTGTCAGTTTTCTTTTTTTAATATGAATTCCTTGTGTTTTACCTCAGACAATTTACAGTGGCTTCTCACTTACTTACTTTCCTATTCGTTTTCCCTGAAGTGATTTTCATTAGCTACAAAATGCATGGACTCATACAGTCTGCTTTTCCCAATTCCCTCTTCCGCGTGTTCACATACTATTCTTTTTCACAATGTTTAGAGGCTTAGGCCATCTTGCTTTGTAAATTACCATTTGCATAACTGGGTCAGGACATTTATTCTTTGTAAAGGTCTCAGCTGTCTCATTTATAAGGGTTCTGAGAGCTTATTTTACGGAATTTTTAAAAAATAAAATAAGGGAGAAAAAAGGCTTGGTGAGTGGCATGTACTGATAAGAATGCACAGCTGGGTGTGGTGGCCTGAGCCTTTAATCCCAGCCCTCGGGAGGCAGAGGTAGGTGGATCTCTGTGAGATGGAGGCCACCCTGGTTCACATCAGGACTTCCAGGAAGGCTGTGACTAGGGAGACTGTCTAAAAACAAAAAAACCAAAACCCAAAAACACACAAAAAAATGCACAACTACTTAGCCATGAGGTTATCCAGGGGATTGGCCACGTAAGACAGAGTTTGAATCTTCTGCAAGAGTTAGATGAGTAAGAGGTCTCTCTGTACACATCGCAGCCATGGAGAAAACATAAAACATCATCCTGCGCTTTTCTGCTTTTTCTCCAAATGCAAACTGTTATGGCCAATATCAAATAGACCAGGGCACCTGCTGCCCACTTTCCATTTCTTCTAAGAGTGGAAATAACTCCAAATGGCTTCAGTGATATTGCCAGTGCTTCTGCGGGTGGCCCAGGACAGTTTCCAGTCACTCTCATTTTGTTTTGCAGCACAGCTCATTACAGGACCACTCTGTTCCATGACTGGGTAATAGTGGTAATGTTTTAAGAGCTGGAAGTGAGATAGTAAGGAAAAGAAATGGGTGACATTTCACCAAATGGATTTTCCAGAGAGAGGGGGGCGGGGGGGAGAAGAGCTCTTCTTAGATTTCTGGAACGCTCAGTTAAAACCCTTTGACTAGGGAAAAAAGTAAGTCATCTCTTTTCTTGTCATGATACTTCTTCAACTTGGCAATTTAAGGAATTATTTTTTAAGTACTTAAAAAAACTCAAGGCAAGCAAGTGAATAACATTCTCAATTTCACTTAATTGTGAGTCACCTGGAAATTATACATAGAGGGACATTAGAAAAGTTTGGCTAAAAGTGGCCTTCAAGCAGACGAAGTGGACTGCCCCTCTATGTGCACTGTGAGTGAGAAAAACCTGTGAGCTGCTAGTGAAGGGCAAGCCTCGAAGGCCTGAACAGGGAGTGTGTAAACGGTACAGGCTGCTGCCCCTGTAGGAAAGATGCCAGCTGACTGGTGTGCATACGTGGAAACTCAAATTTTAATTCTGAATTAACAAATCATTTAAGACATATGACATTCCAACCCATAAATATTTATAAGTATTCTGTATCAATTAAAAAAATAAAGCTCAGATATGTGAGAACATATTGATTTGAAAATTAGAAACTATATTATTTGAAAAACATACTGATAAACGCAATATGCCTTTTTCTTATTTTATTTTCTTTATCCTTCCTAAAGTAGATATTCGAGAAAAGTTTATTTACCTAAATAAATGACTAAAACTTTGAAACATGAAATGTGGATCAAGAATAGTATACTAAAAGGATGAATAAACAACACTAAAAATTTGTAACTTGTGCTATATTAGATCAATAAAGAAATGGAATTCATGGCCTGCAGAACTTAGCAACATGGTGGTGATAAAAATATTTTTGGACAAAAAAAAAATACTATTGGAAAATCCTGCCTCCCTCACATCAGCACACTTCCTACCCTGTCAGCCAACTCTGGGCACTGGCTCACAGGGGAGAACTACGATTTTAAACCTCAGGTCTTCTGCTAGTGTCATACTGGGCAAATCACTCCATTGCCTGCTTGGCACTCAGCAATTTATTACCAGATGCAATGGAACCAGCTTAGACATCTATCAACAGATGGAAGGACGACAAAAAGGTAGTGAATACACATGCAATGGACCTTTACAAAGCAGAAAGGAAAAAAAGAATTAGGAAATCTGCAGGAAACTGGACGGAGGGGAAAGTAGTATGTTAAACAAGATGACCCAAAATCAGAATGACAAAAACTGCATGTTCTCTCATGTATAGATCACAGCGTACAATGTACACATGTATGTAAACCTGGGTAAAGCCTACAAAACTAGAAAGGAGGTCAAGAGAGGGTAAAAGGAGGTGCAGGGCAGGGTGGGGGAGGTCAAAGGATGCACAAGACATGACAGAGACACAAGGGTGGGGGAGGGAGAGGAGAGGAAAGGACAGAGGCAGGAGAATTAACTATAATATACTCTGAAAATGCCATTAGGACATGTAATACTTTGTGTCTTCATTTAAAAAATCAAAGTTAAATAAAAAACACAGAGGTAAACAGTTTTCTAAAAAATTATTAAGTTATAAATATAGTTTTTCACTTAAAAATCTGAAATGTTATACTAGATTATCTCAGGTTTTCATGTCAAGACTCTTTGCTCAAATGAAGACTGTGTATCATTTATGGAGATTTTATATGCCACCGTGATATCATTTTTTTTCTATATTTTTGATTTTAAAATGTAAAAAAAAAACCCCACAGTTTCCTAAATGGCCTAAATCATTTCAGCCAAAAGCCTCTGTGTGTTTTGTACACATATATATGTGCTTGTCTCCTATTTAAACATGAACCAAGTCTTACATTTTTATTTCTTCAGCATATAGCAAATATCTAATTAAATTATGCAAATCATGTTTGCCTAACATGTCCTGTCTGGCATATAAACTGAGTGATCATGGTATATTAATGCAGGTGTTTCAAAAACAGAATAGCTGCTCAGAACTTGTCCTAACTCATGATTCATTAGCAATCATAATTTGAAATTTAATCTTTGTCAATTAAAAATGATGAATGTTTGTTACATATTTGAATTGCTGAAAAGACAGATTATGATTATCAATCTACTCTTTTCCTCTCCCTTGACAAAATATATGACTGAAAAACATGTTTATAATATGTGTTTGATAAATGCTTAAATGGCCCTTTACAAGGGAACAGCTCTTATATAAACTCCATACTGTGAAGCTGTATTTATTATT
Source organism: Nannospalax galili (assembly GCF_000622305.1). Classification (NCBI taxonomy): domain Eukaryota; kingdom Metazoa; phylum Chordata; class Mammalia; order Rodentia; family Spalacidae; genus Nannospalax; species Nannospalax galili. The sequence goes on along the minus strand of NW_008360331.1, from coordinate 2,868,581 downwards.
GATCCCTATTTCATTGAACTTCCACAATTCTTTTCACTTTCCATATTCCTTGCCTATTGTGTTTAAAACCAAAATTTTGGATGGCATTCACACACACACACACACACACACACACACACACACACACACAAACTACTTTACAAATATTCTCTCTAGGGCTGGAGAGATGACTCAGCAAGTAAAGGTGCTTGCTGACAATCCTGATGATCCAAGTTTCATTCCTGGGTCCCACACAACCTCCTAAAGTTGTCCTCTGATCTCCACATGTTTGCTATGGTACATGCATGCCCATCTACCATACAAAAACACACAGGAACAAGATAAATGCATTAGGAATGTAATAAAAAATATAAACATATTGTATCTGCTACTATTCATTCTATTAATCTAAATTATTTTTATAAAAGAACACTTAACTTCTATGACATGTATTCTAAATAGAGTTCATTTCAGAGTAGAAAATTTATCTAAAATTTTAAATAATAATTAACTATAAAAATTAGGATATTTTATTCTTTTTATGTGTTTGTGTGTATGCTCATGTCTAGAGGGTATGTGCACATGCATGCAGAGGCCAGAAATCAGCCATTCATGTTATTCTTCAAGTGCTAGCAACCGTGCGTTTTGAGAGAAGGCCTCTCAGTGGCCTGGACCTCACTGATTAGGCTAGGCTGACTCGCCAGTGAGCCCCAAGAATGCTCCTGTCTCTGCACTCCCAAAGCTATGATTCTAAGAGCATGCTAGGATGCCCAGTTTTTTTACTTGGCGTCTGGAGATGGAACTCTGATCCTGTACCAAACTATCTCTCCAGTCCTTTATTAAGTTTTAGTTAGTAGGTAGTGATTATATATCTTATATGACAGAAGTTGTAGAGAATCAAAAATGTTCTTCTTTTTTCAAACTGGTGGGAAGACAAACACACAAATGCAAAATAATTTTAGAGCCTGTATAATATTACAGTAGGGGACACAAATACAATACCTTCCTTCAGAGACACAGAATGTGCTGGAGCTACAGACTTACATGGGAGTGGACTCTGAATGGGGCTTCCACAGCCTAACTGCTGCTGACCTCCTTCACTGAGGAGAGAGGAGCCTTGAGTACAAACATGCCTTGGCAGCTGATGGACCTTGTGAAGTGCTGAAGGCTGAAGCCTAGAGGTTGCCTAGCGTTCAAGTCTTGAATTAGAGAAAAGGATAAATCAGAGTCTGTTCCCAATGCCATACATATATTTTCTGGGAAGTGATAAGGAATGAATATATAAGGCCTGCCGGGAGTGGTGGTGCTCGCCTTTACTCCCAGCACCCTGGATCTCTGTGAGTTCCAGGCCGACCTTGTCTCAATAGTGAGTTCCAGACCAGCTGGGGCTTTAGGGAGACTTGTCTCAAAAAGAAAAAGAAAAAGGAATATATATATATATATATATTTATAATGTATATGGCTTAACATGCTGGCAAAGTTGACTCTCCTGTTTCTGAATAAGTAATTTTTCTCCCAGTGGCACTAAGTCATTTTGACCTATTCTGACTACATTAATAAGAATCAAAGATTTCTATGGCTCAAATATGCTCTGTAGACAAGAAGAGTGAATGAGGCGTTGGGGGCATCTCCATAGGAAGCTCTACCTTCTACTTTGGAGTTCCTTCCATGTACACTGTTTTCTCTGCCTGTGCTTGAATCCACACACAGGAAAGTAAGGAAGGTGGGGGGAAGATTCTGCAGCTTAGAACTTGTGTTGGAAGACGACTAATATACAGTAAATCTTACAGAAAAGACTAAAGGAGAGAAATGGAGGTTGGCTGGCATTATGAAGTTGATTTAACCAAAGGACCAAACTCGAAGGGTTGATAAAGTCTGTAAGAAACTGAGAGTGAGAGTTAAGGACCACTAGGTGGAAAGATCCAAATGAACAGGAGGAAGTGGATTATCATACAAATGGGTTGATTAGAGGCTACAAGTGAAGCAGCAGGAGACAAATTAATGTAGAAGGTGGCCATGGATTATGAAGAGCCTTGGATGCTAGCATGAGGTACTTCAAGAAGCACAGCTACAGTGTTGTTTAAAATGTAAACCTGGCAGATCAATGGTAAATCCAGCGGCTCAGAATAATTAAAAGCCACTTTGCGTTCAATTGGAGGTTCACTACCTAATACATCCACAAGATACTAAAGTGGAGAATTATAAAACCTGAAAAGGTAAAGGAGGCCAAACAAAAGGCTCTCAGACTTCTGTACAATATTATAAATTAAATAATAAATGAAGTCATTTGTGTCTTGATTCAATAAACATCAAGTGCTATAACCTTCTTAAAATATTCCATTGTGTTAGACCCCAAGAATGTAAGAGAACAATTTACAGAAAATCAGTGCTCTGATGAAGTGACACCTGAATTAAGCACAACAACACGGGGTAGAGTGTAAAGGCCAGCTTTTGTTCTTCCTAGTCACTATTGTGCTTGTAGTGCCTAAGACCGTGTTGGATCCTCAATAAATCTTTGCTGAATGAATGCATGAACTTAGTAAAATTGTAAAGTTTCCTCAAAAGTGTGGCAACTCGAATCCTATAGAAGATGGGGAATTACAAACAAGAATGTGGGGACAGGAATAGTGCTCCCAGCTGAAGAAACAACTAGTGAATATTTGGAAGTGAAAGATATGTAAGGCTGGAGTCTAGGTGAAGAATGAACAGAGATGAAGCTGTAAAGATTAGCAAGGGACAGATAACAGGCTCTTGCCATCCAAACTAGGAAATCTGAACTATATCCAAAGAGGAACCATGGAAGGAATCTGAGCAAGACTCTGTCTTGATTTTGGCAAGTCACTTCACCTCTTTAAGCCTTAAATTCCTAATTTGTACATAAGGACAATGCCACATACCACACAGAGTGGTTGAGAAGATTAAACCCCACGATGCTGTACTAACTGGCCCAGATTAAGAATTCAACACAAGGTAACTCAGTTCTGTCATACTACACTGCCCTTTAGGTCCACTTGATCATGCCTTCCCCCATAGCACATGACAACTTTTCAATGCTAAAATATTACTGGCATCAGTTTAGGCTTCTAGTGAGGCTTGTGCGTCATGCCTTACACTGAGTCTTCTTTAATGCTGGGTAGTGAGAAGCTCAGAGTGCCAATTTTCAACTGTAGATGCCAAGTGCCAGCAAGATGGCACTGCTTCCTATTTACTTCCTCCTGCACACTATGGATGAAGCAATACAAATGAACTGCAGTAACATTTAAAATAAAACCACACATGAATGTGTTACGTAGAATTTGTTTTGGTGTGTGTTGGATGGCACTGCTTTTGTTATCGTGCTTTCACACTGTCATCACTTATAGAATGGTAGTTGGTAGTCATTACTAAAGCACAAGTAACTCCATATTCACAGGTTTCTGAATTGCCAATTGATGGACACAACTTTTACAGATACCATGTCTTTGAAAAAAAAGCCAAGAGATTCAGCAGCTTGAAATACAAAGACTGCATTCATCGAAGCCTCAGAGCTAACAAGTATGTTTAAATGCTCATTAGTCCTAAGGTAGGAGAGACTAGGACACCACAGAAACCCAAGGAAGGGCCCGCTCCTGAGATCTTTGTCCAGGCTGTAATTTACCTACAATGTGAAGGATCATCTTTTGTTGTACAGAATTCAGTAGAGCAACAATGACTGCCTTCAGGAACAGAGGCGCTGTGTTGGCTTGAAGAAGGCTTCCCTAACTTTCACATTCATCTTAGCTGCCTTCTACATGTTGGGCTTACTTTCACCAATATCAAGAGTGACTGGAACTCAGGCAACTCCAAGTACCTCTCCAATTATGCCTTGCAGTCTCACTGCAGTCAGAAGGGGGCCCACTAATTCAGGCAAACTTAGCTACCACTGGTCCCTGGAGGTGCCCTGCTCACCCCTGAATCCATCACTGTGTCTAGGGACCTTGCTTATGGCCAGGGCTGGGTGTGAGGAGGGCAACACATATTAAAATGAGAAGGTAAGGCACAAACCACAAACAGCAGTTTGTACATTAAACAAACGGTGCAATTCTTGTATTTCTCTTTACCTTAATAGACACTGACTAGAGTTTCTCAGCTATCATTTCAACAGCACAGTAGATACACTAAAATCTTTTAATATTCACTTTATCTTTATTCACAGAATAGATTTAATGACGGTCTATTTGTATTACAGACCCAAATCCTGGAAGACCATGTCAGTCTACTCTTTAATTCATCCGAAAGCCATTCTTTTTGGATGTAGCTCAGGTTTTCTTCATTTTCTCATTTCCACTGCAACTGGCTTTCTGTTTATGGGCATCTTTCTTCACAGGAAATATGCACTCATACTACACAGAGAATGGGAGATGTGTAAGTAAACACACATAACACTTAATCAGCGGAAAATGAACTTCAGATGCTGAGGGGTCAGCTAGCCTAGCTCATGAGCTAAATTAGTACAAGCAACGAACCACTGGGAAAGGTCAAGCCTTAGAATGTAAAAACTGTGAATGCCAAGAGACTACTCTCCTACCGTATCCCTACGACGTCTAAAATATGGTGAAAACATTTTAAGGGCCATGAGTCATGTCTGAATGTGGCAGCAGTTTTCATACAAAGATCAAGTGTTAGAAAGGCATGGAAAACTGGACATGAAACAACTATATAAAAACCCACTTAGGGGATGATCTAATCTTCGTTGATTCAAATTCCTGTAAGGATTAGAAAATTCTACGTTAAGTACACTTTCCATATTTCTCTTTCCAGAGTTGTCATTAATTTGGTATTTACAAAGATTTCTTGACCAAGATACAAGAGAGATGAGTTTCTTAAAAGCTCAGCCATATTGCTTCTTCTTGGCAGTTATAATGCTCTATTTGAGAAATCAAGTCTGCTTACTCTGGAAATATTGGTGGAGACACAAATTTTATTATAATAAGCCTCTACTTATGATGCACCTTTTATTCACAGCATCTTTAAACACTTTAAAAACCTGACAAACTCACTTATCCACCCGGAAAGCTCTACTGGCAACATGAAGGAAACAATTAAGTGTTTCAACTAGAAAGTAAACACATTCTCATCCCTGGGAGACCTCAAAAGCCTCTGACAGATGCACAACCCAACTATCTGTGTTGGAAACTGGCCAGACAACTAAAATCTACAATGCTGCTTTTATGAGGCCTGCTAAAACTACCTTAACACCTCGTAGTTGTCAAGAATGTTATTTATTCTATGTTTGAGGAAAGGCACTTCCCAAAATGAGCAGGCCGTTCGTGCCAACTGTAGGTCTACATCTTATCTTGGGAACCTGTTCAGTAATGCATTCTAGTCCACATGTCCTACCACTATACACAAACAGATACTCATAGGAGACCCAATTCTTGATTTCCTTTAGTAGAGGTCTGGGCTGTATTATGTCTTCTAAGAAACTCCTAAGGACAACTTATCAGTGAAATTTCTAAGCATCAATGTCCTTAGAACATCCACCTCCCTCCCCTACACATGCAAGCCTGCTCCTGACTTTGCCAACATCCAATTACTCTATTTTGAATATTTGTGCTTTCAAAATTATGGGTTGAACTATATCCCTCTCATAACCTTTGGTAGACAAACTGTGACTAATTCAGAAAGAGGATCCTTGCAGATATAATCAGGTTAACCAGAGGTCATCCTTTAGAGGGAGCTTTGATTCAATATAACTAACAAGAGTTAAATCTGAATACAGACAAAGACGCTGAGGTGAGGTAGAAGAGAACGAGGCAGAGGTTGGAGTTTTGTTCTCACAAGCAATGGAGGACTTGGGGTCACCAGGACTGGATGAGACCAAGAAAGATCGGTTCCCTGAGGTTTTAGAGGCAGGATGGCTCTGCCAAATTCCTCATTTCGGAAGCTAGTCTTCAGAACTGAGTGACAGCCAGTTTCTTTTGTGTTTTTGTTTTGTTTTGTGGGCAGAATAAAGGCAAATGAGTGAAAGTTAAAAGAAAACCCCATTGGTCCAATAAAGAGACCTAGTCAGTAACACTCTGCTATGGCAGCCCCGGGAAACAAATATTCTCCATTACTCAACCACTTGCGTTCTACTGCCAAAGATACCACAACATTTTGGATTCTTAAAATGCATCAAGCAGTATTTCTAAATATTTTAGATGCGTTAGTTCAACAAGTCAATAACCATATGAGGTGAGAACTATAGGTTACCACCACTTTCTAGACAGAGAACTGGAACCCAAGCAGCCTCCTGCTGAGGTCAGCACTCTGCACACGGACAGGACTCTCAACACACAGCATCTGGGTCTCTATGGTGAAAGCTCTTCTGCATGCAGATGGTCAGACAGAATCTAAACACCTGCTTTTTACAAGAAGAGTTTAGGCTACTTGTTTAACTGCCAGCTACCACGAGAAATCCTAAAAAGTAAGCAAGCAAGCAAACATTCAGGAAGCCTGGGTTCATAACCACTGCCTTGCAAATGTTCTGGAGGCTCTGTTGACTGAAAACTCAAACTGGTGTCCCATCTACACTGAAACCCCTGGAATAACAGTCTATTCTGAACTTCAGAGATGGAAACATAACACCCACTGAACAGAAACTTGCAGCAAGTAGGATTAAAATTATGTAGGACTTTAGAAATCACATTTTACCAGAAAAGCATGAACTGTTTGGTCAGATGGCTCCGAGATAACCATTCTCAAGTAGTAGAGAGCCTGCCTGAATGAGGCTCCTGGACGGCTTCTTCTTTTTGCTTGTTTTTGTTTTATTGACAGCAAAATGAAGGCAAAGGAGTGAAAGAAGCCCCACTGATCCAGTAAGAAAGAAGACAGATTTCTAACAAGCATCCAGCGGGCTAGGAGTGATGAGTTCAGCCAGGGGAAGAAGTGAGCCAAGTGGGACGCATCGACCTGCTATTGTTACTTCACATGGCCCTTGTCTTCCATGCATTCCCCCCTTTTGATTAATGATGTGCCTCTCTTGTAGCCAAACAGCTGTAATTCTGGTTCAAAAGGCAGCACCACAGTGAATGGATATGAGATATTGGGTGAGTCAACTGATATCCTCATTTCAGAAACTGAAGAATGTTTTACCTTGAAGCACTGGAGGAAGAATGTAAAACATGCCTTATATTGTATTAGTGTTTATTATTATTGTCATGTTTGAATGACCCTAAGACATCATGGATTAGGTGACCCATGATTCCTTTGTATATTAAACTAACAATGTAATCATGTTTATCTATCATTTAAAATAAAGCTTGATTACACTTTAAGAAAATATTATTCCTAATACATTCCTAATTCTTCTTCCCATTGATTCTGATTCCTCACAATCATTTTCCCCATCAGGATCACTGATGTTTTTCAGCAATTACCATCTGTGCTACTGAAAACACGCCTGAGTCTCCAGTGTTATGACCAGTCTTTACTTCTGGGCTTTCGGGCTGATGTTTAATCAGCAAGTCCTTGCTTGGGTGTCAAATACAATGGCTCATGAGCTTCCAGAGGTTCTTGTAAAGCATTTGGTTTCAACTTTATATAATAAGTAGAAATTAGAGGCAATAATAAATGAATAATGACTAATGAAACAATAATGTTTTCTTTACTAATATTAAACGGCACTTCACTGCTCTATTTCTGAGCCTTTCTAAACATGAACATGTAGTTACTTGAAGGCTCTGTAAATAGCAATCTAAATCAACACACATGGCTCTGACAATGCACATAACCCATATACAACATAAATAGCTATGTCCACATCTGTGTGTAAAGAGGCAATGACAGGCCTATCAGGACCCCAGGGAACTGAAGACCAGGCAACTTTGGGAGTAGTCAAAACACTAATTAAATACAATGAGAATTGCTAAAATATGGCCCTGTTGTATTATTATAATTTAATTATTATAATTTTCTGCAACTATGAGAAGTGTCTATTTTTGTTTGGCTTTTTGTTGTTGTTGCTTTGTTTTGTTTAGTTTGAGACAGGTTCTCCCTGAAGCCCCAGATGGCCTGGAACTCACTAAGTAGACCAGGCAGGACTCAAACTCACAGAGATCTGCCTGCCTCTGCCTCCGGAGTGCTGGCATTAAAGTGTGCACCACTATACTCAGCTGGCTTTGTTTGTGAGACAGAGTCACACCCTGTAGCCCAGGCTGTCTTGGAGAAGTGTCTATCTCAATAGGTACCTCTCCATTTACATAAGAGCAGCTTAAGAACATTGGCTTAATGGAGTAAAGGCTGGCAGGCACACAAAGGGGGTTTTCTGACACTGTCTAGAGGACAAGACTGTTCGAATAATTTTTGAACCTAGGATTCTTTTAATCCAAGCACTGAAAGGCAAGATTGATAGAAAGGCTAGGGACTTGACTAAGATCATTCCTTGAAATGCTGCCAAAAGATCACATTCAATCAGGACTCACAAAACTGGCAGAAGAGGTTGTGTGTACCTGGGCCTCATGCCTAGCTGGTGTGAGAAGGCAGAGAGACGTGCCTAAGCCTTCCCAGGTGTGCCGCTGGGAGCCAGGCCATTTCCTCAGCTGTTCTAAAGACTACCTTGATGCCATCTTGCCTTTTATATATACCCGGGTTGTCCTGAGCAGGCTGGGCTGCCCCTGATGGAGCAGCTGAACTTCCCCTACTGGTGGCTCTGGGCCAGCAGTTTAGTAAATTCTCCATCCCCAACATATTTTTCTAATGTAAGTATGTCAAGAGAGAAGAATTTACTCTTCTTCCATGGACTGAGCATGGGCACAGTCACGTAACTCAATCATCAGTCCTCAAAGGGAATAAAATATCCCTCCAGAAAACAAAAAAAACACCAGCAAAGACTGTGTTATACGACAGGTATTAATAAATGAGCCCTTATATCTCCCTACTGTGTAAACTTGATCTCTTACTGATATTAAAGCCCTGCTTTTACTGTGACCCTTCTTTGGGCAGAAATAGTGAATGTTTGCCTTTTGAACAAATGAGAAAAATCCAAATTTCCCACCAGGACACTGCATGTCTCTTCCTCTCACAAGTACTGGTTCTATCCACCTCTGAGCAAGGATCCCTGCCAGGCCCTGTGGAGAAGCAGTTGATGCTGTGGTAACTGCTTGAGCTCTGCCATTTGCTCAACAGATCCAAATCTTGGCTACTAAGTGTCTAATTTTGGCACAAGCCCAGTGGGTCTCAGAGTCTTCATCCCTCCAACGGGCACCTGAAGCCCTGGCTTATTACCTGGTGCTATATTTAATCACGAGTACATTTTCTGACATACAAACAATGTAAATAAATGGCGGTTGACATGGTGACAGGTGCTTCCCCCTCTGCACTCTAGTCTGAAATCTCATTAATCCCGTGTTACTACTCATCCTAAACCTACAAGAAAAAACACCCCTATACATAATTCTGTACGAAGTTCTATGTGAAACCTTAGGATTCTAAATATAAAGGAGGAACTGGAGAGATGGCTCTGTGATGAAAAGAAGAGCACTTACTGCTGTTGCAGAGGACCTGGCTTGGTTCCCACTACCCACAAAGAAGTCCCAGTGTTCTCTTCTGTTCTCCCTAGGCAACATACATACATACATACATACATAAATGTAGGCAAAACACTTGTACACATAAAATAAAAATACATTATAAAAGATTATAATGTATTATAATAAATGTGATCTGAAATTCAAAGAAAGGAATGTTATAGAAAAGCCTGATTTAAAGAAAAAAAAATTGATGAATAGCCCTTCAAAAAGGAAGGGAAAAAAAAGAAAAAAAGAGAAATGACCTAAACACTTCAGCTGAGACAAGCAGTCTGAGAGTTTAGTTCTCTAAGACTGGGAACTAAGTCTTAGACTTAATATGCTCCAGTGATCTGTACCTTTATATACCTTTAGTTGCGGTTAGTACCTTTGTATTATGACAAATATCTGAAACTGAAAGATAGGAATATGTTATTAAAATATGTCATAGAAACCCTACATATAAAAATAAAATCTGATTTAAAGAAAAAAATCCATGCGCCTCCAATGTTTGTTCATTTACCTCATTTACCCATTGTGCTTACAGAGCAAGAAGCATAAGCACTTCAAGAATCTTCATTTCTTCCTACTGGCTTTGAACATAAATCTGTTCCCTTAACTATTTCTATTTTAAAATGTATATGCAAGTAAATAGGACAAAACAATTAGCTGTCCTAAAGTCTTTAATTTGTCTTTTCCACCCCCTCCCCCTCTCCCTGCCTTCCTATGGTAATTCCTTTTAATAGTGCCATAGATACAGTCCAAGCTTTACACCTGCTAGGCAAGTGCTCTACCTCTGAGCTACATCCCTGACCTCTGCTAGTGTCTTTAGCATAACTTAGGGAATTTTTGTTACCTAGAAGTACAACAAGAACATGGACCTGCAGTAGATTTTGATCAAAACTTACCATCTTGTGCATTAGCCTTTTTTGAATTTTGAATATCATACGCTTTACTAAGATAGTAGGAAAGAATCTTCCCTCTTACAACTATTAAGAGAATTTTAAGCCAGTAACAATCTGTGGGCGGTTTTGTTGATTGTTCTTTGGACAGGGTTGCCCTAATCACAGTCCGCCTGGAAGTCATGATGTGAACCAGGGTGGCCTTGATTTCACAAAGATCAACCTGTCTCTGCCTCCCCAGGGCTCGGGTTAAAGGCCCATGCCATCACGCCCAGCTTTTTTCTTTTCCAGCTTCTATCTCTCTTTATGATTCACATCTCAAGTTAGATTTCGGTGGATATCCATGTTGAGCTCTGAATGCAGACTTCTCCTCCCAATACTGCTCTTTTAAGGCCTCTGATTTCAGCAGACAAATCCATGTACCCTATGCAAACACGTTGTCATTTTAATGTCAGGGATGTGCTAGGTGCAGTCTTCTCAGAGGCACTCAGAGGATGAGTCACACACTTTAGACCCAGGGGCGTCTTCCTTTTCCCCTGTTCTCTCCTTTCTCTGTGTCATCTTCTCTACCTCTGTGCTTCGGAATGAAACGAGAAAAACCCACGCCCTAATACTTGTTTTTATTCAGGAAAAAACGTTTGCGTGGTCTTTTAAAGTCATTTCTGGTAAAAGTCAAAGGCATCTGTGACCAGATCATAAATACTATGTTATAGACCAAGAGAAATGATGTCAGGCTCACCACGGAGATAGTTGGCAACTCCAGAAACATTCCATTTAAGTGTACAACACTCTGGGATTATAGACCTAACTGTCTCTCTATCCACAGACACTTCTTTTATGCACATGATAAAAGTGAGCACAAACAGTATTATCTGTCTCTAGCATTCTATCCACAGAAAAGTATACCTATTTAAGGATGTGAGCTTAAATTATCCATGAGGTATAAACGCACATCAAAGGGCACGTGAGGAAATAAACCTGACTCTATCAACCATAACACACACACACACACACACACACACACACACACACACACACACATTATTTTTTTATAAAAGAAAGTCACATCCAGAGTTTTCACTGTGGGTTGGCCACACACACACTCCCAGTAGTTCAAATTTCCAAATCCCAAGCATGAAAACATTATACACTGCACTATTTGCACAATGAATCTAGGCACCCTGAGCCTCTCTCAGGTAGGAATCCTCAAGTTCAAGTTCCCGAGCAGTGGCCAATGACCAAACTTTAAGCAGTTTGGCAAAGGACAGCTGTCAGGCCTGGTGTAATAGCTCTTTCTCTGCAAAGATGGGTATCTGGGGTCATGCTGGGGACAGTCTACAGTGATTTGCAGGCTTATCCTTCCTTGTGGGTCCATACTTTGAAGCCCCTGACCACTCAGCCCCACTCTGGCCACTTTTTAAGGTACCAGAAAAGAAACACTGCCTACTGACTTGGACCTCTAAGCTAAAAGGGCTTTGTTTCTTCATTGTGACGGTTTATTTTGCTTTTAAATAGAGTCTCATACAGCCCAGAGTGGCTTCAAACTCACTAAATGACCAAGGATGCCCTTGAACTTGTGATCTTCCTAACCTTACCTCATCAATACTAGAATGTGTGTGTGTGCGTGCGTGTGTGTGTGTGTGTGTACACACGTGGAGGCCAGCATACAAATCAGTGACTGTGTCAGGAAGTTTCTTGAATGAATGAATGAATGAATGAATGAATGAACGAACGAACGGCTGAACTTGTAGCTATAACACAAAGTGCTGAATATGGCCTCAAACGTGCGTGTGTGTGTGTGTGTATGCACACGTGGAGGCCAGCATACAAATCAGTGACTGTGTCAGGAAGTTTCTTGAATGAATGAATGAATGAATGAATGAATGAACGAACGGCTGAACTTGTAGCTATAACACAAAAGTGCTGAATATGGCCTCACAGTCTCCATCTGGTTGTGGAACAGTGCTGTTTGATGTGAGCACAGTAAGGAAGATGACAAGAGAAAGTAAAAGGTTTAATTATCAAGCATTTAAGATCAGCTGGAGGAAGAAACTAGAATAAAAAGAAAGGAAAAGGTGTGGTTCACTATAGCTCCCCTAATCAGATAAAGAAAACAGATAATCAACATCCTCATCATAAACATAGCACAGAAGGAAAACATTGGCTGGGCGACTTCATGCCCAGTGGGTATCTACAGACAGCTGTGCAAAAGCAGAACACTTGATGGATACTAAGTTGCCTTGAGAGTGAACTTCCTACCAAAAGCTTGAAAAAAGAGGATGACTGCTGATCTGGAGCTGACTTTGACACACAAGGCAAAGGGGTTAGTGCGTCTGCAGTGACCTGAAGGTGGTGCGATCAACTTGGCCATGGAGATGGTGAGGAGAGGAGAAAGCTAAGCATCCTGGAAACACTTGTGAACAGTCAGTGATGGCACCCGTTCTGCCACTTGGGATTGTCTACTGTGTGTCTCACATTGTGAGAAGGGCTCTTGTACTCATCACTTGCTTAACTCTACCCTCTCTTTTGTCCGAAGAATCACCAACCCATGAAGAAGTCTTATAACAAATTCAGTATCTAGAAGTCAGCCTATACAAATCAGGTAATCCCCCAGCACAGGGGAGGTTGAGACAGGAGGACTGTCTTGAGTTTGAATCCAGTCTAATTTACACAATGACTCTGAGGCTAGTCTATCAAATAGTGTGAGACTATCTAAAAAATAACAACAACAACAACAACATCATCATGTCCAATCCATTTTGCATAGAAAGGCAGCTGGGGATTCCTAGAGTCTGAGAATACTGTCACCAGTTGACGACTGAGATGCCCCAGTCCACAATGGGAGGCTGCAGGGGGACATTCCCTGGGGATGAGCGGTGTGAGGTCTCTGGCTGCAGAGACCTGGTACAACATTTTTGATCTTGCTACAACTTTGACTATGCCTCTCTAGCCACACTTCCTTTCCAGTCATCCTTCAAGAGGGTTCTAATCCATCTCTAGGTTTCTCTACATTCAGCACATAATTTAATTTCTACCACAGAAGTAAAAGGAGCTCAATCAGCCGAGCCTCACAGTCTCCATTTTCTATTCTCCAGTCTTCTCCAGATTTCTCATGGCCTTCCCGTATTCTCATTCTTGTTTTCTTGGGGACAAAGGTCATGGCAAATCCTTACTCCTGCTTACTTTTGATTTTGTCTCTAATAATTTCTTTCTATTTACCCTAAAACACTTGAGTATATTTTAGGGTCACAAAGCCCTGGCTTGTCCCTGTAATCCTCTTTTGTGGGCACAGATTCTTTCTCAAGCAATCTGCCTGAAGACTGGTTGTCTCTAGTTGTCTGTCCTTCTTCCACCCTTAATGGCTCCTTACGTCCAGAGTGCCCTGGACGTAACTGCTCCAGTCCATTGTTAGGGGCAGAAAGCAAGGCTTGAGATGCAGCAGGCATGCTGAGTCCTCTCTGCTGACCTTCCACTAGCACCGTCTCTGGCTCTCCACTTCCTTGTCCAGCCACTTGTCCTTCCATTGCTCATCAAATGCAGCACTGATCGCAGCTGTGTCACCATCCCTCCTCTGGCTTCCTCTTAATCATCTCATGTATTCCTGTGATTTCTCCACTGGCGACATAGTAAGAGCCAGAGTTGCTGAGGACTCTAAACCCTGGAGTTCCGTGTGGGTTCTCTAAACAGATCTCTTGGTACAATTTCAGAAAATGCAGGCACAGCTGTTATAACTGGGTAACACTGCTTGGGCATCACAGAAAGCTCATACTCACACTGTCTAAGATGAACCCACTACCTTCTTACCCAAACGTGACCCTATATAAACAGTGTCTTGGATGGTGGCATAATTATCTTTCTAGTATATAAACCAGAAATTTGAAAATCATTATGGATTTCTCTTCCCACCCATCATCACCTTCTTCAGAAACCTTAATGTTTATTAAATTCACTTTGCTCAGCAAGCTGTACTGTCACTGCCTATGTCTTGAGTCAGGCCCTGTCTGGACCACAGCAGAACATTTTATGCTCTATCATCTACCTGTAGTTTTCTCCCCCTAGTACTCCTGTCATATGTCCAAATGAACAAAACACAACAGTAATAAAAACCACATTTGCTCAAGTCTTTTCCTTACTAAAAACATTTCGAGTGTCTGAATGTAATAAACTTCAAACAATTTAGAAATGAGCAAACCAGACTTTCCCCAGATAACCTCTCTATTTCTCCACTGGTGCTCACCCTCAACCCTAACAGGTTTCCAAACAGAAGTTCTTGCTACTCCTTGGGCTACAGTATTCTAGAATGCTTTTTCTGTTACCTCTCATAATCTCCCTAGCACCTATTTACTTTTGAAAAACCTTAGTGCTATAGTTACAGGCAAGTGTGACCATGTCCAGCCTTTGTGTGCCAGCTGGAGATCCGAACTCAGGTCCTCTTGCTTTCTCAATAAGCACTTTCTCTTACCCACTGAGCCATCTTCCTGGCCCAGCTCATTGTACTTTTTCATTAAATGTAATATATAGAATTTCCAAGAATGAGTAGAGTTTAGGAATTTTTTGTAGGAGAATAATTTTTCACTCTTTTCTCAATTCCTCTTTAGAACATGTGATTAAGTTCTCTCTTAATTCCTTTTAAATTTTGTTAAGAGTCACTGCATTTTTAATAATTTAAGACAAATGTCGAGACAGCAAGTATTTCTTAAACACCAAGTGAGAGGCTGCTAGCTTGCAGAAGTGTACGATCAAAGATTCAGAGGATGCCTTTTATCTGAGAATATCAAAGGCCACTAACTAAAAAAAGATACAGAGTTCCTATTACATCAAGGAGGAAAAGCTGAGTCCATTGAAATCCAATACAAGAATGTTGGCATGCAGGTAATTCACAGATATCATTACCTTTGCCGTTTGAAATGGAACCGACCCGTATTCTCTCCCAGAGTGATTCTTTTAAAAGTGTAATATAATTTGTCATTTCACAAGTGCCGCTTTTCATCCTGTGTCCACTACCACACTTAATTGTCTACTATATACACACATACCACACGCAAACACACACACACAGATTCAAGGCATATATTTATGCCTCCTGAACATATAGGTTTGTATAGTAAAATAGATGATATTTACAGTAAAATAGATATTTTAGAAAATACAAAAAATTTAAAAAACTAACTTATTTTTCCACGTTGTACAAAGATTCTAGGGCATTATAAGGGCATTTAGATATTTTTAAATATCTAGTCAATTAAGTATCACATCTACTTTCCCAAAGCTCACATTTCTACCCCAAATAGATTTAGCCAAGTAGTTTCATTGTCTACAGGCGTCTGGCAGAAAATATTAATAGTGTTTTAAAATGTCCATTGCAAGCCTCTTATCCAAAATGCAAATAAAAGAATAATCCTTTCAGGACTACAGAGATGGCTCAGCAGTTAAGAACACTTGCTGCTTTTGCAGAGGACCCTGGTTGGGTTCTCAGTCCCAATATGGTAGCTTATAACCATCTGTAACTCCAGTTCCAGAGGATCTTACACCCTCTTTTGGCCTCCTAAGATACCAAGTACATATATGGAATACACATACACATAAAATGAAAACAAATAAGTGTTAAAAAAATCCTTTTCCTACTTTCTCCAAAAGTAGTACTGTTGTTGAAATACATTAGAAGCTAAGTTCTGTCAAAACACGTGCACACACGCACACGCACACGCACACACACACACACATCAAAATCAGTTCATAAATAAGTTTTTAAATGCTGGGCAAAAATCTCCCCTTTGATCTAGATATGAAATAAAAGTGAGTTAGAAAGGGTGGGTTGTGACTTGTGAATTATCTGACTCAAATTATACGTATAGTTTAAAATATTGTTATCAATGTTAGTATCCCCACTGAAATTTGTGAAATTTTATAGGTCTCTAACAGGTTTTTCACAGAGAAACATTTCTATCAATTTGCTCTAGCTAAGCTGTCTATCATCACAGGTAATTTCAAGAATTTCAGATGCCATGGGAAGCAATCTTACCACAATATGCCTTTTCATACTTACAAAATTCTTTAGAGATAGTAATTTCTTGTTATCCTGTTGAAAAGGTAGAAAAGCTTTTCTGACTGACTTTCTAAAGGAACAGGCACACATACTATCAGGTGAGAAGAAGACACTGGACACACCTGTGTGAATGTCCAGAAAGGAACCTGGTGCTGGGGCATGCCTCTACTCTCAGCTGACAAGTACACCATCATGCCTAGGGATGAATGGGGAAGGCGGGCTCAATGAAAAGTGAGAGTTCTCTCAAACGAACCACCATGAGTGCTACAATTTTTGAGTGTTTGTTAAAAAGGATAGAACTGTCAGTGTTCATTAACATATTCCAAATCAAAACAAAATTACGCATTCTGAAAACATCATGTATGCAGAAATTTTAGAGCGGCCTACTTACTGACTCCATGGAATGAGGTAAAATCCCAGCACTTGGGTGGCTAAGGCAGAAGGATCTGGAGGTCAAGGCCAGCCCGGGCTGCATAGTGAGACCTTGTCTCCAAAAACAAATGAACAAACACAAAAATAGAGAAGGGAAAAAAGGAAAGAAGAAAGGAAGAAAACAAGCTATTGTAGCCTTGGTTCTTGTTCTTATACTGTTTACTAGTGTATTACATTAAGAATAAAGATACATTTTGAAAATTTGTCTCCTTGGGGTTTCCTATTATATTTTTTAAAAAAGTAAAAATTTATTTTCAGAAACCGATACATATAAAACTGCTTCTACTCAAAATGCTACAATTAGATTATCTTTTAAACCAAGAGCACATGTTAAATATAACATTAAGTTCTGAAGTAGTTACTCAAGGCTAAACTAGATAAAGCTGAATTAGGAATCTGCTGTTTCTGAGCCCTAGGTGTCAGCAGGTAGGTCTTCCCTTCTATGTCCTGTATCATTTAACTTTACAGCAACACCAGGGAAGCTGTGTGTCATACAGATTAAACAACAGCTTTGAGCTCACAGTCTTCCTTATATAATTCATAAGAAAAGAAATTGGTTTCATTCTCTACCTTATATAACTAAAAGATTACCTTTGAGATCCTGTCTTAATTTAACCAAGAAGATCATCAGACAATGAACATTTCTGTTAGAGGTTAAAAATTCCATATCAGGGGCAAAATAAAAAACCCACTGTGGTAATGGTAAATAATAATTTGTCTTTCCTGATGCTTTCCACCCTGCCAAGTTTTAGGTACAAAAGGCCCATGTGTCATCCTCTCTGAACCGAAATGGCTTCCTCAGAACCAGGCAAAGCAAACCCAAGCTCAAGAGTTTAGTTCCTCAGATACTAACTCAAAACAGAGCTTGCAAGACACCATCACAACACTGTGCTTCACACCTGGGGAGCAGGCAGTGACTGGACCTGCAGAACTGCCCACTTGCAGCTGTCTTCTTGGGTCCTCACTAACAAAAGCTAGGTGCTTGAGCAGTGCGGTGATGCAAATTACCTCATCTAAACTGAACGACTCTAAGGTCAGAGAAATGGTTTAGTGGGTTATGATGCTTCCTGTCAAGCCTGAGTTCAATCCCTGGGACCCACATGGTAGAAGAGAGAACTCACCCCTGTTTCCACACATATGTCCTAACATGCATACAAACATGCACACACATACACTAAATAAATAAATAAATAAATAAATGTAATAAAATCCTAATAACTCTTCTGCCCACCTATCACTCTATTATGGATGAACAAACTAAGGCTAGGACTAATAGTTTGAGGGACCCAAACAGACATGGGTGGTTATTTCATGTGTGAAATGCAGTCATCTATCTCCAGAGCCCACGATCTTGATCTCTAGACTATTCTATCGTCGGAAGAATTTGGACAAAGGTATTATTTACATACTGTCATCCACTCCTCTGTACAAAGATAAGACTAGAAAGAATATAATGATTAGAACGTTAGAGAAAGTAAAAAGATTCAGAATAGGTCTGTCATTATTAAAAAGACAGAAGCCAAAATATTGTATATTCATAGCTCTATATCCATGATAGAAGCTTTCTACAGCTTCTAGATAAAAAAAAATGTTCATAGATGCTGAAGTTCTTTATATGAAATTTGCATATAGCAAATGAATATCCTGATAAGCTTAATCTCTAGATTGCATATAATCCATAATAGGATACCAATCAAAGGCAGGAGGATTGCCACAAGTTGGAGGCTAGCAGCTTGGTCTATATGATGAGTCTTAGGTCAGCCAGGGATACAAATGAGACCTGATCTCTAAAAACAGGAAAACAAAAAAAAGAGAATGAAGATGTCTTCAATGGCTGTTACTGTATATCCTTAAGCTTACATGCTCAACACAACTCAGCACTGTTTCTGAGTATTTCTGAATACTGGTTGACTGACTCCATGAATGCAGAACCAACAGTCACAAAGTGCTCAATGTGCTCATCAGCTGACAGTTCTGACACCCTTGTATCTGAGGGTCTGATGATTCTTCCAAACATTGTGCCTGGTCTCCTTCGAGCTCCTGAGCACTTCAAAACACAGTGGGCCCCACTGTGCAGTGAAGACAGAGGCGCATGAAGACAGAAGACCTGAGCACTGTGTGCACTAAACCAACTTAAACATTCCATGCTTTGGCCACCGCTTGCCCGGCCTGCCTCAGTATTACTCAGAGAACATGCATTAAATTACTCTGAGCATAAAACACTTTATATAGCTGTCACTGTTGCTTAAAATATAATGGCACAGAGTGATCAGGGAAGTGGCAATTCACCAGATTTTCCTATTTGACTCACTAGAAGCAAAGTATTTTAGAACTGAAGATAAAACATTGACAATGATGGTTTTCACATGGCATATTGTATAAAATAAACAAAAGAGTGAAGAAGCCTGGTAAAGTCTCAATGCTCATGTAACACCTCGTGACGGCAAGTTCATAGCAATCCCCCTCTACCTGGCATTCACACAGCACTCTGCTTTCCATTTTACACTTGGATTTCACCAGGGCACAAACCATGCATCTTGGGAGAGCATCCCAGCCCTCAGGGGCAGTCACCCTGCTTTTCTTACCTGTGTATCTTACAGACACAACCTCCTATATTAAGTTATATGTAGCAGGTAAAAATTTGTTTAAAGGAAAAGGATGTGAGACAGAAGTTTAACATGGTTATGATAATTAAAATACCTCAAAAGTAAATCAATGAGGCTTTATAAAGCTATGGCTTTATTTTTAACACCAGCCATTGCTCTTTAGTTGTTTATTTGCCTGCGTTATTCTTGTCTGTGGCTCCACTTACTGTACTGACAGGCCTACCAATCACCATGTAGCCCAGGCTGGCCTCAAACTCACTAAGATCCCTTTGCCTCAGCCTCCCAAGTGCTGTGGCTTGAGGCTTAGCCACCGCTCCTGGCTTAGAAACTGCTCTTACTGCCACTAAGTCTTCGGAGAGCACAGTGCCACAGCTGCTCAGGGGCCATGGTTGTGGACCTTTGTCAGATTTTGATGTAATGTTTATTCTGACCAACATTATTCCAACCATTCTTTAAAATTTTTATTTTGAAGAAATTCAACATATTCACATCTCCACAGAGAAATATTTACTCTTGGATTACTATCATAAAAGAAATACAGATTATTTTCAAGTTTTAGCTAAGCGATAGGTCCTATTTCTCTGCATGTGTTTAAATATTCTAGTACCCTGAAAATCAAATCCAGAAAGAACTCATTACAGCATAATGGGAGCTTAGCAGAAATTCAGAACTTAAAAATGTTTGTCAGATATCTGACTGGTTAGATGTATAAACACATTATAAGTTATATCCTTAGCAGCTGGAAAGTTGATCCAGTGGTTATGTGAGCTTGCCGCTTTTGCAGAAGGCTTGAGTTCAGTTCCCAGCACCCAGGTTGGGCAGCTCATAAACCTGTGTAACTTCAGCTCCAGGGGATGCAAAACCATCTTCTGGCCTCCTTGAGTACCTCTATGTACACACACACACATAAATAAATCAAATAAATCTTTAAAGAAATAAAAAAGGAAAGGTACCACCCCCTATTTTAAAAATGAATCTTTAATCCTTGAAAAAATGCATGTGGTGCATTGACATAGAACTGGGATGAGTAGGAATTTCCTTGAGGTCAAAATATATAATATTTGGGAATTTTAAAGACAATTGTTTGTAAGTAAAGATATTCACCTAGAATTCATTGGATGCTTGAAGAATCATTTTCTTTTCATGACCTATCTTTAACATTTGTCAGTTCAGACTTAGCCCAACTGATCACCTTCTGATGCAGTAGGTACTAATGAACATTCGTGTTACTAGCATTACTGAATGCCACAAGGTGGCTATTCAGACTTTAAGCAAGAACACTGTGCATCCAGGTATTTAACAAAAATATTTTCTAAAATGTAATAAATGTAACTCAAGAGTTAATTTACTTAGAAACAGGTTTCTCCATCAGGAAGTACTTGGCTCAACTTTTTATCAATGAATCCACCAATCAGCAAAGACTTAAGATAAGCACCCATGAGGCAGGCACAGTATTACACAATGGAGAGAGAAGGATATGGTCCTGGCAGGAAAAAAAAACACTCTAGAAAGGAACATAGATAATACAGGCCAAGGAATGCTTGATTAGAAGTGGATTTAAGTGCGCTGATCTCATGAAAAGGGAAAATATGCAGGCAGCAGATGTGTATTTCTGTGGATAAGGAAAAGATTCTCCCACAGGAGTGACATTTATGTTGAGACTTGAAGGGTGAATGAGATTTAACCAGGCTAAATAGGATCTTAAATTATGAAAGCTTGATATCAAGGAAGGCTAGTGTTTGCAGGGTAAGGGGAAAAGGCATAGCAGAGCTTGGAGAAGAGAGCTGTCTTCTGGGTCTAGGGAGCTGAGGCAGACTAAATCCCATCCAAAGGATGAAGAGGAAATTTAGAGGGTATGATGCAGTGCCAGTGGCCTGACATGGAAGTGCAGAAATTCTGCCTGTGGGTCTGCATGAGGCAGGCACTTCAGAGAAGAAAGAATGAAGGTTTTTCTCATCACAGAACCTAAACAAAGCATAATATTGTATCAAGTAAGGGAGCAGTGCTTGTTAGGGTCAGCTACGAGCAAGAAATAAACTGTTGGGTTCATTTCATCTTTGTTGTTTCATTAACTGTCATTTCAATAACACATGTGAAGTTCAAGATTTTTGAAGACACGTTAATGGCAAAATGGCATTGTTTTTTGGGCACATGGACTACGAAGCTGTAGTCACCTGGCATGTTTGTTTAGCTGTGAAAAAAAATCTTTCAACAAAGAACCAGGTCAACAGAGAGTGTGTCAATGTTCCAACAGATAGAGATCTTGTCAGCTTAATTAGGACTTCCAATTAGGAGGACACTATTAGCACTCACCTAGGCATTTTGTTTCATTGGACGCACTATGGCTTATCTCAGTAGCAAAAAGGAGTTTTAGATGGTCTGGTGGTGGCAGCAGGAAAAGAAATCCCCAAACCTGTGCTCTGGGAACTATGCTGCACTAAAGCTCATTTCATGCCTAGGAGCAAGGCCAGGTGAGACCAAAACACAGTCATTTCAAATGCAAGAACAGACCTGAAAGTACGCAAGACCTTGCCTGTTGCCCTTTGATAAAAGATATTAGGTAAAGGGACTGGAGCAATGGCTCTGCGGTTAAGAACACTGGCAGCTAACAATTGTCCATAACTCCAGTTCCAGGGGATCCGACAACCTCTTCTGTCCTCTGTGGGCATTTCACAACACAGGTGCACTTACCTATACACAGGCAATATACACATACACATAAAATAAAAATGATAAAAAATAATAAAATTAAAAAAAATATTAGGTAAAGCCCATGGCTAAATATAAGAAAAAGACACTCAAGTCCCGAGTGGTAAATCATCTAACAACATAACCAACTGGGCTTGCTAACATACCATATTTTCTTGCCTGTGTTATTTCTATCATGAATATGGTTGGCCTGCCTCTCTGTTTTGAAGAAGAGAATCTTTTTTTTTTTTTTCTTACTCTGAAAATTATTTCTTGGTCTGACTATTCTATGAAATGTCAATGGTCCTGACAAAAGATAGCCTATGGAAATAGGGTTTGCTATCTGGAGGCAGAGATGGTTTGGTCAGTCAACTGCCTGCCATACAACCACACCATACAACCACAGTAACCTGAGTTCTGATCCCCCACACCTCTGTAAATGCTGGGCACAGTAGTACACTGTGATCTCAGAACTGGGATGGTAGAGACAGAGCATCCCTGGGCCTTGCTGGCTGCCAGCCTAGGGCAACTGATGAGTCCAGGGTTCAGTAGAAGACCTTGCCTCAAAAAAACAAAGTGGAGAGCAAATGAGGAAGACAAGAAAGTCAACCTCTGGTGTTGATACACATATATACATGTGTACACGCACACACACACACACACACACACACACACACACACACACACAGGGCCCAAATAGTATTTACTGTTCTGTACAGACTTTCTCAACAAGTAAAAGAGAAACATCTCAAATCCAAAGTAATACACTCGGTGACATAATTCTCATTTGAAACTCACCAATTATATCAAAACTCAAGTGAGTTCCAGCTAACAAGCAGCCTTATTCTATACACAAATTTTGCAAACATTCATTTCTCAGACTTGTAAAGTGGGACTGCAAGCTTGTTCAACCCCTATGGAAAGCAGTGTGGAGAACCCTTAAAAATCTACAAATGAACCTACCATTTGACCCAGTTATACCACTCCTTGGCATATACTCAAAGAACTCATCATAAGGCAGGGACACTTGTACATCCATGTTTGTTGCTGCTCTTTTCACAATAGCTAAGAGATGGAAGCAACCTAAGTGTCCCTCAACTGACAAGTAGGTAATGACAATGTGGTTCATTTATACTATGGAATTTTACTCAGGACTAAAGAAAGATGAAACCATGAAATTTGCAGGTAAATGGATGGAACTAGAAACTGTTATACTAAATGAAGTAACACAGACTCAGGAAAAAAAAAAAAGACGTATGTTCTCCCTCATGTGTGGATCCTAGCACCAAATCCTTATAAGTGAGTATGTATCCAGACATAACTACAGGAACCAGGATAATGAAGAAGAACCATGGAGGTAAAGGAAAAGAAAGAACCTGAAAGAGAAGAACAGTAGGAAACAGGTGTTAATAAGGGAGATATGAATAAAAATTGGGTTAGTTTGAGGGGGGAGATATACAAGGAACCTAGGGGATAAAGGGAAAGAAGGAGCTCAAGAGAGGTGGGACCATAGGAGAAGGGTATTATTAAAAAAAAGACATATTTGAGGAGGCAGCATAAAAATTTACTTCATGTTAAATAGCAGAGGTGATTAACATTACCAGTGAAATATACCTGATGACTTTATATCTATACTCAGGTGCTAAGGATCTGAGTGTAACCGACTGCAACTAGTTATAATCAGATACGTAGAGATTAAAGACACATGTGCAAACATCTAAGCATTAGTAGCATTAAAAATGTAGGAAACAGCATATTTTAAAATGAAATGGAGATCTTCTTTAAAGGGTAAAAACTCATTCAATTTTATATCTTACAGGGTTTATGCTGAGTTCAATATTGTATAACTGTATTAATTCTACTGTGAACCTAAAAATTTATAGCCTCTTTTGAAAGAGATGTATCCTTGCTCTGGAGTATGTTACTGAATATGTTAAAGCTGTAATGAAATGCTTCTTCTAATCATGTTGTTATTAAATTTTAGAAAAAAATTAAAAAATAGTAATTCTTCAAAGCACACACACACACAAAAAAAAACGAGTAAGCATAAACACTTCATAGGACCTTCTAGTATGGACAAATGTCCCATTGTCTTGACTAGATTTTGGAAAGCGCTGGTTAGAATCCACTCCAGAGTTGCCTAATCATCAGGACTCTATCCAGAACAAGTTTCTTCATCTCCAGGACAGAGTCCCCAAGGTACCTAAGTGCTTCGATATTGGAATTTCTAACAGCATTCCATCACATTTCTCCCACATGGCATAGAGTTTTGCAAATACAGATCTGCTTCAGAAATATTCGTTCCACAGGAAATACTTTAAGATTTAATCCAACGCCATATGTTAAAGTACATAAAGAAAGAAATCTCTTTCATCTTTAGAAGGAGAGCTACATCTCATTCTTTCTTTTTGATGTGCCCAATACCTAACTTGGTGCTTGTTACCAGGTATACTCAATAAATGTTTGATGAATAAAGAATTTAAAAAGGGATGGATGCAGGCATGAATGAAAGTTGATTCACACACAGGGGGCAGCTTTCTTAGCTCTCCCTGCCTCTCTTTGCCCCTGAGAAAACCTCCAGGTGGCCTTCTGACTGCACCCAGGCCTCAAATAAGCTTCTAGGGGCAGAAAACTTCTTTCCTGCTTTTTGCTGCCTGGTCCATGCTTCTTTCTTCTGAAAGAGAAAGAAGAACTTGAAGATGAGGGAGTCAGCAGTGTCTCTGAGGGTGGCTAGCCTTTATGTCTAAATCTTTGTTCAGCCAGGAGAGATAGTGCCTTTCTCCTGGGAGCAGATCCATTTGGCCACAGGCTTCTGAGAGAAGGGATAATTGCATGACTAACATAAGGAATTGTTAAGCACAAATGATTCCTTTGTTGTAAGTTCCCACTTTGGGAAGCACATGTAACCACCTCAGTGTTTTAAATGCCTCATTACCACTGAAGGGCGTATTAGATGGATTTTTATTATAACCTGAAATAGACTTTATTTTCAAAGCAGGAAATACCTTTTTCACTTCAAATTAAATGAAGGAAATGTTGAGAAAGAATTCGAATTCATCAGAAAATATCTATACTAGCACCAAAACTATTATTGCTACTAGTGGCTCATAGATGATACTTATGGAGCTCTTGCCTGGGTTGAATACTGTTCTTAGTTTCACAACCACTGTAGAGGTAGGTCGGCAGCCCCCATTATTAAGCGCATTTATTTATGGAATCTATGTTTAGGTCGAAGAGCTGCTGGGAGAAAGAGTTGAGGGTTCACAGTCAGATGATCTGATTCCAGCACTGCTCTACGATTCAATCATAGCTTTCATATTAAGACAGGAAATCTTACCTAAAGCCAAGAGGTATCGAAGATAAGCAACTCTGGAATATGTGAATGGCTCTTTCATTGCACAGTCGACCTCTCAGCTCTAATTCAATTGCCTTTTTGTGTCAATAAACATTAATAATGGAAGCAGTGACATTCGCTTATGTAAGACTTTGGCACACTCTTCAACTCTCTTGCAGAGCGCCCCCATGTTTCTCCAGGGCAAGCCAGAGAGCTTAAACACAGCAGAGGATCCCATCTGAAAGCAACTCACAAAAAGGCAGAGGAAAAATGTATATCCTAAGCCAATTTGGCCAGCTCTGAGGGCTTCCTGAAGGAGAGAATAGGAGACAGGTGGGTACGGGCCAGGCCAGGGGATGCCACAAACTAGCTTCATTAAATCCTTTCATTCGCTGTCAAAAACTATGGGTGAGTCACTGCAGAATTTTAAACAGGGAATATGGAATGCGAAACTGGTATTTTAGCAAAATTAATCTAGCAGATTTTAAAAACAAGAATTAGAAAAAAGACAACACAACAGGCAGAAGAGACAGGAAATGCCACAGCCCCTCAGCTAGCCCAGATTGAATGTTTCAACTTTTCCCAAGTGATCTCCAAATGTTCTCATTTCTCATTTTTCTAGGGCACAGAGTTATGAGGTCGGTTTGGGAAAGCAAGCTGTTAGCTCCATCCTTCTGCTTCCAGAAATCGTTTTTCCCTTCGTAGACCAAAGTCCTGGCCTCAGTCTCCCACACCAACTGACAAAATATGTTTCTTAGGTGAAGTGCCCCAAGAAACCCAGAGGTGCTGGTGATTATTACAAAGTGATGAGTTAGTGATGGGAATGTTCAAGCTCCCAATACTAGTTCCACGGGAGTGTCAAGGGTTTGTTATCAGGAAAGGGGAAACAGAAATAAAGGAGACAGGAGATGCAAAAAGACTTAGGAAACAGTGCAGGAATCAGCAGCCATTTAGAGATGTGAGATAAGAAAAAAAAAGAAAAAGAAAAAGAAATGAAGTTCTGTAACACAAAGGGCATCTCTGTGCCTTGAGTAGAAAGAAGAAATCCTAGAGAGGACCCGGCACAAAGGTTAAGAAGCCTGGCCTCGACCTCTGCATGCACTAAGTCAGCATCTTGAAGGCCGAAGTAAGTGAACTGTTGTGGAGATAGAGACTGACCTGGATAAGTTCCAGGTCCTCTGAAGTGAGTTCAACACTCTTATCCACTGGTCTCTTAAGTCTGCAATTTTGGGGCACCTCCTCAGTAAAACTTTTTGTTCTGTCTTATTTAAAAAAATACTCTATGAATCTTCAATGGTTCCCCAACAAGCATAAAACTTCTCAGTCTTCAATTTCCAGAGAGTTTTGATCTAATTAGTATCTAGGAGCTACAAGTACTTAAACTCCAGTTCATTTCATTATGATGCCCTACTACTATACATGGTGACTGAGGGAGGCCCCTGGTGAAATAAGCTTACTGTGTTAATTTCTGTCTTTGTTTTATAAGAAAAGATCCGAGTGAAAAACATTCTGTGAAATAATTAAAGCTCCATATTCACCAAGACGATAAGAAAGAAAATAATCCACCAGAAACCTGCTTCCAATCCAGAGAATAACTCACAATGAGGAAGAGAGAGTGTCTGCTGCCCCTGGCTTGCTCCAGTGGCTCACCAGCCTCATCTGTATTCACCCAGCACCATCCGCTCCAGGAACAATCAGCAGTGAACAGAGAATGTGGTACATGGAAACAGTTTTCAGACGTATCACCAAGGGGACCCTGGAGAGGAGAGACCACTGAAGCAGTAGCCAGCAAAAGTGGGAATGAAAGAAAAAGGCTTTTCTTTTTTGGCATTTAAAAATGATTTTGAGGTTCAGGTGCAAAAGATGTGAGTTAAGGGGCTTTTCTTTCAGGTTCAGTGCTAAGGGCTTTGGGCCTATGTATCCTACTCCATTTAAAGTCTCTTAGGACAAATATTCAGAGTAGTTAAAATCTAGTATCACATGGTGGGGTCAAGGTTTTCTGGGCCTCAGTGACCTCAGCTGAGGCTTTTACTGTAATGGCCCACAGCTTTATAAGCAGTATCCACATGAATCTGACAATTAGAATATTCCAATGCCAAATTACAAATTCTTATGAACATCCGATTGAGCCAAACGTGGAAAAGCCTGGTTTTTGAATTGTTTGATGCAATGTTGAATGTACATTAGCAAAAGCCTTTTAATGAACTTGAAGTTAATTCACAACTCAGTAACATTTTGGAACAATATCATTTTATTGAAGCTTCAGACTTCTCATGACACTCCATTTTATGGATGAGAAATAGACTAAGATTCAAAATGTATAAGCCACTTAAGCCATGATTCCAGCATCGGGCTTAGCTGGCTCGAGGTATTAGCTGATTTAAGCCTCGTGGTTACCTGCTCCCGAGGCAGGTGCTACCATCTCCCTTCTGTAGATGAGAAACTGAGTCCCAATGAGTTTTAGGAAAGTGGTCCAAATCCTTATGATAAATCCATTTAGCCATGATGTGAGTCAATCTGATCCTGGCATCTTGGACTAAGGCCCATGGGGGAACTCCTTAGAAGGAGAAACTAGAAAAAAGGTTCAGACAGCAGTACTCCAGTGACAGAAGCAGGCCGGCCTGAGTTCTCAAGCTGTCTGGGTGTGTCTGTCTCTCCTCACCCTATTTGTCCTCTGACCCACCACCACAGCCCCTCCACTCCTGTCCCAGGACAAGAACAGTGAGTGGATAGCCCCTGATTTCACCAAGATTTATATTATCTCAGAGGAAAACAGAGGGAATTTTATAGTGATCCTTCCCTTGATTATTAACAGGTCTGGACAGATGGGTGTGATGGCACATGCCTTTAATTCCAGCACTCAGGAGGCAGAGGCAGGTAGATCTCAGTGAGATGGAGACTAGCCTGGTCTACATAGTGAGTTTCAGGCCAGTTTTGGCTACAGGGATATGCTGTCTTAAAAAAAAAAAAAAAAAGCAAAAAACAAAACAAAACAAAAGAAACTGTCTAGACTTGTGATTGGCTTCTGACCTTAAGTTTTTTGATTGAGTATACTGGACTGGCCTTTTTGAGGTCAACAAGAAGACAACTTTGCTTATTAATCATTAATAATGATCTAAGGAACAGCTATATCTTTATTAAATAAAACTGATTCAGAAACCCTCGTAATGGCCCTAGTTTTAAAGTTATTTTTGCACAATGTGCTGTGGTGTCACTACCTTAAAAATTCACAGAAGTCAGTCTTATGACAGCACTGCGTAACTCCTGAAAAGAAATCTTTGAGAAAATGTACATTTATGGATGTAGGGCTGATTCTAAAATAGGTATGAGCCAGGACTGCCTCCTTCTGCTTGCTCCAGATACCTGAAATACACACATCAAAACCATCTGTACATAGAAATGGGGCCACTGCTAGGGGCAGTATTATTCTTAGAGTTATAAAAACGGGAGCTATCTATAATACATTGTGTGTGATTCCAATAAAAAATATTCATGAATGCTTCACTGGAAAAAGTGATATAGGATAAGGTGACACCACCTTGGGAAAGTAGAGAAGGAAAATGCCATGTGAAACAGAAAGTTGAAAAGCGTGATTGCTACGTGCCTGCCCCACTCCACACACTAATTGGAACCGTACTGTGCCATATAATTTAATAGTGTGGTAAGTACAAAGTCTTGCAATGCCTGTGATCATGAAGTGGCTAAGGAAATCCTGAAGAACCCATATTAATTCCACCATGGAAAATCCATTAACAAAATCACTGATAGCAAGTAATTCTAACTGAAGCATGACAAACCAAAGCTTATACTAGTAACTCATCCTTCCTGCCTGGATCTTTTCACTCAAAGTAGGCAAAGAGCTATTGTGATTTCTTTCTTTCATTTAAAATTTTTGGACTTATTCATTTTATTTTATATGTAAGAGTGTTTTGCCTGCATGTCTGTAATGCCTCATGTCATGCAATGCCCATGGAAGCCAGAAGAGGGTGTCGGATCCCCTGGAATTGGAGTTACAGAAGGTTGTTTGCTACCATGTGGGTGCTGGGAACCCAACTCAGGGTCTCTGCAAGAGCAGCCAGTGCTCTTAACCACTGAGCAGTCTCTCCAGTCCCCTATTGTGATTTCTTTACTCTCTTCAAGGTTTACTACTCATCAATCCAGTAACAAATGATCATCTAAAATTTATATATAAAGTATGTGGAAGTTCAATCAGACTCAATGTACAAAGAGCTTTCACAGGTAACTATGGTGGATCTGTCATAAAGAGAACACACCTTATAAGGTCATTAAAATTCCCTGTGGGTTTCTGTAAAGTCTAGTTCTCACTGCAGGTTCCCAGAGCAGACACATAAGCCCACACACTCAAGCAACAAACATCTTTCAACTATTCTCCTACAGAAAAAGATGGTAGTACTCTTGATTTATGTCAGTTCTCTCTCTCTCTCTCTCTCTCTCTCTCTCTCTCTCTCTCTCTGTGTATATCCAGAGTTTTCAAAAGTTTTTTAAGCCAGACAAATATATTCTTTAGAACATGTGTGTGAGTGAAGGTACTTGGGTGGATAATAAGGGGCAGGTTTTAGAAACGCAGAGGAAACAACTAACATCAAAAAAACAAAAAACAAACAAAAACCCCTGAATCTTTGGTGAAATTCAAAATAACAACTCAGAATTCAAGGGCTTCTTTCTTCTTCTTACAAAAAGAAATGGTGATATTTTTATTGGTTATTTGAACCAGCCCCCTTCCACCCCAATGAATCCAATCACTCTTGAGTCATTTTACTAGATGTTATAATATGGTATAAGAAGTTTTATGTTTTTTTCAGGTTATAATTTGTTATTTAATGGAACTAAACAGATTGCCTTAGTGTTGCTATGGGAACATTTGTCAGATAGCAAGGCACTGGGAATAAGCTATCTGCTGCCAAACAGGAACAGATTTGTTAGCTCTAGAAGACAGGCAGTCCCAAGAACCATTTCTATTCAGACAAAAAGAAAACAATGTTCAGTTGACAATTAGGATTTTACACAGGCTGAAAACATCTTTTAACAAAGGTGAGAGCTATGTAGATACTGCAATGCTTGAAGGATTCTGCACAAATTCCAACAGAATTGCAAATTGCTAAATCACAAAAAAGGAACAGATGGAAGTGACATGTAAGAGAACATCCATTTGTTCCCAAAAGAGCAGGGGGCCAGGACATTCACGCGTACCCTGCAACATGTTTTTCTGAAGCAGGTGGGCTCATGTTTTGGTTTTTTCAAAGACAAAGACTGGTACATAATTTGGCTAAAAGTGCATTCCGCATAAAAATTCTATCTTGGTAGTTGCATTTCTTAAAAAATGCATTAGTTAGCTATAGATCCGATTTCTCTTTCTTTGATTTTTTATAGAAAATAAATGTGACTTTTTCCCTTTATAGAAAACAAACATGACTTTTTCCCAACCCCTGAAAATTAATTTCTACATCTACTGCATTCAAAGGAGTTCCTAGACACTCATGAATAGGCACAGATTACATATGGTTTACAGGATTTTGTTCCTGGGATTAAAAATTCTCAGCAGATAGCTGGATGTGGTGGCACATGACTTTAGTTCCAGCACTCAGGAGGCAAAGGTCTGTGTATCTCTGTGAGACTGAGGCCAGGGTGGTCTACATCGCGGTCAGCTGGGGCTAGGGGAGACCCTGTTTCAAAAAACAGAAACAAAAATTCTCAGTAGAAAGTTTGCCTCGTCCTTCCCTTGAAGAACAGTCACACAGCTTTCATTTCTTCATTTAGAAAAGAGGTATGTGTTGACAAATCTGCACCGTCAGTCAGCATTCATTACTGTACTCTCATACTCTCCCTGTGACACAGGGACTTGAAGGACATGAGTTACATTTCCTAGATGTTCTTGGGATCAGAGTTTTGGATGGGCTGGTCCTCTGCCAAGGAGATGTGCTCATGGAGGCCAGAAAGTAAGGGGGTTTGGGGCTGGAGAGATGGCTCTCAGTTAAGAGCACTAGCTGCTCATTCAGAGGACCAGAGTTCAAATCCCAGAACCCACATGGTGGCTAAAGAGCACTAATAACTTCAGTTCTAGAGAATCTGATGCCCTATTCTGGCTTTTCATGGGCACTGTACAACACAGATGCACTAACACACATACAAGTAATGCACTCATACACATAAAATAAAAATAAATAAACAAATAAAGATGTGTAAAGAAATTCAGGAGCTACAAAAGTCATTATTTCCCAGGACTTTGCAAAACTGTTGCCTGTCACTTTGGTAAATACTTGACTAAAAATGCCATATTCCAGTCTAAGCCTGTGGTTTGCAGGCTGTAGAGTAATTACAGCTTGGGCAAGAAATTTCTATTTGGGGGATGGTAGCAGTAGTTGACTGGACTCAAATTCCCAACAATGTAATCAATAACAACAGCAAAAGCTTTGACTGATGCTTCCCGCTATTTTTACCATATCTGAAGGTATTTCATTTATATCTGTTCCTAAATTTAAAATTGCTAGCATTTCTATTCCTTGACCTGAGTGTTTTATTCCCCCAAATACCAGTGTTATGAATCTCTCCAATTTCCCAAGGGACACTGGCCCACAGTTCAAGGTTAGCGTTTGCTCTGAGACCACACAAAAGCACACAGCACGACACATGTGGTCTGCTGAGTGCCTGGCGAAGCACTTAATGAAGAAGGCTCAGTACTCTCATCCTTTCTGTGATGCCTTTTGAAACGGGCTTCCACACGATGTGCTCACTTCGTCTCCTATTCCCGTCCCCGTTATCCCGCACTCACGAATTCAGGGCCTGGCTGTGCTATGAAGCCCAGGTCCAGAAACTGGATACACATTTTGGTCATCATTCTCTTCCCTTTTCTGACTTGTCTCTGGTTTAAAGATTATGGTTAAACCTCAGTGTAGAAACAGGTACAGCAGGCTTTATCCTAGCTTTTAAAAAATTTTTTCTTTATTATTATTTTTTGTGTGTCTGTGTGTGCCTGTGTGTGTGCGTGTGTGTATGAGTATATTGCCTGCGTGTGCATAAGTGCACTGCCCGCGGAGGACAGAAGAGAGTATCGGATTCCCTTGGAACTGGAGTTACAGAAGGTTGTTAGCTGCCATGTGGGTGCTGGGAATCAAACCCAGGTCTTCAGTGCTCTTAACCATGGAGCCATCTCTCCAGCCACTATATTGGCTTTACACTGTTTTAAAGTCTACTTAATGGAACCAGAATATAGCCTTCTGTTTCTTGCTGCTGCTGCCCACCTCCTAAAGCTCAGGCACAAAGCTTGGCTAATGGCTACTTAAGATAAATAAAAAGAATCTGTCCACGCTCTCAGGTGGAAGCTGGTAGATGAAAGGATTTTACCATTTGTAATTCCGTGTCCAGTTTTTCATTCTCTCTACTAATGTTCACTGGAACCCATTACAACACTGCTAAAAGAAAATATTGGTAAAAAAGCTCTGCAGCATATTATACGACAATCTAATTCATGGTTGATAAATACATAAGCTTCCATTTCTTAAATTAATTAAAAGTGACAGAAATAGGTACATATACATGTATAAACATTATTTTTTGATACGATACTCTGATCTAATAACCGATACTGACTGGGAAAGGGTCTTGAAGACTTTGTCTAGTCATTTCTCTAGTATAGGAGTCCTTGAAAATGGTTTCTGTAAGACAAACAATCACTTGTTCTGTGGAATTTTCAATTAAGCAAAACAACAATGAAGTCAAGAAAAGAAAAAAAACAAAACAAAACAACTTATGCTGGATGACTCATAAGAGTAGGAAACATTTCCTTAACTTCCTTTTGGGGCAAACAGTTGTTATATGTAACTTAAAGGTAACAGAAATTGAAGGAAGACAGACAGCTCAGACTTCTTTGCATAACAAGTCTTTTAAACATTATAGAATAAAGCAGTATCATTTAAAATGCAGAAAAATTATTCTGTATGCAAACAACAAAATATTTGTGGTATCCATCTGTTACCCAGATAGTCTTCCAGCCAGAGAAACACAAATGGCAAATTAACCTTTCACTGTTAATGTAGCTTATCTTTTTAGCTAATCAAGCACAGTGCTGTAAACCCTTTCCTTTGTTACTTTAACTAAAGACAAAAAAAAGTCCTTGAATATCTAACATTCTTACTTTTCTTATATAAAAATTGTCTAAATTTTACAGCAGTTACAAGTACACATCCAGAAACACTGACCACATGCCATAAGTAAGCACAAAGTAATCCTTTATGAATCAGAGGATATTTTCTATGAAAACAAAAGGAATTTATCCAATAACATTACTGAGATGTACTCAAACTGGCATCAGCTTGGGTAGGAGTGAGACCAGGCCAGAGATATATAAAAACTGCAAGATGATAGGAAAAATGATTTCTCTGTTTATATTCCTATCTCATTTGGTTAATTGAAACCAAGGCAGAAGCATAACATCATGATTGACTGAGCAAATGTTAAAGACAGGAGACTTGCTAAACTTGTCAAGTAAAATCTCTAATCATCATGGGGTAAGAAGAATTCAAGTAGACAGAGACTGGAAGATGTATGCACTTAGCACATGTCAAAGGGTTGAACTTGAATTTGCATGCACATTTCATTCTAAGTTTAAAGTAATTTAGGGTGAGACATACAAAATAAGTTTTTAAATGACAACCAAATATTCCTAGGAAAAGAAATTCTCTTTGCTACAGGCAAACTGAACACCATTACACCCTCTTCGAGACCCTGGGAGGCTAATCAGCCAAGATTTTTCTTTCACTTATCCAAATGTTAGGTTCATGCTCCTCGGGTGCACGGTGCCTCAGTGTTGTTGGCCCATCTTTGAGCAAAGGTAATAAGGACTGTCTCACGGGAGCAGAGCACAAGGCAGCCCCTAACCTAACAAAGTTGATCTTTATCATCCACATTTATTCATTTCAGACGATTCCTTTTGACCTCTTAAACTATTTTTTCTTGAAAACCATCTGGCCCCTAAGAAGTGTGAAAGAGATAGAGAAGAGGAAAGGTAAAGAAAAATTTCTGGGTTGTAATTCTTACTGCCAGGACATGCTGTAGAATTCTCTGTCATGTGGACTCTACTGTGAATCAATTATTTCTGGAAAATAATACATCTTTTATTATTCTGGGTTTTCATTAAATGTTACTATCATCTATGAAACTATTCAAAACATCATTTCAAAACTGGACAATTTTTTTTTTTTTTTTATCTCTTAGACTTCAGAAGAAGAGCAACATGAACCTACTAACACTGGATATTTTCATAGAGAACATGAAGGTATCTGAAATCTGCCTGCATTGAGTCGGAGCCCAGACAGAAAATTTTAACCTCATATACTGATGTTGACAAGAGCTCACAAATTAGAAAACACCGAGACCATTTCAAAAATGGAAATCACAGCACACAGCCGATTCTGACCCTTTCTTACCTTCTCTTATTATTTCTTCTTGCAACCGAACACTCTGACCTCAATTCCCGAGAAAAGTAGGTGAGCAAGGATTTGCCTTAAGTCAAACAAACATTTATGCCATTAATTGAAGGAAGTGGGACAAATAAAAAAAAAATGTGAGAGAAAGACCGTGGTAAGCTCACAGATGGCCGTTACTGTGGCAGAGCCAGGAGCCACCATCCTTCGAGTACTGGTGATGATGATGCCTGTGTTTCTGCAGAGGCTCTGAGTTGTGGTGCCTTTAGAACAAATAGCTTCTGATGCAGACAGAACAGCATGTCCTTCTGGGTAAATCGCAGCCACATGGTTAGCTCACAATTTTTTTCAGGAACTTGAAGATAGTCAATAGTCAATATTTAAATCATCAATTGAATGAATATTTATCATGTGCCTAATATTTGCCAGCCATTGTTCCAAACCCTGTGGTAGAGCAATGAGGAGGAAAAACAACACAACGAATATCCCCACCCTCCTTGAGCTTGTATTTTAACGAGGAGGGCAGACGGGGAATAAATTAAAGCATGCGCTATAACATGTGCTCTTGGTGGTAAGTACAATGGAAGAATTCAAACCACGGGTGCCTAGTAACACGCACCTGCGAACAGTGAGGTTGGAAAAGAAGCTGAAAGCTCAGTGCAAGACCACACCGCTAGGCAGACAATCTGGATCAAGGGAGGAGCTAGGAAAACTCAAGGAATCATCCACTGAGCAATCCAGGTGAGGTGGTTTGGGCCATCACAAGAGTGGAATGCTCCAATTCTGAGCACACACTAAAAACACATAACAGTATGTGTTTCAGTCGCACGTGAAGATATCAAGAATATAGCTGTCATGTTCTGTGACGGGAAGACAGTAGGACAATCAGACGATGGAAGGTCAAGTGGGCACACACTCAAACATTCTGAAATGTCTCAAACAAATAAATGGTCATGAGCACCTAGTTAGAAATATGATTACATTTAAAGGGAAGGACTATGCTACAGGGGTAGATGTTTAGAAAGCATAGACAAATAGTTTTTGAAAATGAGAAAGTTGATGTGGCGACCAAAGGGAGCAGGCCCAGGTAGAGACGTCTGAATAAATTTGAGGTCTAAATCTAGAGACATTCTCAGAGGAGCAAGAGCCACCAGGAGACTAAGGATGAATGGAGCTGAGCTAAGATGAATTCACAACAATGAAAATCCAAAAAGAAGGAGTGCCAACTTCCAAGAAGCCCAAAGGGAGGAAGACTGAAGGCTGACAGAAAAAATGTGCAGGTACTGTAAAGGTGTCCAGTCCATAAAATCACAGGTAACACTCCCTGAAAGTTACTTTTTGAGAGCCGTCCTCTGCATGTGTCTAGTAGGTTACCCACTGTAATATCAGCTGTCTTTTGTGTCATCTGTTTACACACACGATGATTATACATTCCTGATAAAGCAATGGTGAACCCCAGGAACTAGTCCTTGATAATTCTATCTAGCCTTTATTTGCGTTCATTACATGACCAATATGTACCAAATTAAACAGTGATAAGGCTACTTCATAGATTTCAATAACAAATGCAAACAGGAAATTGAGACATTCACTTTTCTGCAAGGGTGATTAATTAGGATCAGACATTACAGCTAAGCAGCTCAGCAATTACATCAGACACAAGGGTCAACAACCAAGCTTGTCTATTCACTGACGGTCAAACCAGTGCCTAGTAATCATGTGCAGACAATTTAAGAAACAAATACATTACATAAATTCTAATCTCACAGCTAAGTAAACTCATCACTTGTATCTTCTCTTGTATTTATCATAGTACCAAAACAAGGTGCTCAGTACCCAGTAAAGATGGATGAAGACTAGTATGACCAGAGCTATGACAAAGGGCCTTGTGTCTGTGCCCTTTACCACTGCAGGAGGTGCTATGCACTAGTTCACCAGCTCAAGAGACCTATTGCACAAATATGTCTAACCACACGGACAGTCACAGAGGCATCAGTCAGACCTTGACTTTGATCCTGACTCTGAAAGCCCATCACAGTAATGACTTTGATATGCTCAGTATCCTCTGAGATCAATATAATTCAAAATCAGGCTAAAGAAAGAGACAGATACAAAGTACCTATATATTTCTTTGCTACCCAAGTGTTTTCAGTATTTGATTATGGACTGCTAAAAGGCAGGGGATTCAGCATGTAGACACTTTGCAACAGCAGTCAAAACCTTTTGCAATGCTCCTTCTCCTATGTGACGAGCTTGCACCTTATGGCCATCTGTGCCAATGGCCTGAAGAAAGGCTGATTCCAATACCATTTTCTAGTTATGTTTGCAAGACACATTGGTGAGTGATTTCTATACTGTTAAGTTTGGGGAGTCAGTGTTGAGTATAAGAAAAAAGACTTAATTTTGGAGTAAGTGCTATATCATTGATAAATAGATGCTAGGTAGATAATAGATATAAACAGATGATAGATAAAGATAGATATATAGATGGATGGATAGACAGACAGATAAAACATGTGTGTGAGAGAGAGAATTTTGAGGCAGTGTCTTACTATGTGGCCCAGGCTGAGTGAGTGGGAGAGAGAGAGTTAGTTTTGAGGCAGTGTCTTACTATGTGGCTCAGGCTACACTAGAACTTCCTATCCTCCTGCGTCTTCTTGTCAAGTGCTGGGATTACAGACCTGCCTAACCACCATGCCTAACCTCATGCAGCATTATTTTGAATTTGGAATGTGATGATAACCGTGTCGTTTAGATCCACAGAAATCTCCCCTATTTTCTATAATTTTCCATGTAAAACCCAGTACTTACTAAATTCACTAGCATTTTGTGACTGGCACAATTGTCAACACTGTTCCTTTAACAATCATAATAACGGATATAAAAATGACTTTGAATAACCCTCCAACAACAATTCCGGATTACCAACTCACTTACAGAAGACTATCAACAGCAAAACAAATCACACTTACCTGGTCCTTTAAAGATCAAGCAATTATTTTCCCAATCATTTGATAAACTACAGAGAGAAGAGAGAAGAGACCCTCCTGCTTTTGCTGCAAGTTACCCACAGGGAGAAAAGCCAGAATCCACCACAAAGTACCCAAGATGCCCAGCTTTAACCTCCACACTTTCTATGCTGTAATTCTTCCCCATGGATTTACTGCTGTAGTTAACAGCACAGTAAATGCCGTGCACAACCAGAATTGAAAAACAGAAGTAATCAACATGCCATACGTTACTTAAATAATTAGGAAGAATTTAAGTAATGGGAAAGGGTCAGTGAGGGCTTAGAAAGTGAATAGAATAAGTTAAGTTCTAGTGATTTCTTAAAAAATAAAGAATGAGGGAACTTTTGGATTTGACAGAAAAGTGTTTCGAGCTGACCACATGCCCTTCTTAGATATACCTGTATGAAGATTTCATTCAAAAGATAAAATCATCACACTTTTGCCTATCCTTGCTAGAAAATGTCTATACAAACTGTCTTACCCCTTCTAAAATGCATTAAGACTCTCAAAATTCACAAGACCCAATGAAATTTATTTGGGAAGCGCCTACTGTAAGACAAAGTGTCAACAACACAGAAAAAAATATCTCTGTCCTTGAGAAGTTCAAGGCTGGCCAAACTAACTTGGAGAAATAATGAATAATTTCAGTGCTTTGAAAAATTAAAAATTAAATCCCAGTAGAAAAAAAAAGAAATGAGCCCGTTATTTATTTCTCGGCTTCTTTCATCTGCTTGTGAGCAGTTACCAGTATCACCCTGTTGATTGCTTAACTCATTGCTGAGACAAAATATCTGAGGAGAAGCATACAGGAGGAAAGACTTGTTCCGATTCCTGGTTTACATGGGAATATTGTCCATAAAGGAGGAAGAGGCCTGGTGATGGAGCACAGGGTGGCTGGCCACAGTGCTAGGAAGCAGTCCAGAACCCCAATCCATGGGATGGTGCTGACCACATTTGGGGTGTGTCTTCTCTATCTCCTATGTGTCTCCTAGGTCATCCCAAATTCAATCAAGGGGATAGTGAAGATTAACCATTGCACTAAGTCAAGAGTCCCTACACAGAGTAAAGTTCTGTCAGTCATTTGCATTCCTGACTTGCCATGTGTGAAAATTTGATTTTGTTACTTGAAAAATGTCTGTTTTTACCTCAAGGTGTCAGTTGGGGTTATCTGCGAAGTATCCAAACATAGAATGCAAGTCAGAATTACTGAACACAAGAGTCTAAATGGGACCTAGCCATTTGCATTGTCTGAAGCTCTGAGGTTGGTAGGATGCACGTATTTGCTTCAGAACAATTCTTTTTAAGCACACTCTTCAGAGGAAGCAGCACACCTTTAAGAGCTCTACTAGATGAAAACTACAATAAAATGATACCCGAGACATACCATGCAAACAAGCTGTATGTTCCCACTGTTCTCAGCTACTGCCCAGGATCCCTTCTTTTGGCCCTGACAAAACTGCTACTAACCCTCCTCTTCGGGACATTGGAGCATGAAGAGACCAGTAACTCACTTTAAGTCCCTCAGCATATAAGCCACAGCAGGGTGCTGAGCCCCAGCACAAGAGTGCTGTCACCACTCTGCACAGGAATTTATAGTAACTATTCATCAACTGATTAATTACTTTTGTAAATAGGAAGATGTATAAAAACATAAATGTTTCTCTATTTTTCCTCTGTAATACTTCCCACAAATACTCTAAACATTCGTGTAATGTGCTTAATATCTACTTCCGCTAGGCTCAAAGTCATGCAAAAATGAGTGTGTCTCTCTTGCTAACCAAGGCAGCCCTGTCTACCTCAGTGCTAACACTGGTAGCATTCAACAAATATTTGTTGCGACTGATTTGCTCAGTAGTGAACAGTAGCATGGAGCAGCTGCAGGCATGAAGTTCCTGCTGGAGATCTCCGAGTTGTGAAGAGACTCCAACTAGAGTGCTCACAATCTATCAAATATCAAAGGACCCGTGGAATGTAGAGATAGGCTGAGAAAAAATGAAAACAATCCTAGCCAAAGTACCACTTGATTCTCATCATAAGCCTGAGATAATCAGTGTACGTACTCATCCCATGTTTTCTAGGCAAACCACCTCAATACCAATGTGCCACATAACTAGCGGATATTCTACCACCAATCCTGTACTGCCAGACTGAAAGGACTCAAATGCCATCTGTCTCTTTAAGCAAGCTCTGAAACTCACTGGGCTTCAGTTACCTCAGCACTGAAGTGAGGTATGCCTCTGCCTTGTTCCTTCTTCCCTGATACACTCCAAGCACCATGGTGAGTGTCTGGCATACAGGTGGTAGTAAGTTAATTACCAAACTGTGGAGCCTTAAATATGAAAACATGTAAAAGTGTGGGGCACCGTGACTAGGACATACCATTAGTCATACCTCTCTTGTGACTAAATGTCCTCACAATGTGATTCCCACTTCCTGTTCCCTTTAAAAACTTGAAAGGGACTGTTTGCTCCCCTTCCCGTTTCAGAAGCTTTTTGTTGGCCTTAGGAGGTTCAGACCTATTTCTATGAAATCACCTAGTTCACTCAAGTCTTTAAATCAGGACAGTAAATTACACTAGAAGTTCATTTGCTTCTCATTCCCCAAAGACCTACTCAACATAATTCTGTAAGTTCTTTCTAAAAATCATAGCAGCACTTTAATATTAACATTCTACAATGAC
This sequence comes from Nannospalax galili, assembly GCF_000622305.1. Classification (NCBI taxonomy): domain Eukaryota; kingdom Metazoa; phylum Chordata; class Mammalia; order Rodentia; family Spalacidae; genus Nannospalax; species Nannospalax galili. The sequence goes on along the minus strand of NW_008360331.1, from coordinate 2,827,957 downwards.
TCTGCAAAACAAAGCTTATGAAATTTCCACACTGCTTCACTTCACAGTTCAGACCAGTGAAGTCAAATCGCCTCACAGCCACACAGCAGATTTCTTTACCCTGAAGACTAGATGTCCAGACTTAAATTCAGCATTCTCAGGTTAATGACAATCTATACACACACTAAGCTCCAAAACACACGTCCTTTCTCAGGCCTTTCTCTATGCCTTTTGCCTCTTACTATAGAAGTCACTCAACCAGTTCAGTTATGTGGTGTATGTGTGTGTTCATATGTGTGCAAGAACACTGTCATGTGTTTGTCTGCAAACACAGAAGTCAGAGGACAGCCTCAGGGGTTAATCCTCAGGAACTGTCTACCTCTCTGTTGGAGACAGAATCTCTCACTGAAATTCTCCTTGGAGGCTATGCTGGTTGGTCAAGGAGCCCGAGGGATTCATTTGTCCCGGCTTCCCCAGACTAGGATTGCAAGTACGCACCACTGCTTCCAGTTTTTTGTTTGTTTGTTTGTTTGTTTGTTTGTTTATTTATTTATTTTTTTTTACATGGGTTCTGGGAATAGAACTCAGGTCCTTGTGCTTATAGGTAACACTTTACCAGTTAGCAGATATATTTCCCCAGTCCCAGACCAAGCATTATTATTTACACTACACCCATATTCTGTACTAGGCAAGGCAGTGGTGTCGGGATACACATAGAGACAGCAATACAGATGCAGGCAAAGGCTCAGATAGTGTTCTTCAGTGAGTATAAGTCTTAAATAACAGTTAGGTGGCTTTCTAGCCAAACAATTTGTACTTTGCCAATCAAAAGTTCTATTTAGTAATTAGTGAAATGAATATACTATGAACAATGATCATATCAATGCCAATAACATAACGTTTACTGACAGGATTATAGGACAAAAGCCCATCAGATTTTATTAGTGCCATTCTGATTTTAGAAATAAGAAAATCTTATCAATTAAATAAGATGTGGGGATGGTAAGACGCAGAAGTGATAGAACAGGCAGAGGCAGAATTTGAACTATGTCAGCCCAAGCAAAAAGCAGCAGCTCCTTATATCCATAACCTTCCAAAAAGCTATAGATAACAAGAACAATAATGTTAGAGAAGAGTGGAATACAGGAGAGTAGATTATGCTTTCATAGGAGGTGAAGGCAACTGATTTCTAATCCAGTTCAGCTACTAACCAAACAAACTTGCCATGCGATGGAACTCTCTGAGCCTGTTGCTCTCAGTAGTGTTCTGTCAAGTCTGTCTCTGGGCATCTCTGCTCACAGACATTGGAAGTGCCATCTTCTCTGCTTTATATCTTGAGCTTTGTATCATAATTCTGATTTTTTAAAAGGACTTGGGTTTTTAATAACTAGTTCAGAAATCACTGAATTCAACTACCTTTCTATTCTCAAACTTGCTGAGCAATGGCTCCAATAAAAGCAATGGCTCCTATTTTTAATCAATAGGGTGGACTTCTTCAATATTACTGGTTTAATATTAGCTCTTAAAAAATGAAGCAATCAAACCATACAGTGAATCAAACTTCTAAACTTATTCACTAACATTTAGTAAAACTAACTGCCATTGGGGAGTAAGTCACTGAAGAACAAAAAAACTTGAGATGTTTTATTTGTTACAGGGAGCTGTGGTGGTTTGAATGAGGTGTCCCTCATAGGCTCAACTAGATGAACGTTTGGCAAGTTTGTGGTGCTGCTTGGGGAAGGTCATGAAATCTCTAGGGGGTCTGGCCTTGCCACAGGAAGCACGTCACTGGGGGTGGGCTTTCAGAGATCAAGGCCCTGTCCCATCACCAGTTTCTCTCTCTGTTTCCAGTGCCTGCTTGAAGATGTGAGCACTAGGTTTTCTGCTCTGGCTGCCTCCTTCCATTGCTTCCCTGCTGGATGGACTCCCACCCCTCTGGAAACATAAGCCAAATAAACTCCTTCTCTGTAAGTAGTCTTGGTCATGGTGTTTTGTTACAATATAGGGGCTTAAATCCTTTTTTATGTATGTATTCATGTAATTTGGCTTAAATCTTTTAAATCATCTTCGATTAAGTGCATTTCCTCTCCACAAACTATGAAACCTTTTTATCATGAGGATGACTTTGAGGACAAGATAAATATAAACTATGTACACATAAACCTAAACATGGGGTGTGTGTGTGTGTGTGTGTGTGTGTGTGTGTGTGTAACTTTAAGAATTTAAGTAGGTGTTAGTGCATGTGTACTTCTTGATCTAAAATAATATAAATAGATATGAATTCTAAGAATGGGTAAGAGGAGACCTTCAATTCAAAGAGAGACCAGGAAGGGAACAAAGTTGGTAGCAACATTACAGAAGCCAGCACTCACAGACAGCACGCTACGTGCTTCAAAAGCTATGTACATAGTAATTTCCTGAATCCTGACAACACCGTATGAGTAGACTGAACCCAGAGAGCCTACTGTGAACAGTCGCAACTGGGAAATGAGAGCTTGGCTTTGTTCAAATCACTAGAGCTCTGGGCTATGTAGCCAAGGAGGGCTGTGCTTTGTGAATCACAGTCCAGGGGAGAGTCAGAGGCCAAGTACAAATGTGTCCTGAAGCCAGGTACGGTGGCACACATTTGTAATCCTAGCACTTGGGAGGCAGAGGCTGGCGAATCTCTGTGAGTTCAAAACTGAACAAGGAGCCAACCAAGCTGTGCTAACTCCCAAGAAACAGTAACGATCACTTATGGCTGAAGGAAGCCAAAGAAAGTCAAGGTCTGACCAAGAATCACTTCCTGTACCTCGCTGCTGGTACTCTTTCTTGGGGGAGAGGTGAGAAAATTGGGCCGTGGCATGGCGAAGAGGGCTGCACAAGGTTGTTCCACCTGGCTAGTGGCACTACACTCAGCATTTTCTTTCACTATGCTACTTCTTGAGCTCGGGTTTTAAAATCCCTAATGTTTCTTCCAGATTTAAGGCTTTAAAAAAAATGATTCCAGCGTATCGTCCACTACAAAAGCAGGTAAAGAAGACAAATGTGGTTAAAGCCCTATGAGACAGGCTCACGGATGGATGGTTTTTAAATTCTGCAGCAACTCTACACAATATTTTAGAATCTGTTTATCTGAATGTCTTCTAAACGCCTGGTGAGACAAAATCAATTAGGAACCAATGCTCTGTGACATACAATGTCTATTTTTAAGGTGGGGGTTGGGGGAGCAGGAAGAACCCTTAACAAGGAGTGGGGCTGAACAGCATTTACTCTTTGGGTACAAATGCAGTAAGCAGACTCCCACAGAGGTAGGTGCAAGCTTAGGAAGCTATTGTGTTCCATTTTCCACAGGAAAAAGGGAATGGTCATTTGTGGTCGACTCCCATGAGCATTATGCGGTCTGCACAGGGCCCTACTTTCTCAAGGCTGAAGCCATTTAAAGGTAATTATGGAGGAAGGTGAGGGAACTTTCCCAGTAGCTGCAGTGTGGACAAACATCGTGCCTCCCAGGTCCCAACTTCTGTCCTGCTGCCAAGCATGATATAAGAAGTAGGAAAAAAGCTTCCAGGTCAAAGGCAACATGAGAAGAACCTTAAGGGACAGTATGATGGACAAGACAGAGTTCAAAAATGTATTCACAGGCTAGGTGACTGCAGAACAATTGTTCAGGTGTATTAACTGTGCATAAATACGCTAAACTCTAATGAAGTCAACAGAATTTAAACGGCAAAAGTAACATTAGCTTGTCACATAAGTAAACCATCAATGTTCTCCATTGATGTCCAGAGGGAACTGAATGAAGAATAAAGGCCTGGGACATGGGGCAGAGCCACAGGTTATGGAGGACACTGGGCTCTGAATCCTGCTCAGCCCACCCAGCTGTGCCTACCACTGCTTGCTAGATCCATTTCCATTTCGTCAAGCTTCCTGCCCTGGGAGGGCACAAAGTCTCCAAGTCTATTAGAAAAGTAAAATTATCTGACTCTGCACAGCAGAAAATAATTGCAGTGGAAGACCAATGCTTAGGGGGAAACCATTAACCCTTAAGAACATCCAAATGATAGAGTGATAATGGGACTGTCCACTGAATTACTTTCTGTTATTAATATACAACTACTATAAATTCCATCCTCCCAAACTGCAGTGAAATATGGATAACATCTGGTGAAGCATCAGTGGCTATGTGACATATTAGAATTTTTTACATCAAATTCATACATCTGCTTTTTCCTATAGTCACAATAAAATAATTCAGATTAAAAGCTGTTGATTCACTTATTTATATAAGAATATTCAGTAGTACATATTTAAAAAAATGATTCTAATGGAACAGATATTCCATATATATATATAAATTTTTTTTTGTCTCTTTGAAGACAGGGTCTCCCTGTAGTCCCAGCTGTCCTGGAACTCACTATGTAGACCAGGCTGGCCTCGAACTCACAGAGATCTGCCTGCCTCTGCCTCCCAAGTGCTGGGATTAAAGGCATGCGCCACCACGCCCAGCCCAGATAGTCCATATTTTAAAGAAAAAACATGTAGGTACAACACAAATTATGTTACCAAATGGATAGGATTCTGAATATTGAAAAACTCATAAAAATAAGACTAGTGGTTTTGAAAGGTTCTGGCAACCATGACATAGTGGGGATGTGAATCACAAGCTAACAAATGTGAGGGAATCTCCCAGTTAGATATAGAGGTGCTTTAAAAGGTGACAGGAGGAAACCCTGATTAGGCTAATTGAGTTTCTAATCAATGTAATCACATTGAAAACACAAGCCATACACTTAAGAGTAAGGAAGACATTCTGAGAATCAAAGATAATCAAGGCTTTGAGATCACAAGATAATTCCTGATGGATGACAAGAAGAGAACCTGAGACCTGGCCTGCCTCTCAGCTTTCTGGATGGCTGTCCTGGGCTCTGCCTCAGCGCTTTACATGGTGGTCTGAGCATGACAGTATTTTCATTTTCTGTTTCCTCTATAGCTCAAAGAAAATTTCTTTTTTTATTTCTTTACTCTTAAATCATGCCAAGAAAATTCTAAATGATACAACTATACTGTACTTGAAACCCAAACAAATGCCAACCAACTCATAATGAGTTAGATGATGAACAGGACTCAGGTGCTCAAGAAGCAAGCCCAATAAAACAAAGACTGCTTTCTAACACTGATTGTTTAATAGCCAGGTGTGGTGGCTTCCACCTGTAGTTTCAGCACTCTGAAGGCTGAAGCAGGAGGATCATCTGAGTTTGGGTTACATAGTTGAGTTTCAGGTCAATGTATAAGACCTTTTCTAAAAAAAAAAAAAAAAGATTTAAAAAATACATGTATGTATATATTAATGGTTTTTGATTTGCATCCATAAGGCAAATATGAAGTGAACACTGGATGTTGGTTTCTCAGTGAGAATGAATATTAACAGCATCAATTTCACCCCAGCATCAGATAGAAATTACAACTGCCATCTACATAAGAAAGTTGTGGTCACTGAGGGACTGCACATACAATGGTAGTCACGTGAGACTATATATCATGCAGTGAGGCTGTAGTTGTTTGTGATTCTTAGTCCACCATGTCCTCACATCTATAAAATTACCTAAACACATAGGCCTCAGACCGTCTCCCTTGTTAGCAACACGAATACATTTCAACCAGGGCACAGATGAGCGAGTGCAGGGGAGCACAGAGCACGTCAGGCGACTTGTTACCTAGAATTGAAACCTGCCTGTGTTTAAGTCCAAAGTCTCTAGTCTATTCTCCAGGCAACAGGGTTTTGCTTATGTCCTAGTTACTTTTCTGTTGCTGTGATAAACACCATAACCAAACGCAACTTGAGGAGGAAAGGTTTTATTTGCACCCCAGGTTGCAGCTCATGAGCCAAGGCAAGAACCAAGGCAAGAACCTGGAGCAGAAGCTGAAGCAGGGACCGCAGAGGAATGCTGTTTACTGGCTTGTTCCCCCTGGTATGCTCAGATACTTTGTTAATACAGGGCAGGCTAACCTGGCCAGGGATGACACTGCCCACAGTTGGCAGGGCCCTCCAGTAAGCAAGAAAACGCCCCAAAGACATGCCCACAGGCCCATCTGATGGAGGAAATGCCTCAATTGAGGTTCCCTCTTCTGTGGTGGCTCTAGTTTGTGTTGACAAAAACTAAGCAGCTCACCTTTATAACAGTCTATATAAACATTCAGTAGAATGTAGAAACTACATTAAAAATAACAAGTGAAACCACAGGATTAAGTAATTTGTGCTTCAGATTTCCTTTCTACACAGATGGCCGTGGTTTCTTTGGCAGTAGCATGGTGAATACTCAACAGTATTAGCATTGGCTGATCGATCAATTCAGCACAAAATCAAAACTGCATCCAAAAAAACCTTCCCTTCAGATTTTAAAAATTACTTTAAATCATGATGATTACTGGTCCTCAAAATAATTTATTCTATCCGATAAATTTAAGAAGTGTTTCCCACTGACTTTTGCTGGCTGGGTTGTACTTATTTTCCTGTGAACAGATCCAGTTTTTCCCAATCCTTTGGTCAACTAAAATGCTAATTTTGCTCCAACCCTTCCTGTCTCACTCTACTGCTCTAAAGTGTACCATTCTACAGTGAGTCAACCTCCAAATCTACTACCATATAATTTAACAAAGACTGGCTATTTCCACTGCATGCTTACCTTTAAAGTAGTAATATTTGCCATAACTCTGACCTAGTCATCACTAAATCAAATATACAACTATCAAGCTAGTCCTGGTCCCCGGTCCTCCCTTTGTATGAACTGTTTTGTCCGTTGTTCTTCATGATCCAATTCTTCACATATAACTGCACTGTGTATCGCTCTGACAAATCCTTTCCTCATTCTCTAAACAGTGATTCTTCGGTCACCCTCAGCCAACAGACAATTATTTCTATAACCCTAAATTAGCTTCTAATGGGTGTCATCTTTTCTATGAAACCTGAACATTTTGGCCAACTGGACCAGATCTTGTTACTTCCCACAATCTTATAACTTGCTTCACTGTACTTGACCCCACCTCCATAACTTTAATTGTCTTCTCATTCTTGAACTATCCCTAAAAAAAATTAATCTTGTTTGTCCCACATGCAGGTCATCACACATTATCTTACTGGTGATTTAGACCCCAGGGAGTCTCTAGAAAAAAAGAAAAAGAAAAAGAAAAAAACAGCTTCAGAACTAAGCCTAAATTTTGCCCATGATCTTACTACATTTTGGGGAAAAGTTTGCTATCTTTTGGGTATCGTCTCTCCAAATCTATTACTTGGCCAAAGGAGCTCCTTCAGTATCAGAGTCACTCCTTACTGAAGTCATTTACCTGATTCCTGGAGAGGTCACTACTGGTCTCTGTTAGAGCAATGACAGGAAGTCCAGATCACTGACCTCTATAACCACAGCACCTGGGATAAGATCCTGGTGGAGAAGGCGCATGTGCAGAGGTCAGAGTGCCTGCTGCCTGTCACCAGAACTCTACCTGATGTCTCTGCCACAAAGAGCAGGTCACAGCACTGCTTCCATGCTGCCCCACAATGAGTTGCTAAAAGCTACTAGACAGCACTGCATGCCTCTGCTCAGCACATTGCCTGCTGCAGAATAAAGGGCTCAAAAATGAACATTTAAAACAGCTTAAATCATTTTAACATGTCAGTCCATACTCCTTCTTTTACCTGTTCCTTCAAGTGTACAGGAATAAAACAAATTAGCATTTTTGCTTTGTTAAAATTCTTGACATCTGACTGACCCACTCCACTGTCACTGTAAAAATTTGGAGTGTTTTCCCACATTCATTTATGGAAAAATCATTGAAGTCTATTCTCACATCAAAATACTTGAAATCCACATATGTAAAATCTATGAAGGTGATCGTCAACTTGTTAGTGCAGATAACTACAATCCACACTGTGGGCTCACTCCCCTGTATGTATCAGGAAATGATGACCAGAATAATGTATCTGAAGTCACGTGTTCATACTGGTCACACTGATAATATGGTAAGTATACCTACCTTTTGGAATTTTACTTAGTGCATTATGGGCATTTACTGGCTGTTACTGAATTTTAAGAATTAAATATCAGAGAAAACACTAAATAGTCTAAAAATCTGATCATACTTTAGAAAAGCTCCAAAACCTAATACACAAAGTTCAAAGCAAATAATGTATTCCAAATAAAAAATTAGTTTTCAGAGATTTTGTTTATTTATTTAATTTGTGTGTGCATTTGCATATGCATGAAAGTATCTCCAGAGGCCAGAAAAGGGCATCAGATCCCCTGGCGCTGGAGTTACATGCAGCTGTGAGCCACCTGATGGGGACATCAGGAAGCCCACTCAGGTGCAATGGAAGAGCAGCAAGCATGCTTACCACTGTGTGCCGCTCCAGCCCCAAGAAAACAATCTTAAAATTTGTTTTACAAAGAATAAAATGGAATGGAAGCTCCTGCGTTATGCAAATTATTTTTCTATTTTTCAGTTCCCATCAAATACCTGTAATTTTCCATCTAAAAGGATTTGACAAAAATACACAGATAACAGCTAACCACCCTGTGCAGCAAGGTTGTTGTTGTTGTTGTTGTTGTTTGTTTGTTTTTTAAATCGTATTTGACATATAAAATAGAAACACACTAACAATTTGTTTTTGAGATATAAAATAGACATGAATTACAATGAAAGGATTAGAGCAGAAAAAATAAGATCTCTTACAATTTTATGAGCATTTGACAATTATGAATTTGCCCAGGAGAGACACACAACTAAGATGTCAAATCTTTACATAAGAAATGTTGAGAAAATATGCGAGGTATGAAACATGAACAGCACAACAGGGATGCCATGAATTACAATCATGAGGATGCCCATCAAAATCAAAATAAATTAAGAGTTGACAACAGTTTGTAAGTAAATGTCTCATGTGAAGAAAAGGTCGGATGTAGCCTGAAAAATATCACATAAAATGTGATTATCTACTCTTCCTAAGTTATCAGCTGAGCAACTGAGCTTCTCTTTATTTCTAGTACAATGAAAAGAAAAAGATAGGAGGCAGTCTTAATTCTGTCTTATACAAAAACCAAATAAAAAGTATATACAAGACCTAGGCACTTTCCAACTGATAAGAGTAACACTTTCTTGGTATTGACACGAAACAAAACAAAACAAAATCAAATTACATAATCACTAAGTATCACATACACACAGGCATTTTGACAGTTGATAAGGTTGCATGTGAGAAGTTTCAGATAAGGTAATTTCCCCCAGGAAATAGCAAACATTTAAGAGAGATAAGATGTCATAAGATAAACAAAAAAGTAGGCATAAACACTAAAATGCTACAGGAATGGGGCAAAATTAAGACCTTACTATTTGAGGGGTCCTAGGAATCTCAGAGGACATAAGCTCCTCTTAAAATGTACAGAATTCAAATCAACGGGAGAAAAGAGGCAGAACAAATAAACCCCAAGTGAATGGAATTTCCCTGATGTAGTCCACAGCCCCATAACCAAAATAATCAGCATTTCATCAAAAGGACAACTCAAACTTCCCTCTAGGAAAGAGTAGGGTTTATAGCAGGTTTTTGTTGTAGTTACTAGTTACTGTAGTTGGACAGGCGTATAACAATGTGTAGGGGAGGTATCAATGGACTTATACTTGGAGTTAGAAATACCGGCTTCAGAATTTATAACAAAGACCCATATATACTGGGGCTTAACTATATGAAAAGGTTAGTTGTTGACTACTTTGGGCTGATGTGGCTGGGACACAGAACTGAGGCACAAGGACCTTGTGTCAGTGCCTTGCTGTAGTTGATGTCTGACATCTGACTCATGGCTAGAATGGCACCTTAATCTTCAGCCATCCTAAAGATCCTGGCAAGAAAGGGAAAGGGAGACAAGGGGGGTGGTACAGGTCTTCTTAGCTGCATGACCTCAAAGTAACATACACCAATTTAACCCAAATTGCCGTGACTGAAACTTAGTCAGCCTGCTAACAGATAACTGCAAAGGAGGCAAGGAAATTAACTCTTCAGATGACTAGTCATGGGAACAGCTTCGGAACGGTGAGAACTGAGGGAACAGACATTGAGAGACGATCACAGGGTATAATCAGCTCAGTCCTATAGAACAGGGTTTTATGGCCTCTACTGAAAACTATCAAAGCCTTCTGCCCACTTTGCTTCTTCATGACATCTTAAAATCAAATGGATATTGTAACTAAATCGATGCAGAAACTGAATTTGAAGAAACATATATTAAGGCTATTGCAGAAAACAATTATTGAAGTTACATCTATTAAAATCTGCATTGTGTTACTATCATGAGCAATGTACCATCTTTTTTCTTGATCTAACTTTTTCTATTTGATGATTTGTGAAGACAGACTACAAAAGTGGTCACTTTCTACATCAAGTCTTTTGCATGCTTAATCTTTCCACATTCTTGATGTAGTATCTCAATCTCTACCCCACCTAACTCCGTGTGTGTGTGTGTGTGTGTGTGTGTGTGTGTGCGCGCACTGATACACATAAACTGTTAATATCCTATGCTTTCTGAATGAAACTTGTATAAACACTGCTTTGAGAATCACCATAGAAAGGAATGGGGAGTCAGGGACGCTTTCTATATAATGGGGTAGTAATCAAAACAACACCTTAATCAAATAAATATGGTGACTTATAGGTGATAGCTTGGGAGTATAAAACCAAGTGTGTTGGAAGGTATAGACCAGAGGACTTAGAATGTGTTTTCTGCCAAATGGAAGTAGGAAATAGTATACATTGTAAAGGCATGAGGTCACAATTACAGGAAGTCAAAAATTAATGTTAGAATAAAGACAAATAACTCCCACGGATTTCCCAGGGGTCTATGTGGGATTTTATATCCATTGACCCAGCAGGGAAACTGATCAAAGACTAAAGAAGCTGGTTCACAGCTTCATCGGAAACAGCAGTGAATAGAATCTGCTTATGCTGGTCAGTTGTGATCCAGGTAAAGGCAGAACCTAACATGGCTCTGGTTGTCGACAGAAAGAAGAAACCAATCTCTAGCTGCTGAGAGTACAGTGTGCTGTCTGAGAACTTGAGGTCTAGACACCACCATTTGCCTTTGACTACAAGCTGCTGGGTTTTCTAGATGAATCATAAGCAGTTACCATCTCAGACACAGTTTCTTCTCCATAACCATTAAATCTCATATGCTAACTGCATGTTTATGTCTAATAGCCACAAGTGACTACTGACCGAACTCTGAAGACACAAGTGATGATGAAATGTGATGGGAATATAAAATACACATAGTAATTCAAAGTCATTAAAATAGACTATAAAATATTTTTATTAGTAGTTTAGTTGACACGGCTATTTTAGAAAGTTAAAACCAAATACAAAAAAAAAAGGCTAAAATTAATTTCATTTCTTTTTCCAAAAAATGGCTACTGAGAAATTTTAAATTACAATGTGACACAGATTATGGTTATCTTGTGCAGAGTTCCTCTCTACCATAAGGAATAAGGCCTAAGGGAAAGTATGCAACCTTGTGTGCGACGTGAGATGCACAGCAAGAGCCCAGCAGATGGCAGTTACCATTCTTGAGCTCTTGAAGTTGCAGAAAAACTAAACTAAACTAGGAGCTAGCTGCCAGGTGAGACCACACCATATGACTGCAGCAGTGGGAGGAAGCTGAGTCCTTGGGGAGCTCTGGCAGGTGTCCGGAAGTGAAGAAGGGAGCCAGAGGCAGGACAGAAGTGTGTTTTAAATAAGAGCCATGTACCATAACTGAGTTTTCACTGGTCTCAGTAACTTGTTACGTCAATATTCTTTTGCCTAGAAAAAAAGTACAATTTTCAGACAAGAATTTACATAGTAAATAACCAGACTTTGTTATGTTTACCAAAGTGTGTTCTCTCTCTCTCTCTCTCTCTCTCTCCTCTCCTCTCCTCTCCTCTCTCTCTCTCTCTCTCTCTCCCTCTCCCTCTCCCTCTCCCTCTCTCGTGCTCTCTCGCTCTCTCTCTCTCTCTGGCAGGGAGGACATGTTACAATATGTGTGTGCAGGTCAGAAGACAACTTTCACGAGTCATTTCCTGCCTTCCACATTGTTGAAGTAAGGTCAGCTGTTTCAGCCGCTTTGCCGCCGGCTGGCCTCGGAGCTTCCAGCTGATTCTCCTGTCTTTGTCATCTCACCATACTAGTGATGGGAATACATGCACGCCATCATACCCAGCTTTTCATGTGAGTTTTGTGAAACTCGGGTCATCGGACTTGTTCAGCAAGCATCATGACCCACGGAGTCACCTCTCTGGGCCTTGCGTGTATTTATTTATTTATTTATTTATTTATTTATTTATTTACTTTAATTACTTGGTGTGTGTGTATGTGTGTGTGTGTCTGTCTATCAAATGTTTTAAAACAAATACTGTTTGATGGGTATTTTAAGGGAAAGAGAAGAAATCCAGTTAGAAGTTAAATCCTTCACTAGATGATGTTACATAACCTGAATTGCACTGGGGTGTACTGGAAGAATTTCAGGTTTGCTTTTAAATGTTTTCTGCATTGCTTACATACTTTAAGGCTGAACCCTAGAAGTAAGGTCATATGGGCAAAGAAAGGAGGAAAAACAAATTCACCTTTAAAATAATTGCCTGGCTCTGTAATAAATCTATGAGTGTCTTCCCTTTCTCTTCTATAAAAATGGACACCTAGTGAGTGCATACTTCTCAGAGCTCCTGTTGAGTTTATTCACTGTCTACAACAGAACGTGAAATATCAGCTACTGTCTGGCAAAACTTTGTGCTGCTCCACAGTAAACAAAAGAGTAAAAGCATACTTGAGATCAATCAATATACATTATTCTGACATGCCGTCCCTAACCTACTACTTATTTTCTCCAACTGTACTTCTGATATTTGCATAGCATTATCCTATTCAAGACTTAGCAACATATTTTGAAGCATACTAAGATATTATAAAGTCAATCTGAGGATTTTAGAAATTCTTGAAAGCCTTCAGACAAAAAGATACAGAACAAACTGCCTCCAAATAATGTAGAGGCCCCAAGGAAACTCTGTCTTTCTTCTTCTGGCATAGGAATCAGAGAGCAGCACACAGGTCACATGCTTAGGAAATGTAAAATCTAGAAAAGGTATCTTGTTGGTAGTTCTACAAACTATTATTTTAAAAAGCTAATCACAACAATTTGAAATGAAAGTATAACAGCATCACAATGTCATCACCTATCAAGTATAAGTAATTATTTTTACCAAAGACACCTAAAAAAATGCCCACTCTTTCATGTTTGGTTAATTACCTACAGTTTAAAAATATTTACTAGCTAACATTTCATAGGTTTTTTGTTGTTGTTTTGTTTTTGGGTTTTTTTGCTTTGTTTTGTTTTTAAAAATTTTTTTTTCTTTCTAATTGGTGTTCTGACATCATGGTCAATGTTCATGAAAATGATTGTTTTATTAAAATGACCTCATTTGGAATAAAGGAGAATCCAAGGCAGCTGTGAAGGACCCGTCTGCTCTGTTTCATTCCATACCCCTCTGAGTCTTTCCTCAGGTGAATAAGGAAATGGAAGATCCATGATATTATTCAAATTAACACATCTAAACTGTCTCTCTGCTTCAAATCATGAGGCAAAGGAACAGAGTGACAGGTTGGCATACCAGCTGCACAGCACTATCAATAGCCAGGAGAGAAACAACTGCAGCACCAGGGAAGCAGCTGCTATTGGGAACTCACTCTATCTTCATTGAGGCCACAGCACACTGAGGTTGCCAGTGCAGGGACAGACTCTACTGAATGGATGAGGAGGTTACAAGTCAAAGAGATGAAATAGCTTGCCCAGTGGTACACTCCCAGGAACTGGCAGACCAGAACAGTAATCAATGACTTACCCAGGCACTGTGCTGGGCAGGGTGAAATACAGTTCATGCTGTCATTGGGTGCTACACGTTTAGGAGATTTTCCCAACAGGGATTACATCTCACATCTTATTGTAACCCCACATCACTCTAGTTAAAAACAAACAAACAAGCATAAAGTGGCCAGGCCAGTATAATCTGTGAGTACCAAACAGGCCACAGATACGGAAAAAAAATTTTAAATTGCATCTCTTCCAGAAGCCTGTAATAACCTAAGCTAACCAACTACATACTATTCTGCAAGAGGAAAAAAAGGTAGATTTTACCGTCCCCAGTTGAGAGTCTCAACTTGAAGGGATATGTTATAACAATAATGCAGGCAATTTGGTAATTTTGACTGAGATTTGATTTATATTTAATAAATATCACTACTTTTTAAAAAA
>NW_008360331.1:2811410-2813627 GCF_000622305.1 Nannospalax galili | reverse complement strand
CTCAATAACAGTTTCCAGAGCAAAGATACATCTCTTTCAAAAGTGGCTATAAAAGTTTTAGGTTCACTGTTGAATTGATATAGTCATACAATATTGAACTCAGTATAAACCTTGTAAGACATAAAACTGAATGAGGTTTTACCCTTTAAAGAAGATCTCCATTTCATTTTAAGATATGCTGTTTCCTACATTTTTAATGCTACTAACACTCAGATGTTTGCACGTGTCTTTAATCTCTATGTATCTGATTATTCCTAGTCACAGTCGGTTACACTAGGCTCCTTAGTATCTGACTTATTTTTAAAGTAAAAAGGCAAAACAAAAAGCAGCAGCTAATATACTAAGCTATCTACCACCCCCAAAGCTCTAGCTTTTAATGTTTAAAACATGTTGAAGAGACTTTCAGGTGAATCATTTGTTTCAGGATTGTGACCACATGGTGATCTCTTATGTGTGTGCCCTGTTTGTATATGTGCCCTAGTTATTACACAGGAGGAAGCCAGAGGACAATGTGCAGGCGTCAATTCTCTTCTTTCACCATGTGGGTCCAGGGATCGAACTCAAGTCATCAGTCTTGGCTGAAAGAACCTTTACCTGTTGAGCTATCTCACTGGCCACCAAAAGGATATCATAATGTCAAACATTGATCATAAAACTGAAAAGGATCCAAAAATAACACTCTCTTTAAAAAATACTGTCTTGACTATAACAAAAACATATGAACCTGATAAGAAAGGTAGTATAAATAAAATGGTATCAACATTAATTCTTATAAAGACAAGAACTAATTAAGCAAGGGTTCCCAAACTCAGAAAATAAAAACTGCATGTTCTCTATCCTAGCCTGGGGTGTGTGTGTATTGAGTGTGAGGGGTAGGGTTAAGGCCTAAAAATCTAAAAAGGGAGACCAAGAGAGTAAAACTAGGTGATGAGGAAGAGCAGAGCATTGAGCAATGGGACAAATGAAAGAGGAAAAGAGCCTGGAAGGGAGGGTACAGGAGGAATCTGGAGTGGCAGGGGTGGGGGATGAGGAAGGAGAATCACTAAAACAATCTTTGTTGGAAAATTCCAGAATGATTTCTAATACCTTGTATGCTAATTGAAAAAAATTTAAATTAAGTGCTAGAGAATTACTCAATCATTTTAGGTTTCCCTCATTTTTAGATATTATTCCCCTTCCCCCCAAATCATCACTTTATCCTTCTATGGGGTTTTATTTATTGTAAACAAGAAAAATGGGCAGCTCAAGTGCTCAGAGTATTGAGAAAAAAATTAACAAGAAAACCTACGCAGAAGATAACAGGGCAAGTTTCCTTCCTGCACATATTTGGCTGTCATAAATCTGAAATTCCAAAGCCACCAAACCTTAAGATCTGCAGGAGCTTAATGAAACACCACTGCTTCACAGGCCACGATGTCAAATCAGCACAAACCAACTGCAGACAAGCTCAGTGAAATGGGGTTGAAAAGTAGCTTTGGAAACAGGTACGGAGACCTCATTCAGAATGTTTAAAAAGGTGTCAGAACTCTGTGAGAGCATGTGAGTATTCCCTGGATGTGGGGCTTGTTGTGGGTCGGCACCATCATAAAGTCATCACAGTCCTGCTGTCTGAAAACTAGGTTATGATAGATCTAATATCAACTTTTAAAACTACAAAGTGAGACTTTTGTCAGTTTATTTCTTAAGATATAAATTTACAGAGAGACAGATAGAACTAGAGAGAGACACTGATTATGGTTCCCAGCACCCAGGTGGGGTAGTACACGACTGTCTATAACTCTACTTCCAAGGATCTGACTTGTTTCGGGCCTCCACAGGTAGCTGACACAGGTGCCACTCACTCACAAAGACACACACACATACACATAAATAAAAAATAATAACATTTTAAAAATTAAATGACTTCTAGCCGTGCATGGCGGTGCATGCCTTTCATCCCAGCACTCAGGAGGTAAAGGCAGGTGGATCACTGTGAGATCCAGGTCAGCCTGGTTTACATAATGAGTTCCATGCCACGTGGGGCTACAGGGTGACCCTGTCTCAAAAAAAAGAAAAAGAAAGACTTCTGACCAATTCATATAATTTATATAGTACCTGATTGTCGAAAACACTGCATTGAAACAAGACTAATAAACTCAGAAAACTCAACAAAGTCGTAAGAAGGGAACAGAATAAGAAAATAACAACTGATTTAATTGATATGCAACTGCAATTTAC
>NW_008360331.1:2804680-2811371 GCF_000622305.1 Nannospalax galili | reverse complement strand
CATACATACATATTTGGAGTTTCCCATATTTTTCCATTCTATCACTATAATTTTCTATGGGCAAATCAGCAGAGTATTTACACTGAAGATGTCCTGAAAGGTAAAAGCACCCACAACCCACAGTACAAAATCCATGTCCTCACACATTTAGCGGGAAAATAACATGAAACAAAAACTAATTCTAGACATAGGGGTGAATGTTGTATGAGTCACAGCCATGCTCAGACACAATGCTTTCTTATAAAATTAACCTTTACCCAGAAACAAAATAGGAATAAACACAGTTGAGATTGCTGCCTGGGTTCTGAATCCAATTCTGGTTCTCAGTAGCTGGGTAACCTTAGACAAATATTCAATTTCATGAAATCTCCATTTTTTCATTTGCAAAATGGCACTCAGAACAATACTTTCTTGATGTATGAATACTGCAAATTAAAAGGTACAGTTTTATACTGGTGACTAGAAAAAAAAGATCTTAAAAAAACTCAACATTAAGAGAAAAAAACAGGGCTTGGAGAGATGACTCAGCAGTTAAGGGCACTGGCTGCTCTTGCAGAGGTCCTGGGTTCAGGTCCTGGCATCCACATGGTGGCTAACAACCATCTATAACTCCAGTTCCAGGGAATCCAGTGCTCTTCTGATCTCTGCAGGCACTAGTGCACTTGCATTCATTCAGGCAATATACTCATACACATAAAGTAAAAATAATAAAATATTTAAAAATTTTTTAGAAAGAGAAAAAAAAATTTGCTCACCAAAAGGCCATAAAAATTAGCACTTATTGTCACCATAACTTTAAAATAAAAAGAAGTACTCTCATTAAAATAGAAAAAAATCATAATATTTGTCATGGACCAGTCTAGGACCACCACTGAGCACTACCCACCAGAGCCTGTAAGAGCCACTGGCTCAGAAGGGGAATCAGATCAATAGGAAACTGGAACATAAGGTCACATTGGAATCAGGAATACAATCTCCAAAGACAATCAAAATAGGTATCTGCATTTTTTAATATCTTATTATTTCTATTTTATGTGTATGAGTGTATTGCCTGCATGTATGTAAGTGCACCTGTGTCATGCAATGCCCACAGAGGTCAGAAGAGGGTGTAGGATTCCCTGGAACTGGAGTTTGTTAGCCACCATGTGGGTGCTGGGAATCCAACCCAGGTCCTCTGCAAGAACAAGCAGTGCTCTTAACTGCTTGGTCATTTCTCCAGCCTGTCATCTTCATTTCTCATGTGATGCTCCTAAGACATTTTTCCTGCCTGGAGTCACTTCAGTGTTATTTGAAATGCTTAAAGCCATACAGTAGGCTGACTGTAGTATGCTTTAATCTTCAAAAGGATACAACTACTTTTACAAGTGACCACTTTCAATCATTAAGTATTGCCATCATAAGTATTGTCCTAAGAATGTTTGTCTTCATGCGACTGCAACCACCACAGCTGCCTTACCAATGGTGTTTACTACACACTCCCCAAACAAAACTAAAAAAGGACTTACTTAGTATATAGTGTGTTAAAATAGAATTACTTCTTTATGAAATTATGATTGTAACAATCATCAACTGTCTCCCATGAATGGTGTTGTCTCTGTAGTGATCCTAACAAAGCACTATATTTCCATGGCTCCACCGTAGAAGCTGTATTTCTTACTCTGGTCTCACTTATGGGTGTTTCTGATTTCCAGTCTTTCTTTCCCTTATAAACTATCCCAACAGCAGTTTGCTATAATAAACTCTCAGAGAGCCTATAAAGAAAATCTCAAGGAGAGTTTTCATTGGAGAAAATTACATAGATACAATTGATGCTCTAAGTATGCTTAGCAACATTGTTTTAACCTTGCATTATAGCAACAGCTTTCATTTATAGTAATTGTTATCAGTAGACAAAATAGTCTATTCCTTAAATTTCTTGAGAACCTTTGCCATCATTCTTATTCTTTCCTCTGTAGTAAGAGCAAATTCTAGTTGAATGACCTGAATGTACATGACTTCTAGTCTGCAGTGTGAAGCTGAATCATGCATACAGTCCATGGGTATGAGCCATGTAGCCAAGAGCCAGAGCAAAGCACAGTCTTCAGTTGGTCACTATGAGACCCTGGCCCAAGTATGTAAGCTGGTGTTCCTACAACGTGGCACCTGATCAAGAGGGTCAGTATAAACCAGGAACTTCTTAGATACTCAACATCTCTGCTCCATATTCTAGACCTACTAAACCAGAAACCCGTGATGTTGGACTCTGTGTTTTATGAAGCCCTACAATTGATTCTGATCCATGCTTCATTCGGAAACTCTAAATCTGGCTATTTGAGTCCCTCTTCTCATCTGTAAAATGGGCTTCTTAAGGTCTACTATAAGCCCAGAGAGGTGAAATCAGTGAAAAAGACTTCGTCTCACCTTTTGGCATCACTGCCATCACCGTCTATGTGTGTGTGTGTGTGTGTGTGTGTGTGTGTGTGTGTGTGTGTGTGTAAAATCAAAGGCCTGAATTAAAGAAAATAAGGAAATAAGTGATGTGCTGCCACCACAGACCAGGTCAGAAATACACTGACCTGCCAGCAGTGGGCTGGGACCAAGATAGGCCTGTGATTGGAGAGCAAGCCCTAAAGATTTGGCCACTGAAACAGCAAGTGGGCAGAATGCCCCAAAGGTAATATCCTGTCCCTGTGTAAACTTAGGTGACACTACTTCACAGTGACAAAGGATAGTACAAGAATAAACACTGATCTTTTAGGTTCCACTCAGAATCCAATCCCCACTTAACTCTCTCCAGAGTCCCAGCAAGGGGAATTCTCTAATTGACGTCAGCTGCTGTAAGGACAGGACTGCCATGACCTTAAACTTGGCCACTGGTCCACTCTCACAACCAGGAACAAAGCCAGAGGGCTCTCCTGGCAACTGCCTGACATGCTAAATGGCAGGCCCAGCCACTAAGGGAATCCTGTGCTGCCCCAGGGACAGCCCTCCACTGCAGGAAACAGACAAACCAAAGAGATTAGCAAGTTGCCGGCCTTTCCCATGAGCCCAGAAAACAGAAACTGAGCTCTAAATCACTCTATTCAGAAGTGTAAGTTCCTGGTCCACCCTTGTTTCACAAATGGACAGAGAGTACTGTAAGAAGTCAGAGGGAAAACAGGAAAAGATGAGTAGCTCAAAAAGAAAGGTAGTATATTAGATCTCTGCACAAACCATCTTATTTTATTCAAGAAGTCTTTAATAGATATTTATTTTTTTATCTATTTTATTTATTATTTTTATGTGTATGAGCGTATTGCCTGCATGTATGTGAGTGCACCCATGCCATGCAATGCCGTGAAGCTGAGAAGAGGGCTTCTGATTCCCCTGGAACTGGAGTTAAGGATGGTTCATAGCCACCACGTGGATGCTGGGAATTGAACCCGGGTCCTCTGCAAGAGCAGGTGGTGCTCTTAATCGCTGAGCCATCTCTCCAGCCCCAATACTTATTTTGTAAATATAAACAGAAGTTTTAAAGTCAACTTTTAAAAACTCTTTTAAAAGGTCTCATAATAAAAATCAGAACCAGTCTCCCTACCCTGTCAAAGTCAGGACTCTCTTGGAAGAGTGTAGGGTTCCTACCTGACCTCTGCCAAGCGCTCCTCTCTGTCTACCCTTCCATCCCATCAGAGATGCTAGTCTAACTCCTCCCTTCATTAAATGCCTCTCCTGCTCCAAGACCCCTACTTGCCTCCTTCTCATTGCTGATGGACAGTACTGGAGTATGACACTGGCATGTCCACATCTCAGTCCCTTATTCCTCTACCTCCCACTCTTCTCAAACCCTTTCAACAACAAGTTTGAAGAACATCTCTTGCAACTATACAAAAAAGTGTGTGACATTATATGTTCTTATTGCTCCCAAGAATGGCATTCCTCAGTATTTTCATACATTAAAACAATGACGGGCTCTAATTCAAGCATCAGGTATCTCCATACTTTCTGAGGTCTCTACATTCCTTTCTATGGAGCCAACAACACTTTTAGCTCTTAACAAATTACATAGTAACTACCTTCATGTGCTCCTCAATAGAGCCTGAATATTTGAATTAATGATGGCATCCCTGGGCTGGAGAGATGGTTCAACAATTAAGAGCACCAGCTGGTCTTGCAGAGGGCTGGGTTTTGGTTCCCAGCACCCACATGGCATTTAACAACTGTCTATAACTACAGATCCAGGATCCAACACAGTCTTCTGGCTCCATAGGCACTGCATGCATGTAGTATACTTACATATGTGTAGGCAAATAACTTCTACACATAAAATTAAAATAAATACATTTAGAAAATTTTTTAAAGATGACATCCATACATGCTTTATCATCCACAGTCCTAAACTCAGACTTCTAGTCCGTATACAGAGCAGGTCAGATCCCAGCTACTTAACAGTTTTTAGGCTCAAAGATGAAATATAATAATCAATGGATACTGTCAGGCACACTTCAGCTACTTAGAAGATAAAAAAGAATTCTGGCTTTAAATTAGTTATATTTACTCAGATCATTTTAATTTGCTTGCATAAATGTTCACACAGCCTTTAATTGAATCAGTGGTTTGATGTCTTTATCTCTGGGCAAATATCTTTTTCCTGTTATAGTCTGTGTCCTTGGAGGGCAGCAGTCAGGGCTTATTTACAAGTGTATAACCACATCACCTATACCAGCTAAACACCCAGTAAGTGTCTATCATGTTGAATTACCAAAATGAGTGGCCACACTAGTATCTGGCTACTTTAAAAAAAGTGTACGATGTGTATGTTTGCCAAGCAATAAAGATAAAATGCAACTCAAATTTTAAAAGAAAACCAAAGACAAAAACTCTGTGACAGGGAAAAATACTCTTCAAAGCATACCTTCAGAATAATAACTGCCGTTCTAGTGAGGCAAATTAGCTTATAGAAAAGAGCAGAGCTTGCTTCATGCCCACCTTGTCAAGCCTGGGGATGCACAGAAGATGGCTTGCATGCTTTCCCAGTATGTACTCCCACTCCCTGGGTACAGGCCCCCTCATCACATCATGCCCTTTAGGAGAACAGGGCAGGAGCCAGGATGTAACCTCACAGCTTCCTGCTTCCATTGTCTCCAAAGTAAGAGATATACAAAATTTTAAATGGAGAAATATCAAATAAGTACAAATCTTGCACTGCTTTATAAACACTAGAAAGGGAAGACTATATATTTAACCTTCAAAAATTGCATGCCATTATACAACCCATGCTTTTTTATAGTTATATACTGAATTCATTGTTTTGTCAATGGAAAAATCGTTTTCTTTCTCTGAGACTCATTTTCCAGAATAACAGTATATCCCCCATCTTAAAAAAACAAAAATCTGCCAATATATACTAGGCTGATTCTATTATCGTCCATTGAATGGTTATCAGTAATCTCTGCTTAATCAAATAGAGCTTTATGAAATAATTAGAAAACACAGGTGAAAGAAGACAAAGACGTTTATTGACTGTCCTGCACCCACTACAGACAGCGTTTATGTGGTGATGCTTCTTCTACTGCCTTTAAGCATTAAGGGTACAATAAAGCCTCAATGTCTCAGGAAAAAAAATGCTAAATGAATGAAGGAGTATACAGATTTCCAATAACCAGGACATTAGTTTCAAAGTTCATTCCAAAGAAAGCTAACCATTAGTAAATTGTGGGAGATGACAGGACAATTTTGCCCTAAACTTCTGAACAGAAAACATTTAAATTTTTTAAATTAATATTTTAATTGAATTTCTTCAAATTCCATACAATATACTGTGATTATATTCAGATCTTCCCCCATATCTGTACTCCCTTTTCTAAATTCTGACAAAATTCTTTAATTCTTTTAGTGACCTCAAAAGTCCTTCAGTGTGGTTCATCTACTGGAGCCAGGTCAATTTACTAAGTGTCTCACTCTTAAATAATACTGAATCCCCACTTTCCAATAGTTACTAGTCACCAGTAGATCCATCAGGTAGGGTTGCAGTTTCTTCCCCACTTCTCCACATCTGTGCTGGAGAAATAATTTTATAAATATAAAGGCCAAGAGTGTAGCAAGGTAGCTGGAGAGCAGCTGTGTGTGGATTTATAACTATTTGCCATTTGTCTTGTTTGGGGAACTTAGCTATCTACAATAAATAGTGTGGAATTAACACACACAAGCACAGAGTTTGTTTTTTATTTGTTTGTTTTTTGAGAGATGGTCTCTCTGTAGTCCTAGCTGGACTGGAACTCACTATGTAGACCAGGCTGGCCTCAATCTCACAGAGATCCACCTGCTTCTACCTCCTGAATGCAGGGATTAAAAGTGTGCGCCACCATGTCTGGCATAGTTTTGTTTTTAAGAGTTTCTATGTCCACCCTCAGTTATCTTCACATTTTTAGGAATCTGACATACTCCAGAAGAGATTTCCTCTAATGTCACTTAAAAAATACTGTAAGGGAGACCGGAGAGATGGCTTAGCAGTTAATGCCCTTACTATACAGACATAAGGATCAGAGAACAGATCACCCAAATACACATAAAATGTGGGTGGGCTTGGTGGCATGCCTTCTAGCCTAGGAAGATGGAGCTGGAATCACTGAGCAACCTGGCTAGCTCTGAGTTCAATTTAAAGACTTTACATTTTAAAAAACTAAGGTGAAAGGGCCATTGAGGAAGATCCCTGGAATTTGTTCTTTCTCTCTCT
>NW_008360331.1:2766790-2804633 GCF_000622305.1 Nannospalax galili | reverse complement strand
AGGAAGGAAGGAAGGAAGGAAGGAAGGAAGGAAGGAAGGAAGGAAGGAAGGAAGGAAGGAAGGACACTTAAGATCAGGTTTCAGGCTTTTATGCCCCTAAAATACCCTCCTGTTTTCTTCCCCTTCATCTTTCTTCACAGGTTTTCCTGTGTAACTATATATTTCTTGTCTCAATCTTCCTTTCTTTTATCTTCTTCCTTCTGAAATGGTTCATAAGTTGTCTTTTAAGTATGGAAATCAGAATTATATAAAAGACACTTTATCATCAATATTTTAAAGTAAAGACTAGGTAGTTTTAAAAAAATAGCAATAAAGTATAACTGCTGATTCAATTATCCAACAAACTCTAAGTTAAAAATAAATATAATCTGGTTGGTTCAGCTGTGCAAATAAAATTAAATTTCAGAATACAACAACCATATATCATAAAACTTTACTGGCATTATAAGAGGTTCAGGCACAGGATCCCTTATCCAAAATGCTTGGGGTCTAAATTGTTTAAGCTTGGGGAGGCTTTCTAGATATTTCTGCAAAGACTTTAATGGTTGAATATCCTTACTCCAAAACTCTGAAACTTGAAATGTTCTGTTATCTGAAGTTTTGAATGCCCCTCAGCTGCTCAGGTTTCAGATTTCAGAGGATTCTAAATTTTAGATTATAGATATTTCACTTTTACTTCAAAATACAAAGGCAATGAAATTTTCTTGATTAGATTAGTACACCCTGCTTTTCTTTCCCAATCCTCCCATATTTCAGCTTATGTTGACAAAATCAAGGGTTGGAATCTGTTCCTTAATGTAGCTGCTGTAGTCTGAATGCTTATGTCTTTCCCCAAATTTCTATGCTGAAATCTAATACCCAATATGCGGCTATTTGGAGGTGGAGACTTTGGGAAGAGGAATGAATGGGGCTGTAGAGCACTTGTGAATGGAGCCAGTATTTGTATGCTATGTTCCCCTTCCTGCAGGCCTCTCCCATGTAAGGACACAGGAGAAGCCATACTCTGTGGACCAGGGAACAAGCCCTCATCAAGAGGGCATTAAATCTGCCAACACACTGATCTTGAATCAGATTTCTGTTGCTTATAAACTAATTGAGTTTTGTTATTTTGTTGCAGTAGACTAAACAAAGACATTGGTTTTCTGATATATTAAACATAAAAATATTTTCTCCCCTTTATCCAAATATTAAAATAAATTCTTTTTTGTTCATTATTATTTGACATTCTTAAATTCATAGGAAAATGGAATAGTAACCCCTGCAATGGAATCTGCTGGGGATCCATAGGATGCTGCCTTCATCAGAAGATCTACAACATTGCTCAGATTGTCTGATCTCTGCATTTCCCATGTCTCTATCTGGACTATCCAAAAGGCTTTTCGCCCTTTGTGGGAAGTTACAGGTAGCTGATTCCTGGTTCCCAAGTATCTTCACATCTCTCTCCTGAAAACTGCTGGAGTGCCATCTAGAATCTCTCTAGAAGAGAGTGTGTTCTTCATAGAAGCAGAGGGTGACCTGTTGTTAAGACTACAGAAAGGGTTGGGTTTCAGGGATTAAAACCTCATGAACCTGATTCTTCTACAATCTTCCTATGATTTTGTTTTTTCAAGACAGCCTAATCAAACAGAAGAAATGACTAAGCAATTCCAAAAAACACATTACCCTAAATATGTATTTCACATATTTCTTTGTAGTTATAATTATCATCTCCATTGGTACCTACTGGACTTAGTGAATTTAACATGAAATTTTCTTTGCAAGCTATACATTATCATGTGAAAGGAGAAAAAAATAAACCTAACAGAATACCACATCATTTATTCTTATCGATAACAAACTTCATAATATAAAGATAACATATAACGCTTATATATTGTCAATGTGAGGGAGGATGATAATCACACTTTAAATAATTTTACTGCTGTGGATATTAATTAGTATTTAGGAAATACTAATTTGTGTTAGTGGTTTAGTATTGAAAAAAGCTAAGCATCTTCTTTGTATCATAAGGGAGAGATAATATAGGACTCCATCTTAATCTTAAGGAAACCAGGGCTTACACCAATGTGCACAGGGTAGGTTTACAGTTTGATTTAGTCACAATGGCCCAACACAGGGTTAATTACACTAGAGCAAATGCCTTCTGCTGCCCAACTCTAACCTGGACCATTCTTTCTCAAGTGAAAACAAGAAAAATGAAATTTCTAACCAAAAATAAACTGTGAATAAGGTCAATTTCTTTGGGCTAGAAATCCTTAAGGACTTTTCAATCAACAAAGGTCTATTTTGATACTCAGCAAAGCTTACCACTGTCCCAACAATCACATTCAACATGTACTTGAAGAGCAATAAGATACGTACACACATACTGAGAAGAGGAAAACCCACTGTGTGTACATGAAACACCTTTAATCTCTCCTTTCCTTCAAAAGGGAAAATATTCTGCATTGAAATGTTTTCTCTTTGCCAAATTAAAAATATTTAATAGAAAATATTTTCAGCTCAACTTAAAGTAAAAACCTATAATCTCAGCAAACTCTATAGAATGATTAAATTCGCTAGGTATTAGAAGGTCTCTTTTCTTGTAAACTAATTCTTATGACCCAAGGGTGGCATACTGAAAACAAAATACGTATCTCTTCATGAGAACAGAACAAATCTCAGAAAAGAGTAAAGCCTAGGCATAAAGTGCTGCGGGAAAGAGAAGCTGTCATTTTCCTCAAGTTCAGGGTGTATCAGAGTAGTAACTCAGACGACCTTGCCAAACACAAAATGCTGAAAAAAAATTCTGGGCCTGGGGATCCTGACTTAGCATGGCAGAGCCTGAGAATCTACGTTTTTAACAAATTCTAAGGTGCTGGAGATGAAGATGCTAGTCCAGAGATCATCTTGAGTACCACTTCATTTAACTTGGTCATGGCCTTCCATCTCTGTGGAAGGTTCAGGAAACTATGTCTAACCTTGCTTTGTGCTAGGGTTTCTGCTGACAAACATAATGAATTAATTAGCTTCCCAAAGTTTCTGCACCAAGGCTACATCCAAATTGTATATCACTTTTAAGAACATGGCAATTTTGTAGACAATATGTGAAAATAAAAAAAATTATCTATAGTCTCAACAGAAAGGTATATGATGCATAAGCTCATTGGTAGGTAGGACCTTGGATTTACTGTGTTTCATACACACACATAAACATTCCCATCCTCCACGCTTGGGACCAACCTGTGACTGGTGCATCGATATCCAGCAAGTTTTTTTCCTGTCGAAGAATTGAAGCACCCTCTGTTATTATTCTCAAAGCAACACTCTCTTCCAGCCTGCCCTCCTTCATGAGATGTGCTTTTAAGATATCCACACGAGGTTTTCCATCATTATCAAACACTTCCTTTGCTGTAAGTCGGTGACTTGGAGGAAATGGAACAGCTGAAAGAGAAGAAGTCAAATGCTTATATTAACTAAAACTCATCAAGAAAAGACTTGAGCACAACCACCAAACAGCCTTTTTATCACTAACCAGCTAATGATGTCTTTAAGAAGTTCTTGCATTAAAATACAATCAGGGTCTATCAAGAATTGAAAGCTGCCTTCTTCCTTTGATTCTAGAAATAATTAGTAATTATGGAAAGGAAATTTATAACACTTCTCACTCAGTACTATCATCTGAAAGCTAATGATTGAGTTTATTTATTTGTATATTTTTGAAGGAGAAAAATTTCTGTTAGGCAATAATCAACTCCCCAAATGATAACATTCCTGAACATACAATCATAATCTACCATGTCAAAGGCTGCTCTCCCCTTACAGGGACTGCAGCATGGGAAAAGCAGCCTGACAGGATCTGTGGTTCCAACTCATCCCATTGCTGTCAATTGTCTGCTATGAACTCCTCACAATTCAAGGAAGAGCAGGAACTTTAAAGCAAATCCCCCAAAATGATGAGGAAAACTGACCAGGAAGGCAGGATTTCCACTTAAAATTGTACTGAGGAATCTCAGTCCATAACGTGTTAACCACACAAACTTGAGGATTCAAGTTCCGTGCCCAGAATTCACATAAAAAGCCAAGAATTATGGTGGCCTGTGCTCATAAAGGCAGCACAGAAGATGCCTGAGGCCCAGCTGTCCAGACATCTTAGGACTCCCGGGTCCAAGTTAAAGACACTGTCTCAAAAATCAAGGTATTCGGCCCTCCTAAGGAGCCACTGAAGGGATTGACTTTTGGCCTCCACATGCATACACACATGCATTCTCCCCACACATGCATTCTCCCCACACACAAACGTGTAAATCATACACAGATACAAATAAAAGAGTGTGTTCTTGTATTGAAGAGACATTGTGGGGAAGCAGCTGGGGAGATGGCTCAGTGGGTAAAATACAGGCTACGTAACAGTGAAGACCTGCATTAGGGTCCCAACATAAAAAGCCAGTAGTCGTCACTCATCTCTAACTTTGGGGTGGGTAGGGAGGGGTGAGCACAGAGACAGGTAGATCTCTGGAACCCAGTGGTCAGCTCATCTAGCTAACAGTCAGTGAGTGACTGTTTCAAAACAGTTAGGAGAGCCATAGAAGAGGACATCTGACATCAACCTCTGGTTTCCATATGCATATGCACATGAGTACACATGAATATACATACATGCAAGCATGAACACACAAAACACACGAAAAAAGAGTGAGGAAACAATATAATGTTGGAGAGCAGACACAGGTGATCAGGAAAATGCCACAAATGCTACCATTCCTTCCTTCACTCACCCCACGGTGAGAATTTCTCTTGTAGCTACTGTCACTCTGATGCCTATGAATACACGCCTACAGCTCACTCAGACAGAATACATTCACCCAACTCCCAAACAGTACCAGGACTCCCCAAGATCCACGGTCAGAGACAGCATTACGAACTTCTGATAAGCAGTCCACGAGCTGTTTAGAAACACATAATTATCTCCTATTTCACACAAGAGTTCGTCCACCGGACAACTCAGATCTACTAACATTATCTGACAGGGGGCTTAAACACAGCATCATGGAGCCTGCCAGAACCATACACACAGTGCCATGTGCATAAGATCATCTCCAATAGGGCTCTTCTTTTAGCAAGAACACTTGATTTTAAGGAAAAGAAAAACAAAAAACCTGCCCTCTCACTATCCAACAGGGTCTCACACAGAAGCAAGATTTATGGAGATACATGCCAAAAACTTCTGTGCAACTCAACAGGATGGACTCATGATGGAACGAGCTGAAACTACTTTTTAAAAAATCAAGAAACAAACATTTATGGATGGATGCAACAATGATTTTCCTAATAATCCAACCAGATCCACTTACCAACGCTGAGGGGATGAAGAGGCAAGCAACAGACTCAGTGGGTGAGTAGGAGGCTTTTATGGTTAGCTGAAGGACCCTGGGTATAAACCTTGGCTCTGAACACTCAACAGCTCTGTGACCTTGGGTAAGTTAAATATCTCCTTGGTCTTCAGTTACTTTGCCTGTAAAGTGGGGATTATGTCCCCTTGTAGAGTGTTATAATAACTAAAGTAAATAGTAACAGTGGTAACTAAGAGTCATAGAGCAGTTATTTTATGCCAGGTATTGCTTTGGTAATAAAATCAGACACAACAGTAAAGCTGTAGGCCAAGTAAGGCACACGTATGCATGTTTATGTATAAACTCATTGAGTCCCCAGAACATTACTGTGAGAGAAAAACCTCAGACTCAGAATTATTAAGCACTTTGCCCAAGATAATCACCTACCGAGTTATGTGTAGATTCACTGAGTTTAAACACAGGGAGTAGGATGCCAGAATACCTGTGTTAACGATTAAACTACACTACTTCCCAGTGCTTAATCATTAAAAAGCACTTAGTAATTCTTTTCATAGAAATAAATTCTAATATTGGGTGATATTTCTCTCATAGTTAAACAGTTTTATTATGAGAAAACAGTATTTTCAAAAGAATATATTGGGCTACTTTATAAAGGACAAAATGCATAATGTCAGAGCACTGTAGAATTCAGGTTTCACACAGAGGAGAAAAGGAGGGTATTAGGTCATTGAATTCCAGATTTCTTTTGTTTATTTCCTGTATTTGTTTCGTTTTATTACTCTCTCCTGTACTTCTTGACTATATAAAATGTTAGGAAAACATGGAGAGCTAGAGAGATAGCTTGTTAAAGTTCTTGTGTAAGTGTGAAACCTCAAGTATGATAACCAGCACCCCAAAGAAGCCAGGCCTGATGGTATGCAATCTCAGTGCTGTGGAGGATGAGACAGGAGAATCCTTGGGGCACACTGGATAACAGCTTTGCCTATCAGTGAGCCCAAGATCCCACTGAGATCTTGTCTAAAAACCAAGGTGGCCACAGCTCCTGAGGAACGACAGCTGAGATCACCTCTGGCCTCCATATGCATTCCTACCTGCATCCCTACCACACACATATAACAAAAACACAGAGACATTCCAGTGGTCAGCTTTTTTAACCTAGGACTTTGTGTATGTTTTGAGATTTGCAAATATCTTAGTGGCCATTCCTCAAGTTCCTGAATCAGAAGTCAAGAAACTAGATGGAAGGGTACAGAAGGGGATACTTCAAAAACATCCTTAGGTCAAGGGCAAGGGCAAGGCAGATTTAAAAAAAAAAAAAAATCCCCCAAGGTGCAAGTTAGGCAGCTGGGAAATTTTAAATGGCTCTGTGAAACTGTCAGGCAAGAAGGACAGGTGCACAGAGGGAAGGAGATTTACTGTCAGGTAGATAAAAGCAGTGACCCCATTAAACTTAATGTACATCAAAGGATTCAACCTGAAATGCACAAAGCATTTATGGTGAAACACAGAGAGAACATTCCAGGACAGACACCCCTTGGGAAACGAACTTTCTCCTGGATGACTCTGGGCTCTCTCCAAGGCAATGATGGCTGCAGTAACAGATGTTCCACCTTGCTACACAGATTTTTCAAATATTACCTATTATATTCAAGTGTATACACACACACACACACACACACACACACACACACACACACATACACACACACGGTATGTGTGGGGACATATGCAGCGGTCAGAAGACAACTTTGTGCAGTCAGTTCTCTCCTATCATCTATATGTGGGTCCCAGGGATCGAACCCAGGCAGTTCTGTTTGTGCAGAACACGCATTCACCCACTAAGCCTGGCTAAGGGAAGGCTACCTGCTCTGCACTTTGAGAGCTGTTTCCAAACAAACAGTGGGGAAGGAAGGAGAGGAAAACAGTCAGTAAGAGGACTCTGTTTCCCACTGGCTGATAGGAACACTGATAAGATTGGGCCTTTTACTAGTAAGACAGATGGCAAGGCCTGCAGGAGGCAAGCTGAGCTGCCTTGATGCCAAGAAATATACATAGAGAATGCTGATGGCCAGAGAGAAGTTTTCTGGGACAAAAATAAGAGTGGACTAATATTTGTGTATTTGTGCACTGTTGGCTTCACAGCGAAAATGTCAGCCTTACAAAGGTCACGTTGATTTGCTTTTTCTCTTCACCTAGAGCCTCACAGGCAGACCTGTGCCAAATACTGAGCAAAAAATCTTTGGACTAAAGAACCCAATATGCCTAGAAAACATTCTATAAAACTAACTCATTGTATATCCATGCTCAGGTACCAAGGATCTCAGAAAGTAACCGACTGTGACTAGTAATAATCAGATACATAGAAATTAGAGACGCATGAGCAAACATCTAAGTGTTTGAACTGCGTTAAAAATTAGTTTTTCTGTACAAAACTATATTTCAAAATGAAATGGAGATCTTTTTTAAAGGGTAAAATCTCATTCAATTTTATATCTTATAGGGTTTATACTGAGCACAATAATGTATAACTGTATTAATTCAACACTGTGAACCTGAAAATTACAACTGATTTTGAAACAGATGTGCATTTTTGCTCTCGAAACTGTTATTCACTATGTCAGTGCTGTTGTAATGAAATGCTTCTACTAATTATGTGGTTATTAAATAATTTTTTAAGAAATGTTTAAAAAATAAAAAGATTTTAAAAAAGAAAGAAAATGCCTGTGCTTAATATAGCGAAGTTAGAGTCCCCTCCTTCCTTTGATCTGAGTCTTCCTACCAACTTTCACTGATATAAGCTGGACCCTGGAGAAGTGACATTTCTGAATGGTACTAAAATTTTATGAACAACTGTTGGGAGTTGAGCTAGCTCCTTCTGAAACAATTTTCTGATAATTACCTGTAATACAGAATATGTTGTGAGAAGCATTCCAAAGAGATGGGAAGAGTTTCCTCTATTCCACCATTCCCACTAAATATCACTTTCTTTTCCTCAAATTAATAAAGTGGTAAATATTAGCTAAAATGTGGGTTATGCAATTCTTTGGCCACTTATACCCAATCACTTTAAATACAATTCCGCTGAATAGCATTGTGTTCTCCTGCCCCATGGTGGAGGCCTGGCAGGCTCATCTTCAAGGGTCAAGGATATGACAGTTTCTTTTTCATTCGTTGGTTCCAACAGTGTTTAGCTACCTGATACGACAGATGTTCGTAGTTTATGAAGCAAAAATCACATGCTTCCAGTACAGCTTCTATTGAAGCTGCAGTCCATTCTACTGAAGCTGTGGTCCAGTCTACACTCTCCAGCCAGAAATATATCCTAAGAGGAAGCAGAAGCAAGAGTGATGGGGGGCCTGGATCCAGCCATCATGGAGACACACCTCAGAAAGATCTACCAGGTCTCTTCCTGAGTTTTGGACTAAATGTATTTTAAACAACACTACTGAGATTTACTGGCCATTAGTGACCTGTTGCTATCCAGGGGTAGATCCAGGTCCCTAGAATTTGTGTTTCCTCATATCTGAGCATACACCTACCATGGAAGGGATTCCTACTATTTTGCAGTAAACGACTTGAGAATCGTTTTCATGGTAACACCTTCATTGGAATAAGGGATGAATTTCTGCTGTGTGACTTCTGCCTGGAGTCGTTTCATAAAATGGTGACTAGAGAATTCAGATTTAAAGGAATGTTCAGCCTAGTGATTTTTTCAAACTTCTGTTTAACTTTTCTTCCTTGTGCACAAACACAGCTGGATACTGAAGCACATCCAATTACCCAAAGTACGAAGCCTAAGACATTGCCATGGATGCATTTATTTAATTTTGGTATTTCTGGGTAGGGATTACTGAACCCAAGGCATTTACATGTCAAGTATAAGCTCTATCTCAGTGCTAAGAAACCCTCCTCTGGGGTTCTTTGGAGCAAACCTAGAAAAAAACTTTCATTCAGGACTGTTCCACTGATATCAAACAAGAGGAACATGAAATACAATCACTGCATGAGTTACTCCATCATTAAAGGTTAGTCAGCAGTAAAACCAGAACTAACATCACAGTCTCCCAATTCCTACTCCAGTGCTTATTCTCCAGATCTGCACTGCTCAATGCAGTCATAGGTGGAAAGCAGTCTGAAAAGAAGAGGTGCTGCCAATCTACAACAGCCCTGGATTTAGAAGATTGGTGTGTGTGTGTGTGGGTGTGTGTGTGTGTGTGTGTGTGTGTGTGTGTATGCATGCGCACATGCATATGACTTACTTTCTCACTGCTATGATAAAACAGCATGACAAAGCAAGTTAAGGGAGAAAGGGTTTATTTTAGCTTATAATTCCAAAAGGAGGCAGTCCAAGAGGCTGACTGGTCACACTGAAATCACACTCAAGAAGCAGACAAACTGAGAACAGAACCTGAGGCCAGGATATAAAGTCTCTAGACCCACTTCCTTCCTTCCATGAGGCTCCAGAAGGCTCACAGAGGTTCTGCAACCTTCCCAAATAGTGCCCCAGCTGGGGACCAAGTGTTCAAACACACAAGCCTATGGGGAACATGCCACATTCAAACCACAACTATGTATATATGTAAAATACTTCATTAATACTTATATTTACTTTATGGTGAAATTTCATTTACATGAACCTAAAGAAAAACTGGTGCTAAAATTAATCTCCCCTATTTCCTTTTACTTTTAAGAAATATGACTATTAGAACACTTAAAATTACATATATCCTTACACAGGACATTAATACTACATAGTTATTTGCATATATTCCTTCCACATACTTTTCTTCTTGCTGGAAAATGGTGCTCTAATCTCTGCATCCTTTGCAGTGAATGAGAACAAGGCAATAGAAATCATATCCCAGCCCTTTCACGAACCCTTTTTTTGTTTGATACCCACAGAAATTCCAACTATCACTGAAGTAGCTGCACTCTGAGATCAGCCTTTAAAAACAATGCTGTTGACGCGTTGCCACTAGGAATTCTGATTTCTATGGTTTAGGTCAGACCAAAGCATTGAATATTTTTTTAAAGAATTCCAGGCGGCACTAACTTGAAACTCCCCTTGAGAGTCACTGGTCTACATCAGCAGAAGAGCTATACAGAACACCAGCTCCCTCCTTGCTCCGCTCCCCAACAGGCTCCACACCAGTGGCGCAAACAGAGCAGACACCATGGCTTTGCAAGTCCAGACACGTCTGTTTCATCCCTCTCTATAATCAGAACATGCACAAGAAGAGACCTTGTCCCCTATTTTATGTGGCTACTCTGCATAAGGGCTGTCAAAGATACTTATGTCAGCACATGCTGAGAAAACAGCTTAAGGATATCACATGTCAGACACAACTTAAAACATTCTGGCCTGACCTCCTTGGATTGGCACCTCATCTGTTCCCTTGTAGACATCTGTATATGTCGCCAACCTCTGTGCTAATCAACCTGAGGCAGGATAGAAAGTCAGGGACACAGGGAGGCAAAAACGTTAGCATTTCCTGCCGGCTAAGAGTCAAAACTTCAACACAACTGACAAAAATCAAGTTTGCCTAGAGTCAATTTTCCATTTTCCAAGACCTATCTCAAACAAGAGTGGTGAAAACAAATGAACTATACTCACACAGAGTGAGCTTGTCTGTGACCTTTCAGTTTAATCTTATCAGCTCTCTTCTCCGGTTCCTAAACCTGACCCTGAAACTAAGAAACAACCTTAAAATTTCCTTTGCAAAAAGGAAATTCTTTCAGAAATTTCCAGCTCACAAACCTATACTTAATTTTTAAGCTTCGCTTAATCTTTGAACCTGATTATATATTATATCCTTTAGGTAATGTAATTCGAAAGTCACAAGACCATACATAAACATACATATACATATATACACGCATTTCATTACAATTGTAAGTGATTTATGCAATGAATTATGCAATAATGACTGGACATGAAAGATTATGAAAATCTTATTTTAAGTTTCAAAATACTTCAGTATTGCTTAAAAATTTAATAACGTGAATTTTCATTGTTATAAAAATAAAAGTTATACACACAAGTCCAATATGATGGGTATGTCAGTTACAAATTAATTAATTTGATTTTTTGGTCTTTTTGAGACAGGGACTCCCTGTAGCCCCAGGTGGCCTGCAACTCACTATGTACACCAGGCTGGCCCTGCTTCCTATGTAGACCAGGCTTCCTCCTGCCTCTGCCCCCCAAGTGCTGGGATTAAACGTGTGTGCCAACAGACCCTCCTATAAATTATTTTATATATGGATACAAGAAAAGCAAAATCGGATTTGATGGTTTTGAAAGAATTCTAGCAAACTAAAAATGATGCGAAAAATTCTCCCCACTGGGATGAATTTAAACAGAGGAACATTTTATTTTATTCTATTTCATTTTATTCTATTTTAGGCCAATGAGATGACTCCACAGGTAAGAGAGCTTATGGCAACCAAGGCTGACGACCTGAGTTCAATCCCCATGACCCACACTGTGGAAGGAGAGAAGTGGCTCATGTCAGTTGTTTTGTGATCTCTATATGTGCACTGTGGCACACACACACACGTACTCTCTCACACTCTCTCTCACACACACTCACACACACACACTCTCACACACACACTCTCACACACACACACACTCTCATACACTCTCTCACACACACACACACACGTACTCTCTCACACTCTCTCTCACACACACTCACACACACTCTCACACACACACTCTCACACACACACACTCTCATACACTCTCTCACACACACACTCTCACACACACACTCTCTCACACATACACTCTCACACACACTCTCTCACACACACACTCTTACACACACTCTCTCACACACACTCTCACACACACTCTCACACACACTCTCACACACACTCTCACACATGCACTCACACACACACTCTCATACACACACACTCTCTCACACACTCTCACACACACACTCTCTCACACACACACTCTCACACACACACTCTCACACACACACTCTCACACACATACTCACACACACACTCTCTCACACACTATCTCTCTCACACACACACTCTCTCTCTCACACACACTCAATAAAAAATGCAAAGGGTATTCTAACCTTGCACATTCTCTTTTTCTCTAGATAAATACTTCACAGGATGACATTTAAAAAACATGAAATAACCAAGGAAAGATAGTCTAAGACATGTTGAATTTATTTCCCAAAGGAGTAAGTCCCTTTGAACATAATAATCACCCCTTAGAAATGAAGTCTACCCAGGGATTCTGAAATTTTATTTGACCCAATACACACTTTACCATCCAGAAATCCTGAACTCAAACACCAAAACATGAACTATGATCAAAGACTTTACCTATACTGTATTCAATTAAAAGCATTTAACAAACATGAACTTTAGAAATAAAAAGAAACTAGCAAAATATTGCTCTTATAAATTGATATGAAACAATAATCTATACCCACACAGAATTCACATTCATCAGTTAACTCTAGATACTCACACATTCTGTGCTTATCCATGGTCCCCAGCCTCTATAACTAAAACACTTAAAACATTGGAATAATTCTTTAATTAATAAACTTCTCTTGAAAAGATCTTGATAAAATGCCCCATATCATAACATAATTCTAAGTAGCCATTTAAGGATGTCACCTAACAACCACTTTTGCATATAAAAAATCATTTTGTAAATAAAACTAGCACACAGCATCTTGTATTTATGCAGCACAGTGAAGAAAGGACTGAAATATTATACCTCAGCATCACCCTCTAGGGACCAAGCACAGAGCTAAACCCCCAGTGACCTATGATTCCCTCCTGTCCTGCCTTGGCTAGCCCTCCTCCCATGAGGTTCTAGTCCAGCTTACAAGAAAATATAAGGCCCCAAGGGCATCTCCATAAGAGTAAAGCTTAGATTGCTTGTCTCAGGTGACCAGCATTTTCCCACTCACTGTCTCTGGGCTATTTCTAAGAACCACTAACTCACATGAGTAACACGGTGCATCAACAGGCCCCAGGTGTCTGTTCCTCAACCCAAATCATATAGATACATGATAGACGGATGGAGGGATGGAGGGAGGGAGGGATGGATGGATGGATGGATGGATGGATGGAAAGATTTAAACATTAGAAGGCTCCAATGAGTATAACATAAACAAGATCT
This sequence comes from Nannospalax galili, assembly GCF_000622305.1. Classification (NCBI taxonomy): domain Eukaryota; kingdom Metazoa; phylum Chordata; class Mammalia; order Rodentia; family Spalacidae; genus Nannospalax; species Nannospalax galili. The sequence continues at coordinate 2,791,136 of NW_008360331.1, read as the reverse complement.
TCTCAAACTTCATTTTCATTTGTTCTTTTCATCATTCAAATGAACTTGTGAACTACATTTGAAAGTCAGATATGCATTTCTTTTTCAATCCTTCCAATTAGAAAGTGGGCAATTTTACAGTTAAATTCCAACAGGAAGTGCTTTCTTGATTCAAGAAGGGATATTTATAAGATATATTCTCCACCCATACATGGGTATATCTTGTACATAACAAAACTTTGAAATAATGAAGAAAACAGATTGTTGAAATTATAATGTCAAATTGTGAATTTATAGGTAACCCAAATCTCATGCTAGCCAAGGAGTCACGCCACCACCATTGATTAGAAAACATCTAAATAATTATTCAGAAAGTTGAACAATAAAATGTTATTGAGTGTCTATCCTAGTACCCTGATATCTGAAAAATAATCAACCAAAGAAATATCAAATATAATGAATTAAATGAATGAAAGGTGGAATTATATTTTTCTCCCTAACTCACCCATACTTTAGGTCACATTTCTGTGGTACTAGATACACTCTATGAGGAACAGGAGAAAAATGTGGCCTTGATCAAATCTGAAAATGAATAATTAAAAAAATGGTAGGCATCAGTGAAAACAAAACTGTCTCTTAAAGAACCTGCTACAAGGGGGAGGCACTGGACGCAGACCGTCATGTGAACAGTTCACAAAACTGATGGGGGAAGGGAAAGCAGCGCAAAATTTCTGAGTCACAAATGATTCCACACACATATGGAAAGGAAGAGCACAAGGAAAATCTGGGACCTTAAAACTTCAGACATAAAGTTAATAAATTAACAATAAATATAATGTTACATCAGCACAACAGTGCTTTTACAAAAGGCTGGCTATTTAAAAAGGCAATATCCCCTCAACCCTCTCTCAAAGCACTTCAAGAGTTTCATTTAGTAAAAACATTTCCTAGTTTCTAAGAATGCTACTGATATATACTGAAATACATACAAAAAATTATATTTTATTGTTAAACAGGATATCTGGGACATAACAAACTAACTCTCAGCATTTTGATATGTCAGAAGTAGCTCAAAGGGTTAACAATTTTCTGTGTTTTTATACCTGCAGGACAGGCCATGTGGGACAAGTCAGAGTGAGTCCCAATCTTCCCATTAGCTACAAATGAAGAATTAACTGCAAAATATAGGTGTCAAGAATAGCCAAAAACTACAGTCTATAAGTCAGTTTACACACATACAAAGTGATGAACAGAAAGAACAGCATAATTTCCATGATATATGACATCTAGTTATGTTCCTCAAAACAGCCCAAATGCTTCCATTTCATAAATTATTCATTATTAGTCACACTGTAGGCATGACTGATGAGTTGTTCAGGCAGCACAGTTAATGATCTGTAAACTCTAAAAAATTCACAAGCGGTATACTAGAAGTCCAGTATTTCTTAATACCACATCATTTAAAATCATTCTCTGTGATTATGCTCTTAAATCCTCTTAAAATTCTCACTCAAGAAATCATCATGATCAAGTATAGAATTAATGAATGTTAATACAAAAGCGCAGATAGAAAATATTTTAATTGAAAAGTATTCTGGGGCTAGTGCATGTGCATTCGAGAACACCTTCTTTCAACTATTTCCTTCCCTGATTACAACATATGAATGAAGTATAAACAAATGACTATCATAACCCTAAAATGAGAGAAAAATCCAACATCACTCTTCTATGTGCCACTTCATCCAGGTGGGTCAAATAGCATCAAAATTTAACAAAGTATTTACCATTACATAGAAATAAACTGTACTTTCATTATACAGGGTTTTTATCCTTTTTCTTTTGTGAGACAGGGTCTCATTACGAAGTCCTGGCTGGCCTGGAATTTGCTACATAGATCAGGCTGGTCTCAAACTCAGAAACCAGTCTGCCTCTGCCTCCTGAGTGCTGGGATTAAAGGGGGCAGCACCACACCCAAGTTAGCTCTCCCTATAGAGACTTCAACTGTCCAAAGTCATCTAAACATTCAGGGAATATTAAAGAAATGAAGAGAATGAAAAAACTCATTTTTTTTTGTAACTTGAAGAAGATAAATTTGAGTTTAGCTTACCAAAGTATTTAGTATTGTGTGTGTGTGTGTGTGTGTGTGTGTGTGTGTGTGTGTGTGTTCAAAGCAAAATCCTCAATAGCATGTGAGTTTTACTAGAGCAATCTCTCATAGGTATTGGCTAGGCTGACTCACCACAAAGCCAAGGGGGACCCAATTATTACTCTTGCACCAAATGATAAACAAAACAATAATCAGTCACCCAACCTCTCCTGAACTCCCACACCACTAGATTCTAATTACCCTGTAGGTTTTCAGGCTCAGGAGATAGAGGGAAGTGGGTCCCAGAAGCAAAGCTGGAGTCCTGTATCTGACTCTTTACAGGAGTCCATAAGGGTGCATTTTCAAAACTGCCACTGTCTTTCTCTTGCAGTTAATAATTTTCCCATCACTATAGCTACTGAAATCCTGAGTATTTATGAAGAATCACAGAATGATGTGGCTTGTCACAGTGACTGTAAGCCACAAAGTCTCTGGCCACTTTTGTATTCAAGCAACAAAGGAAAAAAATGCAAAGAAATACATTGTCAGGATTTATTTATGTGCTGGGACAATGGAGATGCAAAGCTGAGCAGTTATCAAGAATCTGACAAGACTGGTTATTAAAGAGCAGGTATCTACAAAAATAAAATGCTTTAAAAGAACACACATACAACAAAGAAAACATAAAAGACTTCTGAAAGCATAATTATTCTAAAAGATTTTAAAACACAAGCTGGGTAACATACCAAATACATAATGGGTTTACAGGATGTTGAAGTTTCATTGCAATTTCCTGTTATGTACAAATTTCTAGGGGGAGAATCTGTTAACAGATTCTCAGGAGTCCATAACCAAGAGGGCTTCGGGTCGGCTGCATCAGGTTTGCCTCACCATTACCATGGCAACTATCTAGTCTAGTTCATCAACTATACTCTTATCTAGATTATTTCATTTATAGCCAGACTCTTTCTCCACCTCGCAGGGTTGCCTCCTTGAAGTCCACCTTACCCTCATACCCTATAGTCCTTCTGTCCTCAATTACTCAGTGTCCCAGTTAGTTTATGAATTCATACACAATTTTTCATGCCTTTCAGAGATATTTAAATCAATAACTGAAAGCACAAACTCAGAATCCAGATTGCTTATGGAAACTGCATCATCTAAAGCAGGGTATGTAACTGCTCTCTGCTATGCTTTCCTTTTCATAAAGAGAACATTAAACAAATGGACAAAAGGCTTCAAACCTGATTTGCATAGTCAGACTCCATATACATTCCTCCTTATCAACGAATGCCTATCTCATCATGCAACTTCAGAATCCTCCCTATTCAAATGTCACTTCAAAAATGACCCAAAGTTACCTTTCAATCTAAATTCTCCACATTCTTGAATTGCCAAATACTTAATATACTTTGGTCACCGGAGTTTTCTTTACCTTGTATTTGCTCTTGCCTTTCACCAGAAAGCAATTGTTGACTGCACGGATACTCATGCTCTCATATTTGTAAGACAATACACAACCCTTAGACAAGTCCTATGCTGTTAAAAACATGCAGAAATCTTAATTATGTTTTTAAATATCACTCAGTTTCATCCCCAAAGTTTCTAACTGAACAAAACTGAGAATCAAAGACAAGGTATAGTAACAGTAATACTAAATTAACAAACTGTAATCACTAACATCTCAGGAACTATTCTAGAACTTGATGTGTGTGATTTCACTGGATCATCTCAAGAATGTGATGCAGGTGCCATTGTTCTATTTACTAAGAAATGAAATGATTTTATCCAGTAATTAGAGAAAGCTCAAGCTCCATCAGAACCACTTGTGCTTCTACTTCTTGCTATACAACCTCTCTAATGCAAGATGTTGACTTAACTACCCATCTAAAAGGAATCGCAAATAGCTTGAACTATGCACTTAGCTGCCAGCCTCCCTGAAAAATGTCCGTTCCTTCTGATGAGTTCACTGCTCCTTATTACAGTAGCAGACACAGCAGCTTCCCAAAAGCATTTGTGTGATCATTAATGACATAGGTTTCACATCTCACTACGTAACTCTCTAAACAACAGCATCTATACTGCATACACTTTGGTCCTTCAACACTTTGATGTTTGGTGGCTCTTTTGTTTTCTTATGTAATGGAGCTTGATCTAGAAAAAGATCAACTATTCTATGTTATATATTATGAGCGAAACTATTCGGCTTGTAAACAATACCCCCATTTTGCTTCTGTTTTGTTTCTGATGGGTTTATGCAGAAGTAAATGAGTCCTTCAAAACAATTCCACTGAGCTTGGGTTCTACTCCAGATTCAATGTTATTCCATCAGGGCTAGCTGCTACCTCTCAGACTGGCCTGTAATTTTGTCAAAGTGCTCCTCTCCTATCCTTACTGCTTAAAAGCTTTTTAGCCAACCTACTGTTGACAATTTCCAGCACGATGAAGCAGAATCCAAGCTCTAAATGCAGAGAAGTGTAGTGGTTATTAGTTCTGAATTACATAATTGGCTATCCTCACATTTTGGCTTTATAACACTGTGTCCTTGAGAAAACACTTGGGAAATCAGTTTCCTCACCTGTAAAAGGGAGAGTGTATTATTTACCTCAAAAAAAAAATGGTGAAAAGATATCATGAGAGCATACTTGCATGAGCGCTTAGTGGGAAGGAACGCAACTTTGTTAACTACATATACTTTCTGTCGTTTGTTTTCATTGCACTTCAGTGAATTCCCACCGGTTTCTTTTGCTCCAAATGCCAGCCGTTTGTTGTGTACTTGAAAATTCTCATTACACTTGACAGATTTAGGTCTCAAGAAACCTGAGCATTATATAAATGCTTCTTCCATCAATCTAGGAAATAACTCATTTGACAACTGGCATTAAAAATGGTCCCAAAATTGTTGTGTAATCAATATTACTGACTCTTCTCTGGTAAATAAGAAAATTATACTGAGTACGCTGTGACCTCAGGAGGGCTCAGAGGTACAAGTCATACTAAAAGCCAGAGATTGTGGGACCTTCCAAGAACACCATATTTTATAGAGAGATAAATATTTCCCAACTATAGTGTTAGGCTACTTTACATTTTATAAAATATAAAGACATAAACTATAAAAAGTTCTGGGGGGGAGGGCTTCTATAACATGTGTTAAACATGGCTGAATTCACGTGTGGCACATTTTCATAGACATGTGAGGAGGTTATGTGTCTTGTGAGTATATAGAGGGTTGATTAATTTGGCCAAATTCTGCAAGTTCATCCCTATAAGACTCATTCTAAATGACATATTTATAGTATGTGCGTTAAGAAAACCCTTCTACACGTAAATTAACAAGTTATGCTGACAAAATGTCAGCTCACACTACCATGAACAGCTAACAATAAGAGAAAAATGAGAGTGCTTAGCAAGTTTAATCAAAGCCACAAATATACGAGTTTCTTAAGCTAAGAACATGATATATTTGTCTAGCTATTAAAAATAACAGAAAGGGCCTATTTAATTCTTATTTCTAAGCACTCATACATATCTATACCACATGTTGCACCATCATACAACAAATGTTAACATCTTTTAAGGCTGGGGATTTGGCTCAGTGGTAGAGCACACCTGTTTGACATATGTGAGGCACTGGGTTTGATTCCCACATCACACGCACTAAAGAGTTAACCTCACTTATTGTACAAAATACACAATGCCTAGTGTATGATGGCAGCCATATAATATTGGTTGAAGTCCAATCCAAGTTCTTGATATTTCATTTCACTTCAGAACTACTCTGGCTGTCTTCCTTTGGTGCTTCTGCTGCAGAGTGGGAGGAAATGTCGTTGCTTTGAGCAAAGATCTACTTTCTGAGTATAAGATCTCCACCTTTAACAAAGTTAACCATTAAGACACTAGTCATACATGCTTTACTATTGTGAAATGCATTCACATGATGTCATTCAGTCATCATACCCTCTGTAACAAGTAACAATGTTCATCATTTCAAAGATCAAGAAAGAGAGGGGAAAAAATGAATTTACACTACACCTAAGAGAACACAACCACTGTGGATACAGGACCTAACCTCCAGTCTTGAGCTGCTGGGTAAGCTAGCTACAATAATTGCAGACTGCCTGCAAACTGCAGGTTGTCAGGCAGTTACAAATCCTTGTATGAGACTATTTAAGGATGAAGAAAATCTAGGAATTCTAACCAAGGGAAAGAAAACCTTTGGTTTTTGACCTTGAAAAGGCTGCTCTAGCCTCAGGCACCTCCTGTCTTCTCCATGTTCTCCATCTGTGCTCAGGGGGTGAGGCCAAGCTTCCACACACAGCCAGAGAAAAGCAAAGACTTTCAATTGAATGTGTAGTCACATTAGTTACAGTGGGTTTTTCTCAAGTAAGAGATTTGCGCCTTTTGACTTAAGGGTCTTTGATTAAAGGAGATTGGGTTACACAAATGCTTTCCTAAGGCTCTAAGACTCCCCATATCATCTTTTCTTAAAAATTTTTATTTATTATTTTTATTTTATGTGTGTGTACTGCCTGCATGTAGATAAGTGCACCCGTGTCATGCAATGCCTGTGGAGGTCAGAAGAGGGTGTTGGATTCCCTGAAACTGGAGTTAAAGATGGTTGTTAGCTGCCATGTGGGGGCTGGGATTCGAACCCAGGTCTTCTGCAAGAACAACCAGTGTTCTTAATCGCTGAGCCATCTCTCCAGCCCCCCAAATCTTCTTTGAGCTATAAAATTCATCTGGGTCCCCAGGTTTTCCCCATGTGTAAAGTAGGGAACAGGATAGCACGAGGGGCTTCTTGAGAGCTGAAAAGGATCATATAACATCTAAGAACAGCACTATTGATGAAAAGCTATTTCCAATTAGGAGAGCTGACAAAATGAGAGCAAATATAGAAAAACTTGACAGCTCCCTGCACTGTGATTTAGCAGGAAAAAAATCAAGGATCCTCCTTAGCCATCACCCACAGACATGCTGCACACAGGAAGAGACGCTGTCAGACTGACAGGAGGTTCCCCTCCTGCCTGTTAATTAAACAAAACTTAAAACTGGAACTGAAGGATTCCACCCCTCCCACAGCAGGGTCATATGGAACCCTTCCCATCTCCTACTGCTATATTTTGGGGAGCCATTCACAGAGGTTTATTGACATGACTACACACCAAAATCCCCCGAGATGGGGTGGGGAATAAAGCAGAAATTGAATGCAAAGGACCACATTTTTCTTTTTAAAAAAGTCTCATTTTTATAAGCGTTGACTACACAGACACCCAAACACACTGGAATACCGAACGGACACGCCTATCAATAGCCATATTAGTTTAATCAATGTCAAATTACAATAACACACACAGATTTTTAAAAAGAAATGAATATATGTAACTATACAGCCATTAATATAAAAGCTTTTAATTATTATGTATTATATTGACCTCTTCTAAATGCTTCATTGTTAATACATAAAAGGAATCAAAAATTTTCTCTACATGTTTCTGTTCTTAACCCTCCAGTTACCTAGTAAGCATAATACAATATTTTCCTAATTTGTTAGAGTTCAAGTGTTTTCCTTCCCTTGTCAGGGAAAGACAAACCAGATGAAGGGGAAAAAAAGTTCAATGATATATGCTTCAGACAAAAGCTTGGTTACCCTTCTAATCCCAGTGCTACTTCTAAATGAATAAAACTAACTTCAGTGGTTCATATTTAAGTATTTAAAGTATTCCTAATTTGAGGAAGCTAAGGAATGAAATTTGTATAAAAACAAACCCAATATAATAAATTCATTCTAAAACACTAAAAATTTATTTTGAAAGGGTCATATGCTTTAATATATTGTAACAAAAATGCCATCTAGCAAAAAATTTAGGAATACAATATGGTATCACTAAAATGCAACAAAAGCAATTAAAGGGGTAGAGAGATACGAAACCTATCAAGGAAAAGACAGGCTGAACCAGTTCCAACTTAGAATGTCTTTCATTAAACAACCAAATGATGTGACTGAAAGAGAAGTCTCTCAGTCTTGAATGTTCATACCAAGAATGAGCAGCTAACAGAAGACTCTAAGACCGGTGGTGCTTTTGAGCTGAATCCCTAGCTGAAATACACACAAATGCAAAGGAAAGGTATTTCACTATCACTAAACTCATCACTGAGCATGAGCTTCACTTGAAAACACTGCATAGTCACGTGAGAAAGAACCAGACGGCAGTTCCCAAGCGAATTTCCCTGTCCGTGATGAACGGCATCACGCCAAATTAAGGAGCTAGTGGAAGTAACAAATAAGTATAATTCCATTTTCTGCATTCAGAACTGTCCTTATTGCTTTGGGTCAAGGTATAATGAATTATATTTTACCAGTAAGTCAGGACATTGGGGCCAAAAATATTGCTTCAAGAACAGTGAGCTCTTCGAAACTACATTTTATAGGTACCAATTCCTACAAATGTGTCCCAGAGATAACATATCCCCAACACTACTGTTTGAGCAAGAACATTTTCAAGATCAGTAATGACTCTGCGTGCAGTCACCTGTACAGAAGGGATATTACACAAAAGTTACTGGATGAGGTCAAAACTGAAAAACCAAATCCCAATACAATAAAAGAGTTAAATTCCAGGCCTTTCTACCTACCGAACACATAACACAGCCAGAGGTCCTGAAACATAATCAAGGGATCCATGTGTAAATATACAGTGTGTGACATGGGGAAAAGGCCTTGTTTTCCTATTCCTCCTCCCTTTCTGGAGTCTGAAGGGCATCAACAGACTTGGAAGTGGCAGTATGGAGTAGATTCTGTGTAAGGAGTAGATTCTTTTTTTTTTCTTGATTTTGTATTTACTTACTTATTTTTATGTATGTATTAGTATTCTGTCTGCATATATGTAAGTGCAACACATGCATGGAAATCCCACGGAGGCCAGAACAGAATGTCAGATTACCCTGGAAGTGGAGTTACTGTTAGTCACCAAGTGGGTGTTGGAAACCTAACCCAGGTCCTTAGCAAGAGTAACCAGTGCTCATAACTACTGTGCCATCTCTCCAGTCCCTGGAACAGATTCTTAATAAGCATGACAGAAGAACAAGAGGACACAGAGGAAAAGATGACAGAAAAAGATTGTGGAGGGAAAGTCGAAAAACAAAAGTGGGGGAGGAAGAGAGTGTGGTGGAGCTGTGAAAACACACTCTTGCTTTCTTTCTCCTAAGGAACAGAAAACAGACTGATATGCCAGAAGAAAAAGATTTCACCCTTACAAATCCCAATAAGAACACAAACAACTGAACACATTAAAAGATAACTCCATGTGTTATCAAACATTGTTCCATTAACATTAACTACTGTTAGAACAAAACCTGAGCTACATTATTGAACAACTCTTTTTCCATTTGGAAAAAGCCAATTTGGAATTGAACTGTGGAAAAGCTGAGACGTGCCCTCCCCAATTTCCCCCCTTCATCAAAAACACTGGTACACCCAAATTTTGCCATAATACATAATAGCACTGGGTCAACTTCTGTTCTCACAAACACTAGGAAGAGATAATACTGCTTACTGAGTTTAAATTATTTTCTGAAAACAACTGATTTAGAGAAAGCAAGGGGGGAAATCATGAGTGAAAATGGAAAGTGTAGCTCATCCTCCATCCCTGTCATACACGAACACAAGTGACTGAACAGGTCAGTGATAAAGACAAACTAGCAAGATCTTCTAATCCCAGCACCTGGGAAGCAGAGACAGGCAGGCAGGAAGGTGTCCGGTGCTCAATGACCAACCAGCTTAGCCTATTTAATGAGCTCCAGGTCAGGGTACAGCCATGTCTAAAAGGTGGACAGTGCCTGAAAAATAATGCTCATAATTTTCCGCTAGTCACCGCACATACTACACACACACACACACACACACACACACACACACACACCCCACAGAATGTTACAATCTTATATTGAAAAGTTTCCTTAATATTCCATCATGATGTCTGGCAGGTATAACATTTAAATAGTAACTTGAAAATCCATTAATAATGTGGAGAAACAGAGTAAGGAGAAAATAATATAGAGAATTTCCACAATAAGTAGTATCATTTTATACACTTAAGTTAATGACAAACACCCATGAGGAAGTCATAACAGAGCTCACAGAAATTCCTAAAACTCCAACCAAATTACAAGGCAAGGTGATATGTAAGCTATTTCAAAAGAAATTAAATACTATCTTGACTCATTTGTGCTGAACAATAAAATTTTTATTCCCAGAAGCTCAGTTTTCTTTCACTTACAGCAATGTTTAAAAAGTAGTCCACACCTAGAATGAAATGAATATTCAACACATATCACACTCCCGTAATCTGGAAACAGATTGGTTAATAAATAATATGCCATGTAACAATGCAGACTGACTTAGCTACATGGATTGTTTAAACTGCTAGGTGTAATGTGAGAACTTAAATTCAAAACTCTAAAGTTTTCCCAATTTCTATCAGCAAGATGCACCAACGCACAGCTGCCCCGCACTGAGAACGTGGCTGATGGCACAGCAACAAAGACTAAGTTACTGCTTTTCAGTGATCATTTTCCAGGAACTGAAACTTTTTGCTGTTGTTTTTTGGTTTATTTTTTGCTCTTAACCTAAGGCTCTATTAAGGTGCTCTGGGTTTTGGCACACCATGTGAACACTGTAATCAGAAAACTGGAAAAAACTGGCTTTAATTAAGTATAAAACAAATGATCATACTTGGGAAGAAAACGTGGATATTTACACCTAAAGGAAATCAGATCAGCTAACAGGAAATATTTACAATAGACTTCCATTTTTCAAATCCTCTTAGACGATGTCAGACGATAAGTTCTTAAGACAATACTACAGACAAACAATGATTTATTGTTCACAATTAACATGTTTCTGGCTTTTGTTTGGGTCCCCTGTCTTCAGTTTTCTTTTATTTGAGAATGAAAATTATAGTAAAGTGAAAAAAAGGTAGAAATCAATCCATTCCTGTGTCACCAGAAACATTTCTAATTCTATCTTAATCTATTTCTTTATAAGCTAAAAGAAAGTCTATTTATTATATAGGCTTTACTAAGACTAAATTTTATTTAACAGAACCACTGATGATTCTTACCAAGAGATCAAAGACTGTAATTTAAAATATCTAGCTTTTCTGATGCTCAAAGGAAAATATACTTATCTGGGGGATATGCAAAGCCCTTTTTTGTTCTAGGTTAACTATTCCTTTCACATGATGTGGTGGTTTGAGTGAGAAACCAATGGTCCCCTAGGCACCTGTGTTCTGTCCCTCAATCCCCACTGGAGGATTTGAGGATTAAGGAACCTTAAGCAGGTAGAGCGCTGAGGCTGACAGCACTGGGAGCGGGTTGGAAGGGTTACAGTTGGGCTCCCTCCCTGTGCTCTATCTCTGCTTCTGGGGTATGGATTTCTCTGCTTCTTGGTTCTATCCTCATGCCTTCCCTGCCATGATGGATTCTATCCTTCAGAAACTGCAAGAAAAATAAACTCTTTCTTCCCTAAATTGCACACGAGGATGACTTTGGTTGTTTTCACTCATGTGAATTGAGAAGCTGAGGAGGGAAAACAACCAAGTCATTCTCATATGTACCAGTTACTTTTCTTTCATGGTCCTGGGATAAAGTACCATGAACTAATATCCGAGCAATCCATAATTTGCGCTTGTTTTTAGAGATTTTTTTCTTACTGCATTTTCTCATTCCTTTTTACAAACAGCACACCTCATTCTTCAATATTTATAGTGGATTATAAATGAATTCTGAAAATACCTCAAATTGTCACAGTCACTAAATTTTTTTAGACCATGTGGGAAAGTGTTCTGTTCACACCTATTACGTTCGTAATTGTAGAAAGCAACACAATACCATAGAAGCCCCCAAGTCCTTTGCATTACTAGCCTAAAGTGAAGAAGGTCCATTCCTGGGGTCCACATTCAAACACGGACCCAGGTGTTTCATCAAGAAGTATCTGACTGGTTATCATGACAAGCTTTTTATGCAAAGCTGAAAACAATACATTAGATAAACTCTCTAAATAATGAGAGAGCACAGATAGTTGAAATTAACCTTGTAAGCTCAACTTAAGAAACATCTAGTTTTAGAGAATCATTTTCTAAGTAATGCTGGAAAAAATTAATATCCTTTAACAGTGTTCTTTAAAACACGAACATCAGGGGCTACAGAGATGGCTCAGTGGGTAAAGCTACTTGCCAAGCAAGTGTAGGAAACTGGGTTGGATCCCTAGAATCCTAGTAAAAGCTGTGGTGCATAGTGGCATTTGCCTCTCTCAATACTGGGGGAGAGAGGTATGGAGACAAGAGGCTCCCCAGGGCTCCCTGGCCAGCCAGCCTAGCAGAAACAAAAATCCTCCAGCATCCAGTAAAAGACTCTGTCTAAAAACTAAAGTGGAGAGTGACAGATGAAGATACCCAAAGCTGACCTCTGGCCTTTACACATGTACACACGGGCAACTGTACCAGTGCACACTCCCATATACCTCCTCCCACAAAAATAATTTAAAATGAATAAAAATGAACATCAGTTGAATGAATATTAATGCATATGAAAATTTCTATGAAGCATATAAAATACTTAATATTTTTAACAAGCGTTTTCCTTTTTTAATTCAATATACTTTTCAGACTGTTCTTTGGAAATCAAATATAAGACATACTTTCCGTTTGGTTCAATGACATGTAATATTAAGTGTGAATTGCTAAGAATCACAAAAGTATTGGCTATCGAGGTACTCCCTGTTAAGCCCTGGGTCCTCTCACTCTGCTAAAACACTCGTAGGTAAATGCCAACCTTTGTAAGAACATTACCAGCACCACTAGCCATGACCAGCTAACAACCAAGCCTCAAAAAGTCCTGCTGTGAACCAATCCCAGGGCTTATTCAGGAGCTTTTCATTTTCTTTCTTTCTTCTTTTGGTTTTTTTCCTTCTTCTTTTGTATGTGGGAGAAAGGGCCAAGTTCAAAAGACATACGTGGAAACCACATTACAAGTGGAGAGAATTAACTTCGAGACTGAAACTGATATTCCAGCTTGTGAAACTTTCCACTTCCACGTTCACTAAAAACACACCTTAAAAATACAGCTAGTAACAATGGTACACCATAATTGCTTTTTTCGTCACTGTTTTTCCATTCCTCAAAAACAATATCACACAATAGCTTAGCTTCAGTTTTTCTTTTAATTCTGTGCTGGGTTACTATGGAAGAGGAAGGGCACTCTTTCCATAGCTCAGCATCCCATATGGAAATCTGATTATTCTTCCAGTGTTATATTGTTCCAAGTCCACAACCATCTACTGGCAAATATCCAGGAAGAGATGATTCACTACTGAAGAAAATGTGTCCTCAGAAATAACATGTGTGAGACATGGGCCCACTGCATGAGGATGGGCTATAGATCTACTTCTGATATGAATGAACTTTTATGAAAGAGGAGTATTAGATGGCCTATTTAAACATGGTCATTTTACTCCAAAATCTCTATAGAAAACTGTCCTATACTGAAACACAGTCACCAAGTTAGATCAACTACAAAGATATGGTTAAAATTTAATTTATTACCAACGATGCAAGCCACTGTCACACACGATCCAAATATATTTATGTGAGAAACAGAGACACTTGAATATCTAAGACAGCCTACTATGTATACTACTTTTGATAGAAACAATAAAGCCTTTCTGTAACATCTGTAAGGTCTATCTATCTGCCCAGGCTTCAAACCCAGAACACTGTTCACAGCAACTCCTGCACTCCCCCATGCAAAGGATGAACCACATAGTCTCCTAGACTAATGGAAAGATTGGCTTCAATTTGACCTTGGTTCCCTCTTTATAATTAGCTGATTCATGCTCTTGGGGAAAGAGGTAATTAGCTTACTGGTTCAGAGATTCCTTGAGAAAGAAATGTAACTATCTCACTTAAATGGGCTTTCCTCATTTTTGTATATTTAATACAATCTCAGATTCAGATAAAATTGCAATTTATAAAATTCTTTCAAATTTATTAGCTCCTTGGGTCTGTACAACAACCTAGTGACTTAATTTGGGCCAGAGAGCCCCAAGGTCCAGACAAGTAAACGCCACTTCACAGAGGAAACAAGACCAGAATTAATGTCTCTAGACTCAATCAAAATCATGAGTCCATAAGAATATTACAGCAATATTTATACTGTAATTATGCTGTAGATTGAGTTAATAGTAGCAAAACAAGTACAGAAACACATATGAAAGTATCATTCCACAAAATTCTCCTTCCACAGACCAAAATACTAATGGTGTGTGTGTGTGTGTGTGTGTGTGTGTGTGTATGCATGAGGTGTTGTGTGCACAAGTGTGTTTGGGATGTGGGACTAAGCAGATGTGTAGAGGTCGGAGGCGGACACTGGGCATCTTGCGCCATCACTCTCTAGCCTATTCCCTTGAGCAGGGTCTTTCATTGAACATAGAATTCAGTTGGCAACCAGCAAACCCAGGAATCCTTCTACCTTTGACCCCCACCCCCAACACTAGGATTATAAGTGAGTATGTGGTCATGCCCAGATTTTTATGTGTAGGTGGAATCCAAACTCAGGTCTTCATGCTTGCACAGCACACACTCTTAGCCACTGAACCATCTCCCAACCCCCAAATCTCTAGTGTTTTTATGCAATACATAAAGATGTAGTTTGAGGGAATATATGATCAACTTAAAATATGTAGTTTATGAAAATGTCCTTATGTAGCACAGTACCATGTACAATAAATTACACAATGACATTTTAAAAAACAAAATATATATATAATTTTGATATATGATACAAAATATTGCTATATGTAAGTCTTAGTCTAAGATATTTTCTTAGTCAACAGATAGAAATGTTAGAGAAAAGAAAATTCAATATAAATATCCCCTAATATGAAAAGTGAATACAAATCAGAATTGCCTAGCATAAATGGTCTCCAAACTCTAAAACCATTATACTGGGGAAAGACTTCCATAGAAAGATGAAATATGGAATTAACACAAACTAACTCATATCAAACAAAAAATTATAAAGATATCAAAATCAGAAATGATTTTACAGATGGCCTCGGTATCAGGTGAAAAATGTTCTGCCTAAATCAGGACAAAAACATGTACTGCAAATAGTTACACTGGGACAAGAAACTAAAGTCAGGATTGTCCTGGGTGGGGAGTGACCCCGACACTACTTTAATTGAATGGCGTTAACTGCATTCTCACCCCCACCCCCGATTCCCAGGATCTGTGTTTCTGGTGTTTCTGAGGCATGTTTATTTTATTAGGTCAGATATTTTTCTTTCTTTCACTGTCTCCTGTCTTTATCTTTTCCCACTCCGGGAAAGGGTCAGTGATGGCCTTTAGGCCTTTCTTCTCTACATATCCATATTCTTTTTTCCTAAATGAAGCAGGAAAGTTTATAGTGTGAAAATCTCCTTTAAAAGCTATTATTTCTACAGTCTCAACTTTATGAAACCTGTGTTTCCATTTCAACACCTTGAGGAGAAACAGAAGTCTGTTATCTGCCTGTACTAACACATGGCTCTGTGTTTAAAAATCACCTGAAATTTGACTTTGTAAAATCCAGTATAGCTAACTTGAGACACATAACCACAAACATAAAGTCTGCAGAAACTCAATATTCTGACTAAATAGTGAAACTTAGGGACAGCAAAAGAATGAGTCAGTGCATATTAGAAGAAAGAAGTCTCCTTGAACAGAGCGTGGCTAGGGTTTCTAAGGACTTTTTTAGTAACTCTGGTTGCTTAAGCCTCACAATAGCTTCTCTGGTCTTCCAGAAAAAAAGTCAAACTATTCACAGCATGGAGCAACTCCTCTGCTACAAACATATACCACCTTCTCTGACTTTGCCTCCTAGATGTCCATCCTAATCCTTCTGAATTAGTCAACCCTATACTGCACTCCAAAGAGCTCCACAGTCCTCTGGCTCCTCCGGAGAGAGGTCTTGCTGGAGCTGAAACACTGCTCCCCCCCAACCACTGTGGAAGCTGTCAGCTGCTCCCTCATCTCCTTCAGGTTCCTACTAATGTCATCTCCCTGGCACCTTTTTTACCCACCTTAAGATACAGACTTCCAGGACTTCCCAACCTGTCTTTCTAGCTTTAGTATCTTCTAGAAACACACTATGTGAGGCATCATATATTTTATTTTGTTTTTCTGTCATGTCCCCACCACAATGCAAACGTCATGAGGACAAAGTATTTCTATTAAATAATCTCAGTACTGTATCACTGAGCCTAGAAAAAATAAGTATCATTTTTTAAAGGGACTTGGAACTGGAGGGATAGTTCAGGGATTAAGAGCACATACTGTGCTTGAAGAGGACCCAGGCCCAGCAGCTCACAACTGTCAATAACTCTAGTTAGGGGATCCAATGCCCTCTTCTGGTCTCTGTAGACATCTGTATTCACATACACATACCACCACATAATTTTTTAAAAATCTTTTAAAAGGGACTCAATAAATGATTATTAAATAAATAATTTAAGGAGCTAACTTCACACAAATGGCTGGAAATCTGGCATCTTGGTCATCACTAAAGATGATTCAAAATTCAATATAAATTGTCAATCTTTGAAATGCAGAAATCTTTGGAGTTTCCAAGAATTTTAGTGGCTCGAGAATATCTTTTTAAAAATATATAGTAAATCAGGCAGAAGGGCTAGAGAGATGGCTCAGTGGTTAACTGTGCTTGCTATATTTCCAGGAACCCAAGTTTGGTCCCAGAATCCACAATGAGCAACTCACAACCACCTTTAACTCCAGGTCCAGGGAATCCAATGCCCTATTCTGGCCTCAAGGGCACCTGCATGTACATGATATGATGCACATAAACTCATCTAGGCACACACATACACATAAAACACACACACACACACACACACACCACACACACACACACACACACACTAAAATATATATTTAAAAGACAAAGCTGAAGTAAAAGGGTGATATGAAAAGAATGGCTTTCTCTTCTAAAACATATGGAATAGATGTAGATTACATAGTGGTTATTTGGTGTAAAATGCAAATGTCAAGAGTTCAAACAATGACAGTCAATTAATAAGTTTTATTCATTAAGATGAAAGTTTAAGCACGAGAATAGGAAAAAATAGTGATGAGAATTAGAAGACCCATATTTGCTTTCAATGGAAAATATTTTTGGAAAATAAACTGCACTGTGTGACATGACCACGATATTGGTGTTAAAAATGCCTGAAATTCAAATATGAAAGTAATATTACACTTCCTTCAGTGGGACAAAAAGTGTATGGATTTAGACCCTAGCTTTCAAGGGTTTGAATATAAGTGGTAAGCATAATTTGCCTGACCCAGCATTGCTAAGTCTGGGATCCATCTGTAAATTTTCAATACTCCAGGTTCCAAGTTCCACTGGCAACCTTCTCCAGTCTCTCTCTCTCTGTTTTCCTCTCATCTCCACATGCACACCATGCATATGTGCCAGCACACACGCATGCACACACACACACACACACACACACACACACACACACACACACATGCACTTGAGAGCTCACAAATGCGTACACAAACACACATGCACACACATAGAGGATGTCTATCTTTCCTCTACCCTAGCTGTTATCATATCCAGAATCTGAGAAAAAATTCCCAAAACTGAAAGAAAACCCACCTCCTGACAGCCTGATGCTGTACTTGGAAAAGAGCATATGATGCAAATACTGCTCTCAGCTTCCCCAGGATCAGTCAGTAGTGTACAGAATAATAGCAAAGACCAAAGCAGGACATGAAGACACTTGATATATGGAAGCATTTTGATAGATAAATGAGTCTCTATAGAGACTCTTTCAACCACTGTCGCGGGGGGGGGACAAGTTATAGCAGTTAAAGAATCAGCTCAGGGATGGGAGAGATGGCTCAGCAGTTAAGAAACTAGCTGTTCTTGTAGAAGACATAGGTTCTGAATCTCAGCACCCACATGGTGGCTAACAACTGTCTGTAGCTCCAGTTCCAGGGGATCTGACACCCTCTTCTGTCCTC
The DNA here is from genome assembly GCF_000622305.1 of Nannospalax galili. Taxonomy (NCBI): domain Eukaryota; kingdom Metazoa; phylum Chordata; class Mammalia; order Rodentia; family Spalacidae; genus Nannospalax; species Nannospalax galili. The sequence goes on along the minus strand of NW_008360331.1, from coordinate 2,772,989 downwards.
CCTAGACACTGCACGACATGGATGAACTTACATACATGCAGGCAATATGTGCATACACATAAGATAAATAATAAATATTTAAAAAAAAAAGGAAAGAAAAATTGGCTCAGATTCCAAATGCACAGCCTTGTGGAACTATGGAACTATGGTTTCTTAAAACATGGCATAACTAATATGATTCCCTCTGATTTTTCACACTAGTGAGACATTATTTATCCCTCCTCCCCTGTCCACCTGTCTAACCCTCTCTCCATGTCCTCCCCAGTTAAAGTATCCCTATTTTCCCTACTTCTCCCTTGATAATAGCTGTGAAAAATTATACACACAATATCTCTACATGAGTCCATGTATATAGTTGACGTCTACATAACAAGAAAACAGTGTCAGACAGGAGAAACCTACCTTGGAGTTATTGGCCAAGGTAGTCCAAGAGACTCCCAAAATTACACAGGCTATTGCCACAGCCCTTGATTGCCTTCCAGAACTTGAAAATAAGATCCTTTTGCTGAAGACAAGAGATACTTTGGACACAGGATTTGGAGTAACAGAGCTGGAACTTACCTGGAAGCCACCTCTCCCAAAGGCTAGCTCTCATTGTTTTGGAGAGCACTATGCAAGCTGCTAAGGGAGAACATCAAATGATGGTTCAACACCAGTTTTAAGGCCTAAAAACCACATCAATGACAAGCACAGTAAACTAAATTGGGTCAATAGTGGTACTTTTATCTTGGGGGTAATCAACAACTACTTAATTGGAGTTAAAGTCCACTCAATGAGAGGGAACTCATGTGTGGTACTGTAAACATAGCCAAATACACATGGCTGGAGTGGTCACAGATCTTAGAGAAAACCCAAGGCTGTCACATACCTAGAGAAATGCAATTTCTTACTATGTAGAAAATATGGACCCTTATATTTATAGACAAGTATAGCAGTCACCACTCATCAAAGAAGCTTCTTTGGCAAAAGACAGAGATTATTACATAGTTCCACAACTGGTTATACACAGAGATTGTCTGTAAATTGCCCCACCCTAAGTAAATGCAACCTCTATACCTAAGGCTTATGGAACATAGTGAAACAAGGGGTAGAAAGAATACTGCTAATACATTGCTCAACTCTCATCAAGGAAACACTCTCATCCAACAGAGGACCATGACCACAAAAGGACACAAATGGCCAAAAAATAGAGAATATATTAAACTTCACCCACCCAGGACCCAGGGACCATTGTGTAGGAGGGGGCAGAAAGATTGTAAGAGACAGGAAGAGGTGCATGACCATATGGAAATAGAGTCCTACAGGCTCCTGGGACCTTGCTCATATGAACCTACAGCAATGGTGTCAGCATGCACTGAACCCATGTAAACTCAAGTAGACAAAAACTCAGCACAGAACTGTGGAAACAGGCAACAGGTCACAATCTTAGCTGAAGAACTATTGGCAGCTGATTATTGCTGGGTGAGGAAGAGCTGATCTTCTTAAAGGGAGGGACTCTAGAGAGGTTGACTAGACCTAAGTGGATGAACTTGCAATGAGGGACATCTGGTGACACTAAGGTGACTCAATAGATCTTAATACAAATGACAAAATGAATGAAATCCAGTGGAGGGCGGCAATGGAGTGTCGAATGGGGAAGGGGGTATAAAGATGACTTAAATGTTTCAATAAGATGAAATACACAAAATTTCAATTAAAAAATTACAAAATAAAAACCTGGGCATATCAGTTTTACTCAGACACTGCAAGGGGGAAACCTTCTTCTTTATCAAAATGAACATATTGTTGGAAGGGGATCGCAGTGGTTTTCATGTAAGGCATTGAACATCAAAAGATATTCCCACTTAGAAAACTTCTCATAGTTGGATCTCTCACATATAAACATGCCATTCACTTTAACAGTTACCCTGTCTTCTGATGGAAATATATATACTGATATTACAATGTGACAGCATGTCAAATAATTAATAAAACAGCATCTCTTTAAGTAAAGAAAATGCATTTACCATCCCAGTCTGACCATGGTTCAAAATGATTACTTTAGATTTATTATCTATTGGTTTTATTTATGTATACATGGTTCTCTCTCTTCTCCCTCCCTCCCTCCCTCCCTCCAGGTGTGTGTGTGTGTGTGTGTATGTGTGTGCGTGTGTGTGTGTGAAAAACACATATGTGGGTGTCCTCAAGGGCTAGTAGAGGGTGTTAGAAGATCCCCTCAAGCTGGAGTTTTGAGCCACCCAATGTGGGTACTGTGACTTGAACTCATGTCCTCTAAAGAGCAGCAAAGCACTCTTAACTGCTGAGCCAGCTCTCCAGTCCCAGGATGTCTTTTTAGTGTCACAGTCACTGAACAAATGTCCACAGCTCCTCAAAATTAGACAAGGTCTACTTCAAGTACTTTAAAAATAAAATAAAGCTAGGCATGGTGGTGCACACCTTTAATCCCCACACTCAGGAGGCAGAGGTAGTGGGATCACTGCAAGATTGAAACCAGGCTGGTCTACATAGTGAGTTCCAGGCTAGCTGGGGTCTAAAGGGAGACTGGGTCTCAACAAAAAAGGGAAAAAAAAAATGTGGTCTTATTGATAAGTTCAATGTTGAAAGTACAGGTGTCTAATACGGTAATGGTACATAAGTGTTATATTATGCATATGCACTCAATAAATTCTATCATTTAATAAACTCATAATATATAATAATAACGGAAAACACTATAATTAAACATATCTTAAGAAAATGAAAAGTTTTCAATTTCTTAAGAGGCAGGCGGATCTTTGTGAGTTCAAGGGCAGCCTGGTCTACATAGTGAGTTCCTGGCCAGCTGGGGCTATAGCGAGACCCTGTCTCGATAAGTCAAAAAAAATAAAAATAATTCATATATTAGATAGAAATTTAAAAATCAACTGTATCTTCATCCTGTCTGACAACTGATTTTTCTTCAGGATCTGTTATTTCTCCCCTCCCACTCTATATGGAGGATTATGTGGTATTCACACATGTAAGAGCACAACTGTTTAGAGCTATATTTCCTCATTGAATATTATAAAAATGATCTATAGTTTGTGTCTACCACTGAAACTTTAACTTAATGCCTAACAGACAGAAAATCACTCAAGACACATTTGTTGTATTATGTAAAGAAATACATGAAAGCACAAAACAAATACATAATTTAACTTCTCTTCTTCACGTTCAGTCACACTGGTGGTGTAAGTTCAGTGAAAGAATTTCTCTCCCTGTTCAACGGGGTCTCTCTTCAATGACTCATTATCATGCTGTTCATAAGTAAGGTTAAGTTACATAGCATATAAAATGTGTCAAAATAAAAAATTATGTTTAAATTAACATAAACTCTTCATCCTAGAGAACAAATACTTAAAATATTTGGGTTTCGGGGAATTCAGACTGAAGCATTTCTTTTTCATAGCATGAATCTTCTAGTGACCTAAACAGGTTATTTTCTTTGAAATCACCCTCTTCCTTCAGGGAGTACCTGAGACAGCAGTATTCTAAGCCATCTCCCCTTCTGAGTGAGCACTGTTAAGATGGTAACACGAGCAAAGTCTTATGAGAACTGGATCACAAATCAAAACTATGAGCATACAGTATCCACTGCATCGATGAAATTTTTTTTAATTTTTAAATTATTTTATGTGTATGAGTGTATTGCCTGCATGTATGTGAGTGCACCCGTGTCGTGCAGTGACGCAAAGGTCAGAAGAGGGCATCGGATCCCCTGGAACTGGAGTTAAGGGCGGTTTGTAGCCACCATGTGGGTGCTAGGAATCGAACCCGGGTCTTCCATAAGAGCAGTCAGTGCTCTTAACCACTGAGCCGTCTCTCCAGCCCCAATGTTAAATTATTATAAAGTAATCAAATTCAATTGTGTGTGTGTGTGTGTGTGTGTGTGTGTGTGTGTGTGTATGTGTATGATTTCAATCTCACATTTGGAAACTCAAAACCAAACTAATCCAAAAAGCGTTGCTTAAAAAAAAAAATCTATGTGAAAAGATTTTCTCTTAAATCAAGATTCCTTCATTTAGTTCATTGGAATCAAAACAAAGTTTCTCCATGCATATTTGAAAAAAAAAAATCCTTTGTGGCAGAGAGCTGGTTTTGATCATGTTTTCCAAAGATGCTTTCATGAATGAGCAGTACTTACTCAAATCTACAAAAGTCCCCAACGATCAAAGACTTCAAATGTGGAAAGGTATACGGCTACATAGCCTTGACAAAGGTGAAACGTGTCCAGTGTAAAATGCTCCAGGGACCATCGGCAGCAGGAGAAACGCTACTGTAAAGAAAGTCATTTAATTAAAAGAGCTCAGGAAATGTATAAACTCTGCAAAGATAACTTCTGGAAAGTATTGTGAGTACGGTCCCACTTGATGTTGAGTTTGGTTTTCCAATTAACAAATTGTACAGAGCTCTTTGAATTTCTGATTGGCTGCCTAGCATGTAAACCCCCAACATCCCATTTACGACCACTGAAAGAGTAAGTTGTTCCTATTGTAATGTTACATGGGCTTACATCAGATTGCTGTATGTTACAATAAATCTAATAAATAACGCTATCAGTTAAAATGTGTGCTGCAGAGTGGCACAAAATGTGATTTTAGAGAAACAATGAAAAAAATTCAATATAGTTTAAGAACTAACTTCAAAAGAGAGCCAACATCTTGAAATACCAAGGGGTAAGATCACTTACAGAATAAAGATTTCTTTCATTAATTTGGACATGAACATCCATGGAGAAAATGTCATGTGGCTTGGAATACAGTTATAAGGGCCCCAGAAACCAAGATTCCTGGGCAACAGGGTCCCTGGGCCACTTGTAGGAGACAGCTTTCTCTCCAGGAGTCTCACTGCTGCAGAGTCCTCAGTGCAAAGAAACTGATCACTCTTTATTTTTTAGTTTCCAAGTGTGAGAATCATTGAATTCTCACACACAAACAGCAGGATTTTGCGATAACCTCTTCTAACTTGCACTTTCTAAGAGCTGCTCTTGTTTTCTATTTTGTTCTAGTCATTCCTCGAAAAAGTAAACCTTGACAAAAACATGTTTCCAGGGAGGCTGGAAACATGAGGCAAAGGAGTGAATGAGAGACAGTGTTAATAAACACCCAGCCCTTGGGAAGTGGGCTTGAGCTCACTGTCCTCCCAGCTCCTGGGGTCAAATGTTCTCTTAATAATGCCCTTCTGTGCCATGTTTTAGTACCAGTTTTGTCCACAAGGCAGAGGGGATGGGACAGCAGGAAGAGGGAGAGGTGGTAAGAAGGAAATGAGGTACAGAGTGTTCTCTGGTTAGTAACTGTGCTTAAGACAAGTGGAAAAAAGCAAAGTGAGAAGGTAACAAAACTGGTAAAGGATGGGAGAAGGCACCCTAGGAACAGGAAATGGAGGGTAAGATGCTCAAAGGGTAATGAGAAGACTTGAACTGACTCATCACTGGTCTTAAGAATACACAGAAAGGGGGATTTAAACTTAAAGTCTCATCATATGCATACTAAATCAATATGGTTTTTTGGGAGTTGAAGTTCTCATTAAATCTATTTTGTGCCTGAATGGAAAGTTCTTGACAGATATTAAGACTTAAATTATAGAAAGTTTTAGAAAGATTTAATCAAAAGTTTTTGTTTGTTTAAAAAAAAAGACATGTCAACAAGATTTTTCTCCTCTTAAATTCTTTCTGGCCCCCAATGGTTCAACAGCATCACCTTCACTTGAGCTAGTTTGATTGTCCTTAAAAGATGTGTATCAGGGTCAGGCGTCGTGGCACACACCTTTAGTCCCAGCACTTGGGAGGCAGAGGCAGAGGCAGGCGGATCTCAGTGAGTTCCAGGCCAGCCTTATCTACATAGTGAGTTCCAGGACAGCTGAGGCTACAGGGAGACCCTGTCTCAAAAAGACAAAAAAAAAAAAAAAGATGTGTATCAAAGAAAAACATACTGTTAATTCATGGATAACTTGCCATCCACTGGATGATTACTCCAACATGAAAAACACTGTCTAAAGTTTCTTTTCTACCTTTAACTTTCTGATTTAGAATTGTTTTTCTCCACTTTAAAACTCTGAAAATGAAACACTGCTCAGGGATTAAAAAAAACCAAGAGCTTTAAGCACCTAAGACACTGCAGTGCTCTAGTCTACAGAGGCAGTTCTGGAAGAGAAACAAAGAGTAACTTTCAAAGTTAGAGTT
>NW_008360331.1:2741168-2766577 GCF_000622305.1 Nannospalax galili | reverse complement strand
GAGGGAGGTAGAAATCATACTTTTGCTTAACAAAAGCCAAGAGTTAAATCATTTGTTCTGTTGGTTTGACAACTTAGGCTAGCTTTAGAAAGCTAGAGATAGATATAGAAGGAGGGGGAGAAAGGAGGAAGAGAGAGAGAAGAGAGAGAGACAGAGAGAATGAATTTGCTATAACTGAATCCCCTCCTAATCTGCTGCTTAAAACTCCCTGTGCTCCAGGAGAAGCCCTGCCAAGGACTTCCTCCCTCCTTGGCCCTCCCATTGCTATCTGCCACAGCTCAGCACTATGGAGAAACCACTGTAGTATACTTCACATTCTTCACATGAGCAAAAGCCACCAAGCCCAAGACCCTCATCGAATTGGCCTATCATCCACCTCGGCAGCTAAGGAAAACCCTAAGGACATTTTGGGAAAATAATAATGTTTAAATAAAGCTATTGGCATCTGTTCTTCGGCACTCTGATACCTGATCTGATCTCACTGTAGAGCACTTTGGCTCAGTCGTGTGAGGGTAACTCCTAAAGAGAAAGAAACAACTTTAAAAGGCTCCTTTGTAGATGGTAAGATGGGCCCAGCTTTCTGCTGTCTTCTCCACATGAGAAAGAGTCCTTCTTGGATCAGGTCAGTCCTCTCTCTCTGCATCTTTCCTCGGCTTCCCACAACACCTGGGTGCACCTTCTTTACCTTGTGGCGTGTTTCTCTGTGCACAGGTGGCAGCCCCATGCCAACCTAGCGCTCCACTCAAGTCAACAGTGCTGCTTTTTAGCCCTTCTACGTGCTCAGCTCTTTTCCTCTCCGGAGGCCTTTACACTTGTTGCCTCTTCTGTGCCTCGAATGTGTTTCCTTCTGCTTTTCACAGGGCTGCGTCTTTTCATCTGCAGATCTTGAGGGCAGCGTAGCTTCCTCAGAAGAGCATGCCATGGCGTATTATTTATAGCTGGTTCCCCTTTGATTCTCTGTTTTTGCACTCCATTTCCTCATAATACTTGCTTTCCTTTGTGATTTTATTTGTTCATTTGACTGCTACCTGGTCTTAGAGGATATTTCTAACGCCCTGCCTGTTTTCCTTGGCGGAGATGGTACTCTGTGCTTTCTGAATGAGCCATCAGTTGTGGTAATGAAATGGTTCTTCCAGTCAGGCTATAGTGAATTGACTTTTTTACCTGTTTTCTTTTTTTAGTAGGTTTGATAAATGTAGAAGCAAGACTGAAATTTAAACACTGAGAAGTTGTCAGTTTTACTGGTTGGATGTCAGTAGGCTGGTTTACACAGTGAATAGCCAAATAATACCCACATGAAGTAGCACAAAAATATAATACTTGATGTATATAGAGAAAGTAAACTTGAAACACACTTGCATTAAAGACTATTTTGACTAGCATCAATGTTTATTTTAAAAGTATTTTGTGGGGCTGGAGAGATGGCTCAGCGGTTAAGAACACTGGTAGTTCTTGGAAAAGTCCTAGGTCAAATCCCAGCACTCACATGGCAGCTAAAAACTGTTCGTAACTCCAGTTCCAGGGGATCAGACAGCCTCTTCTGACCTCCGTGGGTATTGCACAACACAGGTGCACTTACCTACATGCAGGCAATACACACATAAACATAAGATAAAAATAAAATATTTTTAAAGTATTTTGCCTATAGTTTTAACACTGACTTTCAAATTAAAACAGGCTTTGATAATATGAACTAGGTACTAACATCTATTAAGACCACAAGCTTACTTTTGTGTGTAACTTTTTAGCATTTAATGTAGACACTTTTTGTTGGAACGGCAGTACATGCCTGCCTTCATCCAAGATGGTGGCCCCAAGGGACTGGATCAAAACTGAATCCTTGGTGTGTAACTACTGGGTGCTGAGGCACACTGCCCAGGGCCCCATTCAGGACACCCTGTCAGAATCTAAGCTCTGTGCACCAGGCTTCCAGAAGCACAGGCTGCTGACTGTTCACAGTTGTGTCATTCAAGGTTGTAGCACTTGCCTGGCCAATGCAGGACAGCCACAGCCCAACTACCAGGGACCACAGCAGCTCCTAGGCTCAACATAGGACCACAAAATCTGCTCATATGGCCACTGCACCTGTGTTGCATTTAACTGGCAATTTCCCAATCCTCACCCCTCTGGTTCTTAGGCTCTCATTCTAGGACTGCTCCAGAGCAGGCCTCCAACACACATCTCAAACCTTATTTCCCATCAGCCTGATCTATGGCATGGAAAACAAACATGTAGCATAAACGAATGATATAATGCTAGATCCATGCAAACCTTCAAAAAACACAAGAAACAAAAAAGCATTTCAAAGCTTCAGCCAACAGGGAGACCAACACTGAAGATGTACAAATAAGCCCACTATGTCAGACATGGTTTTATATCAGTGCCTGTTTACCTTAGTGTGAAGTTATGAAACAAAATTTAATTTTATTTCAGTAGATGTGGTATCTTGTCCTTGACCATGAGGCTGATAGCATTAGTTCTATGAAAATTAGCTCTATTTTTATTAAGAAATTAATGCATTTTTAAGAAAAGGCATCCTGGCCTGATCCATTTCTTTTAAACATCTACACTCAACTATTTTTTCCATTAGAATGGAATATACATGCATACACACATACACAAACACACACACACGTGCATGTACATGCACACACATAGACAAAATTGTGTTAATTAAAGAAGAAAAATCAAAGACGAGTTTATATACTTGTTTAATTTAAAAAGTAGTTTATTACTTCTTTTGTGTGAAAGGCAACAAAATTGAATATACGTATATAGCTACATGTACATACATATACATATTCAAGAAAAAAAGTTTTCTGCTGAAAGACCAAATACTAAGTAGAAACAGAGGTACAGGAAAGATATTTAAACTTATTTTCCTACAAATAAAGTACCGAATTCCTTTGAAGCAAGTAAAGAGCTGGGATTCAAAAATCAAACTTTTTCTATCTCAAAAGTCACTGTTTATCTCTGGCCGCAACTAGACTCTTAACTGCCTTTTAATGGATGAAGAAAGAGAAGCTGCACTACATACCAGAGGCTGGAATTATGTTCTCAAATATCTCCTATCACCTATCGCTCAACTAGCCTTCTTCTCAGAGACTTAATTCTCACTCTGATCTAAGATGTTTTGAATGTCTTGCACAATTATTGCTTTACTGGTACTTTGATGACTCATAATTATTTTTAGGATCAAAAATCTAATGTAACCATCCCCCACCTGCCAGTCCTCTTGAGTATAACCAAAGTTCACATCTTTCACTTACAATTAGACTAACTTCCTTTATCCACAAACATTATCATTCAAAGAAAAGTTTAATAAAGGTCAGGAAACAGATTGTGCACCCGTAAGTAGAAGTTTAAACAAAAATTATCTCTGCAGTATCACAGAGGACACACACGAGACTAACTCTGTCCTTCCATCTTACCATGGGCACACTTCAACATGGCACGGTCAGAAGCAAACCAACACATCATTTTCTTAAAAAGTGATGTTCTCTCCCTGGATGCTTTCAACAAAATTTAAATACTTTGTTTAAATTCATTCCCAAAAGCACCTAAGTGTTTGACATCACTGTTGATTACACGCTTTTTCTTTTCCAGCGAAGTAATTCCAAAATCTAATTGTCTAGTCTAAAGCAAAACAAGCATACCAACAAACAAAAACACAAGCAAAGTAGATTATTTCTTTTAATTCCACCAGAAGAAAACGATTCCACCCAGCTTGAGGAGAGGACTTAGAAAGACTTTGAATTTTCTATTACACAACTAAGAAGCAGAAAGAATTCAGGGAGAAAAGTAGAACTTAATGTGAGCAACAATTAAATCAAAACTCCTGTGTAGAGAGAAAAGGTGAAAACTAGTAATTCATCTCTTCTGCCCAGTTTTTCTGGCTGTGCTATTAGAGAGTCGTTTGTGAAGGCTGGAGTGCAATGGGCCTGTAGACAAACTAAAACAGCAGCCATGAAAGCTGGACCCAGCGCTAGCTGAAGCTGGCTTATCTTAGTCATTATATCTTTAGGTAATCGATTACATCAGGGATTCCACATGCATGTCAAGGCAGCCAAAAATCTCATTCCTTAGACACAATAATTAAATTGAAGCTCTCTCATGGTGGCTGACTCAAACACTGCTAGACCTTAATTAAACAGAATCTAGAATAGCTACATGAAGGACATTTAGGGTGACAGGAGGTTCCGGTGATGACTCTTGGGGAGCTACTGGAGCACAGGGGCCACTGGTTTGCACATCACTCGGCAGCCAACAGTTCTATCCACATTCTGGGACAGAGTAGACAAAAGCATTTTGAAGAGTGCGTCCATGCAGAACCTAAGCAGCAGTTAAGCTTGTGAACACTGCAAATCTTTCAGCCTTTCAAGTTTCTGTATGGAGTTCTCATCTCTCCAGAGGCCATCACGACACAAAACCAAGGGGATCGCTTGCTGTGGCAGAAGCTACTGGGAATTACCAAATTACCTAAAATTAATGGGATGTGGCTTTTAGTAATGAATACATTTATAACCAAGTGATGAGTGCCTCACACTCTGAGTTCCAGAGCTGCTAGAGTTGTCGGTCCTGCTAGGTCTATCCAGAGACTGGGTCCGTGTCCGAGGGCCATCTTTCTTCCCTTTCCCCTTCTTACTTAGATTTTGGTTTGTGTTGAAGGGAAAACAGGTTGGTCTTTGAATTAAAAATTCAATCAGACACACAGATGTCAAAAAGACAGAAGAGAAATTAGGGTTTAGCTCAGACAGACACAAACAGAAACATCAGAAGTATAAAAGTGCTTTGTAAATAAATCAGCCTGCCTCTACCTCCCAAGTGCTAAGATTAAAGGTGTGTGCCACCATGCTCAAACTATTAGACTTAGCAAACAAACACCAAAAGAAACACATAGACTATATGAATGCTAACCAATAGTCATTAGCTCATTAACAATTTATTTGCTACTGACTGCCTACCATAAGTGTTAGGTGAGACATTAGAAGGGGGTGAACTAGCAATTAGACATGACCTTAATCATTACTCTTTTTCTTTTAATAGTTATTTTTAAAATCTAATTAAGATACAAACATACTTATGTGAGATGACCTGGAATCTACTTTTTAAAAAATCCACTCATTTCCACTTGAAAACTCACAAACCACTAATTTAATATATAAGTTCTGAAGGAAACAGGAAGGGGTCAAATTCCAGGAAACAACTATCACGGAATATAACACAAGTTTTTTTTCTTAATTTCATGTATGAAAACTAGCAAAAATTGTACTTTGTACCCATTTCTTGTATCAGAAAATCACAGAACTTCCACTTCCAGGCTGTCAATCTGTTTACATTTTGACAATTTTGCAACCCATGTAACAAGGGCTTGTGGTACCAGTGAGCCTGTGTTCTATTACCCACACCACCACAGCAGCATCCAACTGAGCAGCTGGTCACTGCAGGTCAGTTAGTGAGCAGAGGAATGATGACAAACTATAGTGCTTCTAAATCAAGCATGCTTCAAACTCTGGGGAAATCCTTTGAGAAAGCTATTTTTCCTTGTACCTACCTTCACAACGGACAAACTGGATGAAAACTCTCTGCATTTCCCTTTTATTCAACTTCTTCAGGTTGTCCAACCCTACACCTTTATCAATCTGTCTCAAGCAATGTCCTGACTTTCAAATACCATGTGAGGCCCCACCAGCTTTAGGCACACATCCTCACAGATGCTCTTACTTGAGCACCTAAGGACATAGGAAATACTGCTGCCATATAGCCATCTGTGTAAGTCCAGACTAAGAAACAGCGCACCAAGTTAGAGGATGCAGCTGTGGAAATAACCAGGAGGCTAGACATGCTGAGTCCAAATCCCAGTTCCTCCCCGTGTGCTTCGGGCTGGTTATTTATCCTTTCTGACCTCACCTTGCACATACACTAACTCCTGAACAAAGAAGTTGCTAGTCTACTCTTCAGTTCAAAGCTAGTAATTCTTGAAAGAACAAAAGTGAATTCAAATGGAGCCAGAATAGCTTTGGTTTGTATAATAAGGGTTGGTCCATTTTTATAGGACAAATAACAATCTAGCTGTGTTCATGGTTTCTTACTGACTAGCATGTTGGCTTTCCTGTGCCAATGTGAGACTATACCATTTTCCACACATTCATAACACTAGAGACATGAGAGGCTGTATCAGTCACTCTGTCTTGCAATCAACTCATTTTTAGTTCTGAAGTATCCTTTCAAAACAATCTTCCCATATATACGCTTGCTTCTCAATGTGGCTTCCACAGAAAAGTCCCAGTAGGCCTTCCTCCAATACCATGCACATCTTGATCCTCTAGGAAGCAATGTCTCCTCCTTATCACACAAAAATAAGTTAGTCTTCAGTTCTACAAGATGTTGTTGTGGTAGTTTTAAATGATAATGAAAGAGGAGTAAAATAGGAAGGTTACACAAGAAATCATTTCAGTCTGAAAGGTGAACAACCCCAAAGCATCATTCAAGTATAGGCACCCAGAGCATCCTATTGAGAGCACATAACAAGCTGGATTTCATCAGGTCCAGGGACTAAGAGGGAGTGAGAAGGATTAACACAGACTGACTGAGCACAGTGAAGAATACTCAGTCCCTAGCATGCAAGAGACAAACCAAGAGCTCACACAGAGACAGATGTACCAAAATTGCTGCATATGAAATTTAAAAGAGACTAGATCCTGGGACTTGATGTGAAATGCATGCTGTATATTTTAAGAGTTTAAATATTTTTATTGCATTTCCTTGAGACTGTGCTATATGTATATACTGGTGAACTTTTATTGTCAACCTGACACAAACTAGACTCACCTGGGAAGAGGGAACCTTAACTGAGGAACTTCCTTCCTAGGTCAGAGTGGCCTGTGGGCTAATCACTGTGGCATTATCTTGATTGCCAATTAATGTAGGAGGGCCCAGCCTGCTGTGGGGCACACCATTCTTAGGAAGGAGGCCTGGGCTGTAGAAGAAAGCAGGCTGAGAAACCCAAGGAGAGCAAGCCAGGACAGCATTCATCCATGGCTTCTGCCTCCAGGTTCTGCCTTGACTTCTTGCTTTAGCTTCCAAAGGATGGACCATAACCTGTAAGATTAAATAAACCCTTTCCTCTCTAAGCTTCTTTTGGTCAGGGTTTTATAACATGGCAACAGAAGGCAAACAAAGAACAACATGATTTAGTTAAACATGTCATGGAACTGGTTAAGATAGTATTTATACCAAGTCCATCTGTATAGTCAGAGCTCTCTGTTCTTATCTGTACTACAATACCTGCCTCTGGAACGTTTATACAGATGCCAAATACAGGCTCTTGGAGAAACTGCTTGAAAAGAGGCTATTTAAAGTCATTTCCAAGCTACATCATAATTTCAGACATGTCACTGACAGAAAAAAAAGAAAAATTAACTGTGCCTATGAAATTGACAACCATAACCATCAGCCCACATGCACTTCAAAACTTCTACAGGAATGTAATGAAAATGGTGAATAATTTCTCCATGCTCATTCGAATTTTTTTAATGGCTTCCTAGCAAATCTTTTAAAAGATAAAAGGAGAAGCATCTCATCTGATCACACAAAAAGAAGTCTCTCAGACTGCACAGGACAGTCTCCCAATCTGAGCCTTCCACACTGCCCTGCACCACTACCCACCTGCACTGGTCCATCAGCATCTTGGCCCACACAGCCCCCATTCTTCACTAGCCCAGGTGCACTGGGATGTTACCATCTCCTTGAGTAGAATTCCTAGGTCTTAATGCCTGGTGTTTCTCCTTATCCCTGACAGTGCAAGTAACCACTGTCCATATCGCACACACTTTACCATCAATTTATTTAGTGCAAAATGCTACCACATACTGTAGGGTTTTTGATTGACTTTTTGAAAGATCTGAAAGTAACCTCTTATCCTCCAAGATCACCACTACCATTCCAGTCTAAGAAGCTTCTAACCTTCTCTATCTAATTCAGCTGTAGACTTACTTTCCTAAACACTACATCCATAGGCTCTCCAAAAACTACACTGATCTTTACAGTACTTCCCAAAGTGTTTCTTGTTGAAAACCACAAACCAAACCAACACAAATATTTTTTATTAAAGATTCACCTTTCCTTAGCTAGACCTGAGCTATTCCTCTTGATATAGTCCCTTCTTAGGACTAGATTATATTAATTAAAATCTCTGACATCTGGAGATTCAGAAATCTGCTTATATTTGTGTATCTAGCATATTCCAAATATAGTGTAACAAATGACGTTCCCTTCTCCAAAACATTGATGAATGGAACCATTTAGGAAATGGTACAGTCATGTTTAATTCCAAATATCTTTTTAAGCTGTCTACTATCATCTTCCTCCTGTGAACACTGCCATGCCCCTCTCTGTCTTGTGAACACTACCACGGACCCTCTCTGTCCTGTGAGCCTCTCTCTCCTGTGAACACTGCCACGGAGCCTCTCTGTCCTGTGACCCTCTCTCTCCTGTGAACACTGCCACGGACTCTCTCTGTCCTGTGAACACTGCCATGGACCCTCTCTGTCCTGTGAACACTGCCACGGACCCTCTCTGTCCTGTGAACATTGCCACGGACCCTCTCTGTCCTGTGAACACTGCCACGGACCCTCTCTGTCCTGTGAACACTGCCATGGACCCTCTCTGTCCTGTGAACACTGCCATGGACCCACTGAACTTCAGTTCTTACTTCTTTCCCAGCCCAGTTGCTCATTCTGTCTGTTGATAACATCTGTTTCCTTTTAATACACATATAAATTGAGTTCAGAGACGAATGAAAAAAAAAAAAAAATCAAACCTCAGCCAGGAAATCTTCCCACTACCCCATTTTACTGAGTCCTCTATCATTACCAGTTAGAGCATAAACTCCTTCAGGGAAGTTCTTTGATCTTCCTTATGAAGTCAGTGGTTTCTTCACTTTCAGCAACATGTGCACGTAGTAGGGTCTGGATGGAGATGTGTTGGTGACCACACTACTGATCATCTGGTATAAAGAAATGCTGGATGAGAGTGACAGGGCATGCGATGTACTCTAGAGTTAAGAAAGGAGCCGCTGAAACTCTCTGTATTGATTTTTGATCCTCTTCAAGCCAAAAACCCACATAAAGAAACACATAATTTAAAGTGATTTGAAAACACAGCCTTTGGTGACTTCTACCTTAAAAAGAAAAGGTATAGAGAAAATGGGAAGAGTCTGAAAGGAGAAGTAGAAAGACATCTGTTTTCTAGTCAAAAGAAAAATCTTATTTAATTAGTTATAAAGCACAAGCTATTTGCATTATTTAAGGTATTAATTAAAGAAGTCTATTTAAAAATGAAAAACAGACTACATAGTGCTCTAAGTATAAAACAACTCTACTTAAATCAGTTTACACACACACACACACACACACGCACAAAACAACTATCTTTAATGAAAATTCCTGGTTTAAGATTGAGTTAAAGAACTCTGTTATTGTGATACATGACAGATTTTCTTAAATTACGTGATTAATAATACAAAGACGAAAAGAGTACTTCCTTCAGAGATAGCTGGATAAAAATAAAAGAATGAGAAAGAGTCACCACCCTCAGAAGCAAAGCAAAGCACATACAGGAAGTATAGCATAGGTTAATTCCTTCAGAGCAAAGATGATTTACTTGCTATCAAATTCAGTTATATAAAAACTAACTAGAATGGAAAACTCCCTGATCACTGATCCAACTCTATGGTCGACTTTGGGGACACTGAGATGCACTAATGCTCTCTTTAAGCCACGCCAGGAAACTTGCACCTTATCTTAACCTATGCCTGGCTCGTTGTCCTCACCAAAGATCTTTCCATACCAAATCTATGTCACATGACTACATTCTGTCTTTTCTACAAAACACAATATGTACTTCATATCTACCATTCTCATAAATAAAGAATTCAAAAAATGTATATTATCCATCCTAATGTGTAATATTGTCAACAATTTTGTGGTTCTTTTTGTATGTGTTAACTTGTAGTCAGAAAGCCAGATACTAGAGGAGATATTTCAACAGAAAATAAAAATGATGTAGGAAATTAATTATAATTGTTAAAGAACTGAAACACCAAAATGAGAACATTGATATTAGAAAGAAACAAACAGTAGCAATAATTTTATCAATGTTTATTGGCTACTACTGTAGATAAGCCCTTTGACAGGGTGCTGGTCAAAGGGCAGGAAACCCTTCTGTGCCTTACAGATGCAGTAAAATAAATGACTTGTAGAGCTAGAGGGAGACATGCATATAAGGAGACAGAGATGTGAAGAGCAGACAGAACAGCAAGAGCAATGTCTAAAGAGGGCATACGTTTAATTGATTGTGAACGGTACTAGAAAGGAGCTTTCAAAGGGCACATGAAAGAAAGAAGTCTAAGGTTCTAGTCTGCCCACTGTCTCTCACAACTCCATCAAACTTCAATTCCTCTGAAAACAGAACACTAAACCCTCTTACAGCTTGATAGGTGAAGCTCCTTCTTCTCTAATACCCTGCATTGCTTTACAATTCAGAATGACAGAGACATCTTATTACAACAGTAAGATGTGAACTGAACCAGAGCTTTAGAGCCAGAGAGACCTAAGTGTGCACTCAGTTTCTAGATTAGAATTCCTTCCTTGTACTGTTCTCGCTACAATCAGAGATGATACATTTAAGACATGTAAACATAATTGGTATGGAAAAAAATAGCAATTATCTTCAGAGATTGCTATATTACAAAATGTAAGGTGAATTCTCACCTCTCAGAACTTTAAATGAGTCTGTGTATTGGCACTTTTATCAAATGGTGAACACATTGAATCTACCCAGCTGCTGGGGAAGGGATTTTATCTTCAGCAGTCATACTAATAGACATAAAAGTAATCAATATTTACTTCACATTTCAAATTATCAGTATCTATGTAAAGACAAAATTAACAGACTTCCCTGTTGTGTTTTATTTTAAAATGTTCTCTTTTGTGGCAGGGGCAGGGCCTCACTCTGTACTTCAGAAGGGCCTGGAACTTGCCATGTAGCTCAGGCTGGCCTTGAACTCACAGCAACCCTCATTCCAAAGCCTTTGAGTGCCAGGATTAGAAGTGTGAGCTGTAGCACTCAACTCAGACCTGTAATTAGTAGTATCATATTGTTTCTTCCTGCCTGCCCTTCACTGATAGCTACACTTTGTAATTCAAACCTGTATTGAAATATCTTGAAGACTTCTGTCAGATAGTCTTAAAAAGAACACTTAATAGCAACAATATGCAACCTACTGCTTTTGGCATTTTAGAATATTTGGAAAGAAGACCAGCTTGACTACAAGTTATGTGAGACCAATTTGCTTTACCATGGACATAACTTGAATATACTGTTAGTAAAAATAAGACAAGTAAATGTAGTTTTGCATCTTTATTTTATGTTATATAACATAAAACATTTCCTAATGCCTGTGTTAGCCCTGTACTTACATTAAACCATTCATTCAGAAATGCAGTGATCTTGGAACAACACTAAAACATTTTTCATTTGCTACAAGAGCAAAGGAGAATAAAGTTTTGATTTTTAGGTTTCATTTTTCATGAAATATCAAACAATCATAAAAAATTTAAAATGAAGAAGTCATTCCTTTGTAAGAAGACTAAATGTTAACATTCCTATTTCTTGACACATTCATCTCAGTTATCAGAACTAATTAGGTTTTCAGAACATGACAGAGAATTTACAGCAGACTTTGGCTTTCAATTTCACTTAATACAGACAGACCTTCATAATATCTACATGTACTTGTTTCATTTTCAAAGTAAGACTAAAGATGACAGCATTGTATCTTAGCCCTCTCAGTTCTGTAATCTATGTCAAGTTTTAATATGACAAAGCTAAACAAAAGAAAACAAGTTTAGTATCATGTCACATTATGAAGAAGGTTGCATAATAAATTTAGAACATAATACAAAATCTAAGCAATTAATTTGAGCTAATTTTTAAATAAAGTTTACAGAAAATTATTTCTCTAACTCTCTTACTGCCAAAGTATAAATTAATAACCTCTGAATGTATTTTTGATGACTACAAATTGTGGTTCTGAAATGTTTCATAAGATATCAAGCAAACAGTTTATTAAACATAATATATTAAACACACATTTATATGCACTTTAAAAACAAAGAGAAAAACTGAGTTCTCAGAATGAGAGTTAGTACAATTTCTGGTATAAATTAAACAAATCTACAACATATTACTAAGCTGTCCTCAACAATGTGCATCCTCAACCATAGTCACAAGTTACTATGGTGGACAGAATGTATGCGATTCAGAGTGGGGCCCTTCACCATCGTGCAAAGGAAGATAATGAGTATTTCAGCTGTTTCTGTGACGAATTTAATAAAATATTATGGTAGTCAAAAGGACAGCAAATTCTGCTATTTTCTATAGTTATCACAGAAATAGCGGAATTTTGACACAAGTTTCCTGCCACCTCCTCAACTGTGTAGATGATGCTATGCATGTGTGGCTGCTGGTGGCTTTTGATTCAAAACACGTATTTCCCATGCACTGCTGAACCTCATTCCAATTATTTAACCTCATAAATTATGAGCTGTACTTTCTGACACCTAAATATTGAATTAGCATAATTAGCTAATCTGAAGTGACTTTTTAAAAATCTTTCCATTCCACTCATTAGCCTCAACTTTTTTTCCCCCAAGTAAGGTTAATTTTTTTCTTAACTGCAAAATGTTTAATAGGGCTAATGAGCAAGAACATTTCCCTTGGTAGGTACCATGGATTGTTAACATTTACATTAAGGGGAAATGAAAATTTTTAAAGGGAAGTAAAAATCACAGTATCTCAACTGTGATTAGCAACTGCTCTTTCCTTTGAACAACTGTTTTGGCGTGGTGATGAAAAGGGAGAAAGGAGCTGATCCCTTTTTTCAGATCAAATAAAGTATCTTAATAGCCTGTAAGAGAATAATGCTTTTGAATTACTGTACTCCTTAACCTAAAGAAAGTTGGTATTACTTGTACTCAATGTTTACGTTATACATTTCACAGTGACTTGTGGAGAACTGGTAATGATCTCCATAGCTCTGCAAGTGCCACAGAAATATGTCTATATAAAGACCAATATAAACTAGTGAGAAGAAAATGACAGAGGGAAGTTGCACGAAGTCTTGTAAAGTCATTTATCAGGAAAAGATATGAATCTATACATACATGTACATATCACACTACACATTTCTAAGGATAAACATGTTTCATGTACTTATGCCTTATGCATTATTTGTGCATTATGGTATCTACAAGTGAAAGGACTTTAAAACATTTTTATTTTATATTAATAACCTCAAATTGCAACCACAAACATATTTCCACTATGCAAATAAAGGAATAACATATAGTATCCCTAGCTGCTAAAAGTAAACAGAAACATCGACATAACCTACACAAGATAAAACAAAAATTAATTTGGATCCAACAATGACTAGCTCTTTGGAATACAGTAGTAAGGCATTTCATCTATTAGAATCAAGGACCATTTTTAAAATGTCCTATAATGGTTGACGACACCAATTCTCTAATGTGCCCCTGAATAATAGAAAACAAAATGCTGTAGGTTAAAAGCAACAGTCAAGTTCTGCAGAGAAACCCAGCCTCTCAAAAAAAGCAGCATTCAAGTCCCAGGTGATCAAAGGTGCACAACAACAAACTGCCACTGCAACAAGTGCATAGTCTAACACCTCCTTTCTCTTCTTCCCCAGGACTTGAGAGATTGAGGCTACACTGATATCAGCCACCTGGATAAGACCTTTGCCACTTCTAACGCTCCGTCTATAAGCAAGCCTGTGTAAATGCCAGAGGCGGTCACACTGAGGAGAGACATAGCACAATTCCAGGCCAAGATCTATCTCCTCTTTAACTAAAGGTTTGAACAAATGTCCCATTAGGAACCGAGGACCAGACCATCCTGCCGAAGAGTGACTGTCTTAGGTAGAATACGCCCTTGCCAAAGTGGAGCATTCTCACATACCCCGCCGCAAAGACAGAGGATAAAATGTAAGACAAAAATCCATCTAAGGAGTATACTATGCCCAATGGCTAGGTGAGGATAATTATGTTCAAAATGCACCGCGGATTCAGAGTCAACCCTAGACATAGCCCGATTCTAAAGTCCATATCCTATGTCAAAACACCATACTGTTGTCACGTGGCCAATAACCTGTCATTTTTAATTGCTCTTATTTTTCACCTAAAGAGCTAGTATAAACATGTTTTATTTCTTGATTTATCTGTCATGTGATGAAGCAGAGACTCTAGTTGGGTTATATATATAAACTAGAGAATTATTAACATAGAAACAGCCATTCAGTGAAAATACCATTGTTTCTTATCTTTTCTGATTGGTTGTGATTTTTTTTCCCCCTTGGTAATAACTGAACATAAAAGTAAGACACACAATGACAGAAGAAAGAAAAGTTCCGCTAATAAATCCCTGCACTCAACATTTGTAATTTCATAAAATTGCCCTGTTCTGACTTTTTCCTAGTTCCCTGACTAGAACTTGTGATGCTAATTACTCTTGCCTTTATTTCCCCTTCACATCTCCTATTCATGATTCAAGGACTTTCTTTTCCCCTTAGAGACAAGAGTTATGCAACTTGGGAGTCTTTTAGATAGACCCACTGAAAGGGTACTCCAATTGCCTCACCCTGCGTCCCTGTTCAGCATGGAAGAAGCCAGAGCAGTCAGCATCTCTATTCCCTAGTGGCAATTTGGGTAACCCCTTCAGAGAATGGCGTGATAGGAATAGGAGGTAGGAACTAGCTAGGCAGTTAGGGTAAAAAGACCCTAAAGAAATGTAGCTAGTTTCTTGACTAAAAGCTAAAATGTCCTTGGGCCTGTTAGCAACATACTGTTCCAAGGCCAGAAATGTCGAAGGTATTTGGGAGCTTGTATGTAATCCATAAAAGATATTAGGGTTACCTCCTCAGAGGGGGGAATTTTGGAGAGGAGGGAGTGGGCATGGATTTGATCAAAACACCTTATATGCATGTATGAAATTCTCAATAAAGTTTTTGTAAAAATTAAAAATTAAAAAAAAACTCTTATTTCTGCTGGAATTTTCCAGCAGAAATAAGAGGTTTTACAAAAATTCAATTTCCCTTCCATCCCAGTTAAAATTAAGTATGGGTCTGGGGTGGAAAGAACACACCTGCCTCCAATTCAACACAAAACCACTTCACCTGTCATAGCATTTGGTAAACCCACTCAACAATCAATATACTTTCTGAGATTTTTAGGCATTGATCAAATTTTGAAACAACAATGATGCTGTGTACATAAGAATAACAGACCAAACCACATACCAAGGATGCTCATTAAAGATTTTTGCCTATGTTTATTTAATGGAGTTATTCATGTTGAGCTATAATTATTCCAAAATGACACTGCTTCCCTACCACTTACGACCACAGAGAAGGAGCCTGCTGTATTATTTTTCAGATATGTTCTTACAAATCATATACACAAGAAGCAAATGGTGTGTGTCAACTTGGCGCAACTCCACCATCTGCTTTGTGTAACTAATCAAATTCAAAGTATTAATCAAAGATTCAATATAGACAGCACAGATACTGTTAAGTGCGACAGTCCCTGTCTCTCTTGAGCTCTCTCAACATGTATTCATAACATGTACATAGACACATATATTTATATAACACAAACCAAACACCTTCAAGAGCCCAAGGCTTCATACATTTATGACCAATTTTGAGGCAAGTGTTTATTAAAAAAATTCCAGCTAGATATGGTGGCCAGCCTGGTCTACACAGAATTTCCAGACCATCAAGAGTTATACAGTAAGACCCTGTCTCAAAATAATAATAATCCAACTGAATGAAATCAGTAGTATTTATAACGATATGAACAAGGAAATGGTATAATTGCCTCTTCTTATATAAAGTCAATTGGTTATATAAACCATAATACTGATAAATAACCAATATTTGTGACTTAACTAGATAATAGGCTAGATATGTTAATCCTCTAGACAACAACACCAAACTATTCTGTGATGCTTACTGTTACCTATTGTCTTTTAGGTCCTGAGAACACCCAGAGTTGGTGAAATAACTCACAGAGACTAATGCAAAGAGAGATACCTTATTAAAAATGGAGGACAAAGTACATTAGATACATGTATAGATATTCTATAATGAATCCAATTGTGTTGTACAATGAATATATGATAATAAAGATATTAATGCAGGCAAATGCCATTTCTTTCTCCCATTCTCCCTCTTTCTCAACCTACCACAGGTACATGCCAGCCAAGAGCAGCTCTTTAACAATGTGCAGTTCTTCTCCTGTCCTAAGCACTGAGCTTAGGCATAAATGGTTCCTCTGACTCCCCACTCTAGGCCCCTACTGGAAAAGGAAGGAGGTGAGGAGGCAAAAAAATCTACAGCTCTTTAAAAGATCTGATAGATCATATCAGATCTAAACCTAAAGCAGCAATTCCAGCTTAACTCTCAGTTTTCTCAAAGACACTGCTTGCTAGTGCTTGAATCCAGGGTTGACATTCTATCTTTCACATCTCTTTGGTGCACCTGCCTCTGTGGCCATTATCTCCTATGACCCCTAATACCCAGTACCACTGCCCCAGGCCATCAAGCAAACTAAGTTTTCTCTTCTATTTTCTTACCACTTACATGACTGCAGACTTCTAGTATCCCAGTCGTTTCATTCATCTGCTCAACAAATTATTGATCAACACTGATTTTCTCTCTGGACTTTAAATTTCCTATTTTCAGATTCTCTGATTAACACAGGATAAAAGATTACAGTGCTATGACACAGTTAAGCCATTGCTCCATCCCCTACACTACAATCACACCATTCTAGGTCCTCTAATGAACAATTTAACCTCTGGAAAGTGTGAATACATGAGGAGGAGAGGAGAAAGGAAGCCACTCTCTCAGGATTCACCATAGAAAAAGACAAAGCAATTCCAGTTACCTCTAAGCAGGTACGGTGAAGAACATACCCTAGAAAACTACACAGCAAGACCTTTAATCCCAGTACTCGGGAGGCAGAGGCAGGTAGATGTCTGTGAGATCAAGGCCAGAGTGGCCTACGTAGCGAATTCCAGGCCAGCTGGGGCTACGGGCAGACCCTCTCTCAAGAATAAACACAAAAGCAAAACAAAAGTGCAAGATTCATCAGTCACCTCTGCAATCAGCAGGAGAGCCTCATGAACATTAAACATTTGATGAACAATTAAAAACAAATTAGATACAACTCAGAAGTTTATTTCTGTTTGTATGCTGAGTCCACACCATTTCATGGCATCAGTAAATAAACCATACACATTCTGCAATCAGGAAAGAAACCTCTATTAAAAAATGATCTCTTATTTAAAAAATTTCAAAATCAACTGCTCTATCACTGTCTTTTAATTCCACGATGATAATTTTTATTGCATGCAGTGGTGATGGTATTGGCAATGTCTCACTGAACAACTAGGTAACAGAATTGGTATTCAAGCAGATATGCCCTTGGACAAAACTGGAATAGTACTAACATCATACAGAAGCGATCGAAGAAAGAACGCTGTTAAAGAGGGAAAACAACTCCCATTACTAAGTTTAGGAGAACAAATCTGTGTTGGCCAGCTCACCCTCAGTGCCCCTCCATGTTGAATCCTGAGTCTTGCCCTTCAGATAGTGCTGCTACAGGATGAAGACTTTCTGCATCACTCAACCAATACAGGATGATGTCAGCTCAACACTCTAAACCGAAAACTGCTGAATGTAAACCTGCATCCAATTCATCTTTGTATTATACATTTTATACAATACCTAACCCTACATAATTACAGGAAATGAGCAGTATGTAATGGACCAAGGGTCTGCCATCCCACAATACCAAAAATTAAAAAGCAGGCACTCAGGACTAAGATGCAACACAGGAAAATATTGTTTTTACTCATTTCTTGGAGGAAGCAGAAAGCTTCAAATTGTATAATTTTAAATCACAAAAAGGGAAAACCCTATCAATTGTCACTTCCAAATTTGCTATTCCTCCTAGGGAATTACACAGTTCTCCCTGTAAAGCCACAGTCAGATGCCTGACCTCTAAATCCACATGCTATGCCTGACACTGGCCCCTCATTATCTCTGATCAGAATCTACATTTGCTCAGTGTCTCCTGGCACTTCGGAAAGATAAGAGTCACCTTATATCACACCACAGTATTCAAATCCTGAAGCCCCAAGAAGCTTTAAGTGTCATTAATTCCTGTTATCTTTGATGTAAAAATCCCTGGGAAAGAAAGGAAAGGGAATGAGGGAGAAAGAGGGGAGAGAGGGAAGGAGGAAAGAGAGAGAGAGAGAGAGAAAGAGAGAGAGAGAGAGAGACAGGAAGAGTGACAGGGAAGGAGAGAGAGAGAGGGAAAAAGAGGGATGAGGAGGGGGAGAGAGAGGAGAAAAGGAGGGAGGAAGAAAAAGGAAGAGAGAGGAAGAGAGGGAAGGAGGGACGGACTAGTAGCTAGACAGTTTGAGGAAGACTCAGCAGTGAGCATCGACACCTAATTTTCAACCTGACATCAATATCAAAATTCCCCTCCTTTCCTCCTCCCAAACTCAGTAGTTTTGCTTCTCATTTCATCGGAGAACAGACTATTCTTGTTTTACTAAACAATTATAATAAAGATAACAATGTCTCCATGTTACAACAGTTGCCTTTGTGTACAGTTACTCTGTTTCTTCAGTTTTGCACTAGTGCACTGAACACTTCTGAATTAAAGCTGTGCATCGGAAGGGCTGGCCGCAAAGGAGGCAGAGAGCAGCGGCCTTCGCACCGGTATTTTATTGCATGTATTGCTTTTACTACTAGTTGTATTCTTTAACAAAAAAGTCTTACATCACACTATCGATTCTGCAAAGGTCAATAGTAGTGTATTGCTTTGATGTTAATCCTCTTGAAATAAAAGTGAAATTTCAAAAATTCACGTAACTGAAGACTTATTTCAATGTTGTTTTCATGTGTCAAACTTCTGTATGGTGCCACATGGAATACTGATCACAGGCTCACTGAGACATCTAAACTCCCTTTAGTTTGGTCTTTTGCTACTGTAATCATTCAGTTTGTATTGATATTACAGTTTCTTAAAGAAATGATTAAATATGCCTGAAATTGACTTGTTTGCCCTTCTTTTCCCCTCTCTTCCCTCTCTTAAAGTAGGGTGATTTTTAGATCACTTTGTCCATCTTTTATTTATATTCCTGTCATTGGATGACCAAAGTAATAGGTGATTTACCAAAGTCTAACAATTTCCATTCATTTTTTGCTCTTAGACATGATACTGGTCTTCTACATGATGCTTGTTTCAACGAGGCTTTCACTGGAAATATGTGCTATGCTGCAAATGTACATGTGTGAAGTATTCCTAGAGAACTGTTACTAGAAAACACAGGGACTGTATAAATAAGAAAATCAGAATCAGACTGTCTAAAATTATTGAACATCAGAAGAGACTCATATCAACCAGGAAAAGGATGCTCTCTTTCAGGTTACAATATTATAGCAAAGTATAATGTCAGCTTTGTTCACTCTAGCCAATCCCCATGACTTGAGTGATTTGCAATAGGTTGCTAATTAAATGATGCCACATGAACAATGCTAGAAATTTCAAATGCCCACCTGCAAAAGGTGGAACTACACACTTTCAAAGGACAACAGTCCTGATCACCGGCCAACAATGATGGCAAATATTTGCCGAGTCAAGCTGCTGGCTCCCAAATAAATCTGCTGCTCAAATAAACAAGCTGCTGGTATCAAGTAAACCATATCTACAACAGAAATTTCCACTTAAGTGATCGTTAAGAAGTCTGATGCAGTTAGACTGAGTTATGATGACTGAAGAATTTTAATGATGGAAGGAATAAACAGGCCTATTGAGAAACAGCTGTGCGTATGGGGAGTGCTTACCAGCAGGACTGTCTGGTCCCAGGAGTGGCAGCACAATCTGAGGGCTGTTTGTCTAGGGCAGCACATAAAGTCACAGCCACAGGAGAAACAAAGAGGACCAAGGAGACTGGCATTTATTGTGTGTGTCAACTATGAAACAAAGCATGGAACTAGATATTCTCAAGTATATTATTTTATTTACTGTTCTCATTAACACCACGAAGTAGGTTTCATTACTGCTATTTTTTTTTTTTTTTTTTTTTTTTTTTAGCTTTGAAGAAACAGAGGTTGTGAAAGCTTAACTTTGTGAGGATCACCTACAAAAGGACACAGAGTGGCATCTGTGTGGATCTATTCTGATCTCAGAGACCATCCTTCTTCTGCTGGGTGCTCCTGGGCAGGACAGGCCCTTAATCTACCAGAGTCTCTGCATCTTAGTAAGGGCTTGGAAGACACTTTTAGGTTACTGTTGACTTGTGATTCATTTCACTCTGTCAACTTCCTCCTTATTCCTTGATAAGCATGGAATGAAAAGGCTGATTAAAGCAGAGAAGGAATATTGTTTCAAGAGAAAGCATTTTAGAAGATGCTTAGCTTCACCCTGGGTTGAAAAACAGAGGCCTCCTTCAGGACATTTTTTACCATGTTCTGTATTCAATGAGAGAACCCAAAAGGCTTATCATCTCTGCTATTTTATTATGCAGAAACTGTTAGTAGTTTGTTAATAAATCCAAAGATATTTATAATTTGTGGGTTGTGCTAGCCCTATCTACAGCATGGACTTCAAAGACAACTGATTAAGTATATTATCCGTATTTAAAAATAAAGATGTTATGCTAATTAAAAGGATTGCTATATATAAAATACTTGGACTAGTACCTGGCATGTAGTCTGCTCTGTGAAGTGCTACTTATCTTTATTATGATGGATGATACATCTCTCCATGTAACATACAGAGCATCTACATAACATAATACAGGTAAACTAACTGATATCACTTAGGATACTGCTTAAGACATAGCTAATAATGTTAACGGCTGTGTAAAAGGATTCATGTTTAGCATATACATACTACTTATTTTAGTCTATGAATATTAGAGCATATTTGTGCTTAGAATGTACCAAAAGGGTATTTTTAATTTCTTTCTCTAGAACATTCAAAATGTATAATCAGTTTATAGTGCTCTATAATTCATATTCAAATCAAATTTATTAATATTGTGCCATACTAGTCTCCAAGCAGGAAAACATAAAATTCTTTCCAACCAGTAGATATTTGATACATATAAAAAACAAATAAATATGTAAATAATTCTTCTAAAGAATTACATGATCCCATTTTTTTTTTTAAAAGAACTTCAATTCAAAACAAAATCTACAGTATAAATGCAAAATTCTCATGAATTCATTTATGGAAGCAAATCCTATGGTAGGTAAATAAAACTTCCCGGGGGGGGGCACACTATAGAGGACCCTTAAGGAACTATGCAAAGGAATCACCAGTGAACCTTGGGAGCTGTGGTCCCTAGCTCCAGTGGTCAACTTTCCCAAAGTTTCTGCTCAATTACTGTAGCAAGCAGATAAACAAGAAAGGAGACCAAGGCCAGGGTGGCACACTGTAGGCTCTTCCCCTCACACAAGAGGTCACTGGCACAACTCTTGTTTTTTATGTTCATTTACTTTATGTGTATGAATGTTTTACCTACATGTTTGTAAATGCATCACGTGAGTGTATTGCCATAGAGGCCAGAAGAGGGCACTGGATCTCTTGGAACTAGAGCTATGGATAGTTGTTAGCCACCATGTGGGTGCTGGGAACTGAACCCAGGTCCTATGCAAGAGCATTCAGCACTCTTCATCACTGAGCCACCTCTCCAGCCTCTGATGTAACTCTGAAATGTCCCCTTATTTCAGACTTATTTTACAAGTGTAAAGCAGAAAACTATCTGAGTTAAAGCTTTCATTAGCTGGACTTTGACAAGAAGGTGAGATTTTAACTCATACACAAAACTTAAATACTTCTCTCTTTGGGGAAATTTTCATTTCTTTGAATTATTTATTTTGCTGTCATTATCTATAATTGAGTTTACCCCCTTGTCTGGCCCCTCCCCATCCCCAGCTCTCCTCCCCACCCATACTACCTCCCCCACACCCCCATCCATGGTGAGAATTCCTCTAATAAAAGCCCTAAGGAACTGCTCAGCTGTCTGTGTGCTTAAGCCTGGCAATAAGGTCTTCAGTTTACCTTCTTGAAATTCATTAAACCTCTGAGAAATGAAATCTCTTTGCAAAGAAAACAGGCACATTCACTGTTAATTCTCGAAACCTAACAAATCACCCCAAGTAAAGATTTTCACACAAGCACTCCTGGTCATAAAGCAACCTGAATGCATGGGGCCAGACAGACTTTGGTTTGGGGTCTTGGTTACAACCAGGCAGTGGGGCGTACCTCTTCATCTCTGCCCTGGGTTTCCCCAATTACAAAAAACGAGAACCAGAGGCTTTCTTCAGTTTCTATTTAAATGATTTTATACTGTGAACACTTCCTTCCCTGTCCTCTGAGGCAAGCAACATTGTATGTTCCTCCTCTATCACTGTTCTTCACCATCCCCAAGCCAACTGTTTCCCCTCCTGTGTCCCTGAGATAAATTCAATTTTGGAAACTGGTCAAAGCACAGGTCATAAACCCAGCTGTGATGAATCTTGCCGATGAGACATTTTCTTTTCACTTTCAAATTTCCTTCTTCCTCTCCAGTTGACAGGTCAACAACAATCACGCATTCAACAAACATCTACAATAAGCCTGGAACCCTCACTGGCCAGGATCACTGGGACATTAAAAAAAAAAAAAAAAAAAAAAAAAAATTCCCAGCAACATCAATACCCCTCCACTCAGGCTAGTTCACATAGTGGGGACCAGTTCTTTGCAACAGGAGGTTTGTTTTGCTACACAAGGAAGATCAAGAGTTTTCCAACATGAGTCTAGGAAATGAGAAATCTTAGTACTAGTTTAACAAATGCTATTGGGTTATATCTGATAACAGTATAAAAGCAACCGGGTTAGAATGATAAAGCATATTATTATTTTGTAAGATTCATTCATAATGCTGCACTGGAATCATTACATTCAGAACAACTGGTAAATGCTGGACGATGTTTTAGATTCCCTAGGTAAGAAAAAACATCTTCCTCCCAGAGGCTGGCCATCAATGAGAGCAATGTTTCTACAGGTTAGCATGAGCTTACGATAGATACAAACATTAACATGAGCTTGCAATAGATACACGTTAACATGAGTTTGCCAGACTCTCATTCATGGACATCCTTCTCAAAAGTACTTTCTGAAGACACTACACATTATCTGTGTGCCCCTGACTCCATCCTTTCAAAAGTGAACACTAACAAAATACTAAGTGCTGTGCCAGACAGAAAGCTGAAGAAACTTCCTGTCTAGTTTGAGTTCTAATCACACTTGTATTTTAAGGCAGAAGCTGCTGTTTTCAGCCTCTGCCAGTTTTAGCTAGCTGACCAGTTTAGCAAGCATTACAGTAAGATGCAGCTTCACTGATGACAGTTTTTCTTCATGACTCATCTTCAGCTGTGCAGGCTTCTGAAGACAGCAAATCATAGCTAGCTGAAAGGTGCATGCTCTGGTCTAAAGGGATCTTTGCATCACTGGGTGTCATAATGTCTCTGATTGAAATTTCCCCTTAGATAATTCTTAGATAATATATTTATATTCTATTAAAAATTTAATAACCTAAAACTCTAATATTCTGGGTTCCTTTCTACTCTTAAAGAACAGTTCTCAATCCAAAAAAGAAAGCTCAAAGCCTTATACAAAATTTAAATGCCCTGATAAAGTCATTCTTCAAAACAGCATATCTGATTTCTCAGAAAATCTTTTTATTTTTCCAATACCATTCTAATCTGTCTGGGAATACCTATGCTCTTTCTAGAATGCTGTCATCCAAATAAATCTGCATATTAGATGGTCTCTCATCAATGAAAACAATTTCAGGGTCAGCCCTACAGAGCTAAGTTATTAATTCAAGGCTACAGGCCAACAGTACACTGTGGCCTGCCACCTCTGTCTAAAATACTAAATCCAACTATCTTCACCTTTTCTGAAGCAGAAACCTCTGTTCCTCTAAATTGATTCCATAAACTAACCCGACAATCTTATAATAATATCTCAATTATAATTATCATCTTTAATCAATCACCTCTATCTCTTGGTTAGCCCTATCTGCAACAAGCCAAAGGGCAGATTCATTAAAGCAAACATAATTACTTTCATTGTCCTAGAGAATAAATGAGCTCTTGAGAAAAAAAAAAGAAAAGAGGAAGGGTGGGAGAGAGGGAGGAGGTAAAGAGAGTGAGAGGCATGTAACCTTTTGCAGAAGCAAAGTGGGCCAACTATCAAAGATGTATCTTTTAGCACATAAGTACAAAGAACATCATCAATAACTTTTATTGACCATGCGCTATATTTTGTTGTCTACCTAACGTGATAAATATTGTTTTACTTAACATTCAGAAAACTAGATGAGGTAGGTACCACTGATATCTCCAATTTGGATATACTAAATCTGCATCTGGCAGTCAAAGCCCCTGAGATCAAAACAAGTGACAGTCCAGGGTCTTAGAGCATTTCGGGGATAGGCTGACTCAACCCCTGAAGCATGTGGTCACTTATGCATGACAGTATAGGGTTACTAGGAAAAGGTCTATAAATGGATGTAACAACATATATATCTACCCTTGAGCACTTCAGAACCAAATGGTTAAACTTGAAGTCATAGCTAGAATTTGTTTACTCTTTAGTATTTATAAGACATTCTACCTGTTTTAATGTAATCTTGTTGTTTACACCTGTTCCAAAATAGGTGGACACCCCCAAAACATTTACAGACACCACAGAGTAACTGGACTTTAGTGAGGAAAAATCAAAAATAAAAATGAGGTGGTGATATGGCGCAGCTGGTAAAGCAGCTTGCCACCAAGCCTAGTGACCCGAGTTGATTACAGCAACCCATATGGTAGGAGAGAAAAAACAACCACAAGCAGTCTTCTGATCTCAACACATGCACATGCAACATGGCACATGCACACATACACACATTACACATACAAACGAAATAAAGGAATGATTTTTTTATTTTATTTTAAGATCATCTACTTTTGCAAGCATGTGGATAATACCATAGCAAAGCACTGGGCCAGAGAGTCACATCATATGCTAGTGGACTGGTTTAGAAATTTAGTTCTGCACACTTCCAAATTAATTTAAAAATTGCTGCAAGTTACCTCACATTCTTCTATCACTTAAAAATACTAATATTCTTGGGAGGCAGAGGCAGGTGGATCTTTTTGAGTTCGAAGCCAGCCTGGTCTATATAGTGAGTTCCAGGACAGCTGAGACCCTGTC
>NW_008360331.1:2666521-2741083 GCF_000622305.1 Nannospalax galili | reverse complement strand
GAAAAAAAAAAAAAACTCCAAAGATTTTTTTTCTAAGAATTACTCAATGGTGAGTTAAATACTGACCATGTTTAGAGCAAATACAATGACTGATTTTAACATAGTAGTTATTCTATTTGTTTTTTTTTTCCAGTGAAGAAGGAATCTATCAGATTTTTCTACATTTTACCAATAATTCTGTAGATGTATTGCAATGTATTGGTATTTTATAGAAGTATTTTAAGTAAAACCAATGAAAATGCACACAGACACCCACAACCTTCACTCTTAACCAAGGAGATAAAAACATTTCTACACTGGAAGGCTCCTGATTCCTAACAAGACACACCACAATTAAATGCTATAGAATTTAGAGCATACACAAGTGATCTAAATTGCTGACATGGTTAACTGTCATTCAGATGGACTTCTTTTAAGTTGGGAAAATCAAATGTAGCAGCAAATGGGGTGCTTATGAGAAATAATAAAAAGGTGGTGCTTCAAATGATAGGTGGTACCCTGGTAAGTGCCTATTTCAAGCTTCTTTTACAGAACAGAAAATGAGACATAAGTTGTTCCAAGTCAGGAAGTCAGGTGACCTCCACACATTTGAGAGGAGTCTCTCTGTTTTACTTTCTTGGGACTATAGTAGGCTCTGTAACTTTCAACAACACATACCACCTTTTAAGAATAATTAGAAAAATGCAAATCAGGCTCATATTAGATATATATCCATCCACTTGAGTTTCCTTCTTGGCCTTGGTATGTTCTGTTAGGCAGCGGGAACTCAGGGGAACTCAGGGGGACAAAAGGAGAGGACAGAAAAAGCACCTGAAGGAAAAAAAGGGGAGAACACCCTGTGATCACAGCAGGCCCTGAGCTAATTCACTTACAGCTCATCCTGCTCCACAACAGAGAGAGAGAGAGAGAGACAGAGAGAGAGAGAGAGAGAGACACAGTCAGGCTGACAAGCTGAATCCCAAACTGGTGGGGATGTTCTCATGTTTTTCAGTTCTCTCTTCTCAGGGAATCCTGGGACAAAGATATGCACCTGGGCAGCACCTGGGCGGCGCCTAGGCAGCACCTGGGCAGTACCTGGGCAGCACCTAGGCAGCACCTGGGCAGCACCTGGGCAGCACCTGGGCAGCACCTGGGCAGCACCTAGGCAGTGCCAGGGCAGCACCTGGGCAGCACCAGGGCAGCACCTGGGCAGCACCTAGGCAGCAACTTGGCTATGGCAGAATACGCAGGAATTTGTAACAATGCCCTTCATGTCAGAAATTTTTACATATTTAAAAAGACTTAACAGTCCCATGACCCTTGACCCTGGCTGAACATTCAAAATACCTGAAGAGCATATACTAACATCAGAGTGTGGACCCCACCTCGGATTAATTAAATCAGAATGCCTAAGAGTGAGCCTAGGCATCAGAGCCATTTTTGTCATCAGTGTTACAAAATGCAAATTACATCTCAATCAGTCACACACAAAAAACAATGTTTTGAATATCTGCTTCATGTAGGGCAATGTAACAGAGACCTCAAGGGGAGGAAGACAGGATGCGCTTCCTCCTTTCATGGATGAAAGCTTTGGGACATCACAGCTTATTTTGTACCGTCAACTTTACATTTTTTCTCTACCATCCAGGGATTTCTGGATTTTTATTTCCACCGTGATTAATAACAAAGCATCAACACACAGCGCTACATGCACACACGCACGCACACACGCACGCACACAGAGAGAGAGAGAGAGAGAGAGAGAGAGAGAGAGGGAGAGAGAGAAACCAGAGCCCCCAGGTACCACTAGAAATTTCTCTCCACACTGATAGGATTCACTGATGAACTATACACGTCCTCATTCAAACAGAAAAAAAATCCATTAAGCTACATTACCATCTAACTCACATTATCTTCATTGTAGATTGTGTCCCTTAAGGTACCCTGCAAAAGTTTCACCTAAGTGCAGTGGGAATTCAGAAACACATTCAAATTCCCTTCTAAGCTTGCTTCACACTGGACCAGATCACAGTGAGGGTAGCTGGGAAAACAAAGATGGCCAGGAGAGTGCTTTCACGGTCAACACCATCATTCGCAATCTTTTCCAGCCACAGGTACCTGTCCCCTGTGTGTTGATATTTGCAGTATGAGCAACTTTGCCCTTATGTATGGACCTTAAACACAGAAAGTAACATAGTTTACATAATCACAAAAAGTCTTTCCTTTACACAGTAAATCAAGTAAAGCATGGACCTTCTTCATGGTTTTTTTGTCTATAAAGTTCCTGGAAATATCTCTCTCTCTCTCTCTCTTTCTTCTCTCATTTTCTCTCTCATTCTCACTCTTTTGCTCTCTCTCTCTTGTTCTCTCTCTCGGACTTACCATTTGATTAGTAAATGAGAAAACTTTACTGTTATTGTTGAGTTTCAAATTTAAATAAGAAATGAGTTTTCTTCTAATATTTACAACAAAAGCTGAAGTGATTTCGGAGGCACATGCAGGAAGAAAAAATACTTTTCTTGAACTTCCCTAGAACTAGCTTTTGGGAGCCAGTTAGTCATCACTCCACAACACACAGAGAGGCACCAGCATACAAGTAAAGATAGGTTGAGTTCAGTTAACTGTGCTGCCCTCTGACTCCCAGCCACAGCATTTATCAAGATTAATCAAGATTCTGTATGTCTACGAGTACAGGCCAGCAGCTCAGAGGCCCCATCAGTTTCTCATGACAGTTTCTTAATTTCAAATATTCCTAAAACAAGCATCTCATTTCTTCAGCAAGAAAGAACAAGCTCGCTCACATGCTTTCGGAGGAAGGCAGGCAAGGCAGCTCAAGAGTAAATGAAGAGAAGACAAACCAAGGGGACCATGGGCTCAGCAAACACCCAACTGAAGAAGCTGTGAGATGGTCGGGTTTATGTAGACCCTTCTAAATCCTTATGCCAGAATCTAAAGCAAACTGTTTAAATTTCTGTGCAGGCCAAATAATAATTTCTAAGCTATAGGCACCTCTGTTCCAGAGGATTCTGAAAAACACAGTTTATTCAGAAGAAGAACCAAAAATTTAAATTGCAGCTCTTTTCCATAAGCATTCTACTGAATTTTGTTTTCCTGCAAGCTACAATGTGCAAACCAGATGCAATAACATATTAGTCTACTTTTCTCAAGAGATTCAAAGATACCTGCATCTTGAGTTTTCTTATTAATCCCGCCCAAACCCTAAAGAAAAGCACAATTAGCACAAGGCCAAGTTTAAAGAAATGGAGCTGTTTTTTTCACTCATTGTGACTCAGGAAATGGGTAAGGAAACGTGAATCACTTAGAAACACAATTATAAAGGGTGAGCTTTAGCTCACTCACCTCTGTTTTTGTCAACATTCAGAGGGCGATCCAGCTGAATGGAAGGTGTGGCTAAATTCCAAAGCCAAGAGATAGAGCAAATGAAAACCACATGATTTACAAGATACAAACACCTCAAACCAAATGTAACACACTTAACCTGAACCCAAAAGAATAAAACTTGGGTCATGTGACAAACTGCAGTCATGGTTTACCTACCAACCAAAGAGCCAATGGTGTGCTACGCAGTGCTATGCAGTGCTAGTAGGCAAAACAAGAATTAAAGAATCCATGTCTCTGCAGTAAAGTAGTCCAGTGTTCTACTAGTGAAAGAAACACTCTACTTTTTCACTTACTATTTTCTATTATTACCAGCAGATATTCATTGTATTAAAGATGGGTTGGTGAATGGAATACCTGGTGTATAATATACAATAGATTTTGTCAATCACAAAGAAAACACTGCCCTTTTTAAGAGATCATTTGTGAAATATGGAATTTACATCACACCTATGCCCAGATTACCTTCATGTATATTTTACATAAACAAAGGAAAAGCAGAATTGCTTTACTTTCAAGTTTACTTTTCTTAACAAATGCCTTAGATATAGCACAACCAATAATCCCACCTCCTTTTTTAACTTCTTACTGTTCTCATTCACTACTATTTTTCATTAAATTCTGTTTCAGAGTTTATTAGAATCCATACTGTTATTTTTTGTTAAACTGTTAAAATAATGTAAAGTTATTAACGACTGAAAGGAAAAAAGATACTATGAAAAATAGTTACACATATCCCTCTATTTTCTTGTTTTCCATGTTGCAACAAAATTATTAACCAGTAAACAGAGTTCTAAAATAAATGCATTCTCAGTGAAGCCCTTGATTCTGATAGGGCCCTCTCTGCCCGGCGGTGATGCCAAAGCTTACAAAAATCAGCTTCATTATTGCACTTGCAGTGACTGATCCTTCTCAGTATATACCAACTCCAGTTAAGGATAAAACTAAAAACCTATTGCTAAGAATGATATAGTAAAATCTCAAGGAAAAGTCAAGGTTGGAAATAAAATGAAGAAAATGGAAAGGTAGATGGGAAAAAAATAGATTAGCAAC
This sequence comes from Nannospalax galili, assembly GCF_000622305.1. Lineage (NCBI taxonomy): Eukaryota > Metazoa > Chordata > Mammalia > Rodentia > Spalacidae > Nannospalax > Nannospalax galili. The sequence continues at coordinate 2,736,652 of NW_008360331.1, read as the reverse complement.
ACAATTGTTACAAAAGAAAACTGTAGGAAGGTTTTCCACAGAATGCCTCAACCAATCTTAACTATCCATTAACAAGTTTGTATGTAAGTCAAACGCAAGTAACAAGCAGGTGAGGGGTGACTTTTGCTGGCTTACACATTTTCGAGCAGTGAGCTTTAAAGTACAATCTTATTTTTTAATGTGGATGAGTTTTGCCTGCATGTATGTAAGTGCACCCACATCATGCAATGCCTATGATGGCCAGAGTAGGGCATCAGATCCCATGGAACTGGAATTACAGATGGTTGTTAGCACTGTGTGGGTGCTGGGAAGCAAACCCCAGTCCTCTGTAACAACAGCCAGTGCACTCAATCACTGAGTCATCTCTCACTTTTTTTAATAGAATGCTAATATTCAACACTAGACACACACCTGTTGATGTCATATTTTGTTGGGTTTTTGGTTTGTTGTTTTTTTTTTTATTTTTTTGAGACAGGTCTCCCTGTAACCCCTGCTGGCCCAGAACTCACTATGTAGGCCAGGCTGGCCTCTATCTCCCAGAGATCTGCCTGCTTCTGCCTCCAAGTGCTGAGATTAAAGGCACGTACCACCACAACAAGCTCTGATTTATTTTAAAATAAACTATAAATTGTTTTCCTTCAGAAAAAAAAAATTATTGTCCTAATTTAGGATATTTATTATTACTAAAACAGTGAGCACAATTATATGTATAACTCCATAAAAATCCTCATTTCAACTCCAGTGCAAAAACAGTTTGCTATCATCCTGTTTAGACAGGACATTGAGCCTGGGGCTAAAGACCAGGGTCACAAGGCATGTAGAAGGAGAGCTGAGGTGTTAAATGCATGTCTGTCAGTCAGACCATCTCACAAAGTATTGTCTTCCCAAAGACAGTAGCATGATAATGATCTTTCCATAGCAACACTACATACATCTTATTGTATACAAATAATGCACATCTAATAATTTAACAAGCAGCAAATCAACTCATTTATTTAATCTTAAAAACATTATTAGCAACCTGAGTTTTTTGTAAAGTATTATTTAGAAATAAATTTACTGAATAAAATTATTTGGTGAGTATTTTTGCTCATAATAATTTACCAAAATATAATTGCTTATCTGGCCAAAATATGATTATAAATGAAAATTTAGTATTTGTAAATAACTTGTTCTCTTAGCTATTTAAATTATATCTGGATCTTTAAGATTAATATACACTGTATCTGAAAAATGAGACTTGTTTATAATATTAGCAAAAGGGAACTTCAGTTTGACAGAATTATTTAATGTTATTTAAAATATTCAAAAACTGAATCCAAGCAGGCTGGAGCGATGATGCAGCATTTAAGAGCACGGACTTGTCCTACAGAACTGAGTTCAGTTTCCATTGCCCACGGCAGGCACTCACAATTACCTCCCTTTATTTTAGCTCCAGGGGGATCCAACACCAGTGGCCTCTGAGGGTACTCACATGCATGTATACACACACACACACACACACACACACACCTAAATTAAATCTTTAAAATAACAGAATCTAAAATGAGATTTTCTTATAACATAAACATAGTTCATTGACTGGGATTGCTCGATGTTATATATATTTTTATTAACTTGTATGAGACAATTTTTCGTTTTTTACATTTTTAGTTGAAATAAATAATTTGGTCCTTTTCAGGGTTATACTGTCTTAAAATCAATATGAAGAAAATTTTTAAAAATCTATAAATTTCTCAGTCTATTTTCAACTCAACTGAAGGGAGGGAACCATTGGTCCATCTCTACAAAATTACCTGCAGTCTCAGCAGTGGAGAAGTGGCAACAGAGCTGTCACACCTCCACAAAGACATTCCTAAACTGGTATGCAGTGACTGCCGGCCTCTGGCAATGGGAGTGCATTCTGATCTTGGTTCTTATTCTGACTCAAAGTGGCAGGGGACCACAGGCTGTAATCAACTCAATGTGCAAAGCCATCCCCAGCTAAAACAGTACAGCAGCTTTTCAATACCACTATAACGAGCTGCAAGATGGACAGAAAACACCAGCGAGTAAAACTGCATTTAACTCATCATGAACTAAATAAAGACAATAAAATGTCAACCTAATCTCACTTCTACACCTGGAAGAACTTGAGGACGCTTCAAAGTCCATAGCAGTCCTAGGGGCACATCCATTACACAGTGGGAGCAGCAGCACTCTCAATTAGTCATCCATATTTGACTGTTTATGAACCCAAAGTGCAAGACATGTGCATTCAAGACATCTTCCTTAAGTGGCTATGGGGGAAAAGCCAAGGACAATATGATGATTTATCGTGATTTGATTTCTATTTTGTGTTTATGAGCCTGATCTTAGTAGTTAATGCTTTCAACTTAGTTGGCTCTTGAGATTTCCTGATAAATATTAGCTGCCTAAAGTTCAATAGTATTTATCTATTAGCTGCGAAAATTATAGAAGGGTAGTCAGCAAACACTTAGCGTCCTTCACTTTTGTTCTGGCCTTTAGCACTTTTAGGCCTGTTTGTAAACTCTGTCAAAAAAAAAAAAGGAGGCCTTCGCCTACAAAGTCAATCTCTCTCTCTCTCTCTCTCTCTCTCTCTCTCTCTCTCTCTCTAAGTTCTCACTCTTGCCCACCCCTCATCTTATAGATTACTTGCTGAGCCATCTCTGCTTTGCTGAAGAGTTTCTCCCAGCTCCTAACATCCTTATTTGTCTATGAGTCCATTATCATTCCATTGTAAGGTAACTGAATCACCCAAGACCTGCTCCATTCTGTCACCTCATCAATGTAGTTTCTGTGTCTTTTTAAAAATATTTTATAGCCGGACGTTGTGGCACACGCCTTTAATCCCAGCACTTGGGAGGCAGAGGCAGGTGGATTTCTGTGAGGTCAAGGCCAGTCTGGTCTACATAGTGAGTTCCAGGACAGCTGGGGCTACAGGGAGACCCTGTCTCAAAGAAGACCGAAAAAAAAAAAATTTATTTTTATTTTATGTGTATGAGTGTATCGCCTGCAGGTGTGTAAGTGCACTTGTGTCATGCAATGCCCACAGAGGTCAGAAGAGGGCATTGGATACCCTGGAACTGGAATTACAAACAGTTGTGCTGTCATGTGGATGCTGGGATTCAAACCCAGGTCTTCTCCAAGAACAACCAGCGCTCTTAACCAGTGAGTCATCTCTCCAGCCCCTATTTCTATGTGTTAGACTAGTAGTTATTTCCATCTTTTTGTCTCCTTCCATCTCTTTGTGCCAGGTATCAGTTTGAGTGCTTAATACTTCTACTTCAAATAGGGTGCCACCTTTTGGTCTATCACATTGCACAAACAAATCTGACCAGACTGAATTCTGACAACTCTTCAATTACCACTTAGACTACAATTTACCCTATGGCCTAGAAAAGAGAATAATCTTCCAGAAGTGAAGTAGCAGTCATGCCCCATCTTCCTCAAAATGTTCACTAGTTCCACATTAGTAAGTCACTTAGATGGCTTTGTTTTATTTAAGGCTTTCCACAATAGGAGCTCCAACTGTTCTTTTCTTCTATTTGGCTCCAATTTATAGTCTAGAATTCAAATAAGAATTATCAAATTGTTATTCTCTCCTGTGAAGAAATCTCTCTACTTTTGCCCCCTATCATACACATAAATGTGTGTGTGTGTGTGTGTGTGTGTGTGTGTGTGTGTTTGTACACAGGAATACTGTGGTAATACCTACTCTGGCTTTAAGACTGTGACACACAGTGTGCAGCTGTGTAACTAAGAGCCTCAATATGAATTTGAGGAACATAGTATGCAAGTGTATGGAAGAGTCCAGATAGACATGCAACAACAGAGGAAGCTTTTTGCTTAGCCGGCCTCCGTAAGCTCCTCACAGGATATTCTGCTCTTCATTTCTGAGTGTTAACTCAGAACTGGACCTGGTATCGCATCTCTGTCAGGTAGGGTACTCTAAACACCTAGACCCCTTTCTACTTTTGTTTTGTGACAGGGTCTTACTAAATTGCCCAACAGGTCTTAAATCTGTTCCTCCTGCCTTGGCCTCCCCAACAGGTGGATCGCAGGCTGAGCCTCCGGGTCTGACTCTGTCCTTTCACACAGAACACGTGAACATTACATAAATTTTCCTTTTCCCATGGCAATCTTGGTGTCACAGAGCTGGAAGAGTTCCATGGAGATAAGTGCACATAGCACGTGAAGTGGTAATCATAATACACTCTACCTGCTTCGGGGCATGCTGCATTGCAGTCAGAAATATTGAGATACTATGTAAGGGCAGCAGTCAACAAGAGGCCACAATGGAAGCAAAGATGCTCAGGCTGCAGCACCTTCATCATCTCATACCTAACTATGAAAAGTGACTGCACTATTGCTATCAAAAGCAACCATGAGCTCTATAATTAAGTGCATAAAAGATGTGCAGCATTTACGCAACCAAAAGCACCTTGGCAAAGGAAAACTGTCACCAAATCTTGTCAACATGCATCTCAATCTCTTAATCTATCCCAAGGCAGTGTGAGATACTAAATAAGCAGGTGCAAGCAACCCCCTTCCAGCTCTGAGGTGCAAGGAATGGCCATCGCTCTGCACAACACAAGACTCTAAAAAACATGTCTAAGAACATAAGACAACTAAACTATCTGTTATTCTATCAATTCTAACTATCTATTCTGTGTATCAATTCTTTGAGATACACTATGTTACAAAAAAAAAAAAAAAAAAAGATATGAAAATTTCTCTTCAATATGCCCTCTTGATTTATCTCCTGGAAAGAACAGCAAGAACATGTCCAGTTTCTTCTCAGCACTCAGGCCTGCTGGGTTAATGGGAGCCATGCATACTCCCTACCTGCAAACTCCCCCAGCATGCCTGATAAATGCATCTCAGCTTTTACCACAGAAGCTTCCTCGTGCAGCACATGGAGATGAACCCAGAGACCTACAACTGACCAACAGGCAGAGAATAAGACTGAAAAGTGCTTATCCCGGAACAGGACACCTACATCAAACATCTGCCACCCAAGGCTCAGGGATCATTGTAGAAGACGGGGTAAGAGCTTTGAAGAGCCAGAAGTGGTAGACGGCCGCAAGGCAACAGCTTTCCAGACAGCTGGGCAGTTACTCATATGAACTCACAGTAATGGTAACAGCATACAAAAGATCCATGTAAGCTCAATCCAGACAAAATCCCAGAACAGAAGAAGCCCCAAACCTAGCTGAGGAACTATTGGCAATCAATAGCTGATGGGAGAGGGAGAATCAGTTTTCTTTAAGAGTATGACACTGGATGGGCCCACACAGAAGAGCATTTAAGAACACAAATTTGACTCAACAGGCCTTAATACATGTACTAGAGTACATGAAATAGGGTGGCAGGCGTTCAGGCAGAGGTGCAGGGAAGGGTCTAAATATGATAAAAATATATTGTGTGAAGTCACAACAATACTTTGTTTAGCTGGAGTAGAGTTTATTTCTTTATTTACAGGTTGACTGGGCAAGTCCTGGATTCCCCTCCTGTATCTTTACAAATGATAAGATGCATTTCAACTGTAGTTTCACAGTCATTAGCATTCCAGCTCACCAGGGCACAAAGGTCCCTTTTAAGTCTATACTCCAAAGTACTGGATTTGAGCTACTACTACAAGAAATTTTTAAATGGCCCCACAAACTACATGTCAAAACCTACTCTAATAATTTTTGGATGGACCCCTGCCAAATGAACTGCCAAGGTGACCTCTTCCAAAACAGGGAAGATGTATGGTCCTTTAGATTATTAGAAACCCTACTTATTTTACATAGATCGAGCCCCAGCACTCGGGAAGCAGAGGCAGGCGGATCTCTGTGAGATAGAGGCCAGCCTGGTCTACCTGATGAGTTCCAGGCCAGCTGGGGCTACAGGGAGACCCTGTCTCAAAAAGACCAAAAAATAAATAAATTAACCAAACTGTTGGTAAGTTGACATTACATGGATTGACATACTGTACTATGCATTGTATTTTTTAAAAAATCAGAAAAAAAAAATGTATGTGATCCTGTATTTAAAAGGTGTGCAGATGGAGTGACTCTGACAGAACAAGGACCAGGAGCCAGCTCAGGTGCTTCATATACGGGATTCTCAAGGTCCTCCAGCAAGTTTCATCACACACACACAGACTCCACCTTCAAACAGCAACACGCGTGCTCGCCTCAAATTCTGACTTCCATTTAGCGGGCCCTGTGTGTTCTAAACCACAATGACTAAAAACTAATACTTATCAATAGTAAACTCATGATGAAGACCAGACATTCATGCACTTGGCTATCAAGTTATGTCTAGCATAATTAAAACTCTCAAAGAGTCCTTCATTCAACCTGTATAAACTTATCAGCGGCAACCATGATTGAGTAAGTGCCAGTTACTCATTTTTCCACATACGTATCACAAATCTGAAATAGAATTTAATACTTTAGGCCTGAGCAAGATGTTCTTCTTTTGCCTCCTAGTTAGAGAAAGCCAGTGCAAACTAAAAAGTAAGCATTACAAACTGCTTTCTCATTGGTAAGCAAGGCAAATAATACAAACAAAAATACATCAAATAAAGACAAAAAATTTCTAACCCAGGGCTTAACCTTTGGGCAATTTGTGTTGACCTTGTTTCTGGGTTGGAGGAGGATCACATTTCTCGCCCAGCTTCAGAAGTCATTTGCCTTCCCCAAACCATACAAGTCAGTACTACCAGAAGTGGACAGCCTCTTAGGGTTTCTAAAGGGGAAACACTTTCTTCCCATTGACCAGGCCTAGTGCAACTCTACCACAAACATGGACAAAAGACAGGCTGAAAAAATGGGTGGGGAAAATTAAACTCATTCACAAATAGTAAGCACGCTACCAAATACCTAGGCTGCTCAGTGATAAAACTCACCTCCTAGGGTACAATTTGCAATGCACATCTACTATCTTAGTCATTTTTACAGATCATGCATACCAATTATCATTTACTAGATTATCATTTATTAGATCTGATTATTTCAGAAGGTCTCCTTGGCATACTATTTCCCTCAACTCCAAGTTAAACACTTTGCCCCATTCCTGTGAATGCATAACCCACTCTTCTTAGCTAATAAAATACTGAGGGTGAGCTTTCCAGGTGTATCTCTTCTGCTGTGAGATTTTTAACTTTGGCATTCTAATTAAGGTGATAGGTAAGTCACCCCACTTACAGAATGTCTTCAATGGCATGGAATACAGTTTCATTTAACATAACTGCTCAGGAAGTACTATGAGCTCCACATATACATTTAAAGATGTTACCTAGAATGCAATTATTTAAAAAAAAATACAACCAAATGGCAGGAAGAATTTAGACTCATATTTGTCAAGCATTAACATCTAGATAACTTACAGAGATGTGATACTTCATCCTATACTATATACCACATATAAGAACGTACAGACTAATAGGTAACCATTCCAAGTTCATCTATCCATTCAATACAAACACTGAAATATAGACCATATATAAGAATGTACAGAATAATAGGTAACCATTCCAAGTTCACCTATCCATTCAAACACCAAAAACCATTACAAACCATCAGCATGTTTCTCTTTAGCACTGATCCATCCCTACACGTAGAGGTACAAATAACCAGGGATTACACAGTTTGGCAACCTGGGCTCCACTCTACCACCAATACCACCTCTTCTTTGTGCCTCAACTTTTTCATTTGATAATGTGTGTGAGACTACATAAATTGGTAATTGTTAAGCTCTAGAAACAGTGCCTGACAGAGGAAGGCTATTTGTTTCTCCAACAAAAACAGTCTTCAGTGGTGGACTATGTCAAAGCTGCTGAAGTAGACTCCATTGACAGCACATCTGCTTATTTATAGAAAACACCTTGTAACCCAAATGCTTTTAAACCTTTCCTTAGGGCAAAGGAGTTACTTGAAAAAGGCAGACAATGAGCCAACTGTTCCCAGTAGAGAGGAAGAGCTGAACAACTCAGTGGAAAGGAAGCAGAAGAGAACTCCAAGACAACATTTACCAGGTTGACTTTAGACCACTTAAAGTAGCGTCAGACCTTAAGACCACTCCACACTCAAAGCAAGTGGATGTCACAAACCTTTACTATACTTCTCCAGCTGGTATCTAAAACAGAGTTAAGTATATTGCATACTATTTTGAAAATACAAAGTCTTATGTCACTTTCTAAATCAAGAAAGCTAATAAATAAGGCTAATAATGATTTCAATTGTTCTTAATTGAAAGAATATATCACACCCATCTAATAAGGGAGAAGAATTAAAGCCACTTGCTGTATAAGACAGCTCACATAAGAACTTCAAGTGCAAAGAATTTTATTCAGTCTTTTCAAATATAAATATAAACACACGCTCTATATAAGAGAGCTCACAAGAAAGACAAAAGCGAAGAAATTTTTATAGTCTGTTTTCATATATATGCACACGCACACACACACACACACACACACACACACACACACACACACACACACACAAGATATCTGCGGGGTCAGAATGAATTGAATAGCACAGAAAAATTATTTCAGGAAAATGGCTGATGGTGATACATCTGTGATGGTTTGAACCTGAGCTTTCCCCAAGGGCTTGAGTCTTCAACACCTGTCCTCAAGGCAGTGGCACAGCTTTGGAAGGTGTGGAGCCTTTTGGAGACGGAGCCTAGCTGAAGGAAATTCCCATCATGGAGGGAAATCCATGGCAGGAAACCCATCGCGGAACACCCTATTTTTTGGTGGTGGGAACATGGGCAGACACTGTTTACATCACAGCTGGAACCCAAATGGCAAGCCAGCTGGAAACTAGGCCTGGCTACAACGGAAACCCTCTGAAATCAGGAGCTGAAATGAATCCTCCCACAAGTTGATTCATACAGTGTCATGGGCAGAGCCACATGAAAGTATCTGATACATCGTCACAGAAATATCTACCAACATGTTGGACTAAAATAAAAATAAAATAAGAAGGCACCCTAGACCAAGAATTAATAGTAACTGGATACTAAAATTACTTCTTAAGTAAACTGGAGGATACCTTGCCTATTATTTTGCTACAATTTCCAAAATTCACAAATCTTCTCTTATTTTACTTCAACTAACATCAAAGATTTACTTATATGGTAGTTTAAGAAATTAATAATCTGCAAGAAGACTATTAATCAACTCCCACACTCTATGAATGAGATGCCTCCGGAGTTTGCAAATATTTTTTTCTTTTAATCTTTTCTTCTAATACTACACAATGGAAGTCATGGTTCTATGCAAACAATACTTGATAAATTCTGTCCAATATCCTAAAATTTTGGGGTGGTTTTATGTCTTTTAAAACTCTAGTAGATAAGGAGGTCTGGCTCCAAAGTCCAATACACGTAACATGTGCAAGGGCCTGGGTTCAATTCCTGGATTCAATATCTAATTCTCATTTCTTAAACAGAAGATGTTTAAAGGTTCAAAATTAAACAAATGACTTTTGGAGACTGTGGTCCTAAGGTTAACATTCATAAAAGGAATGCCTTATCTCCAAAGCTATTTCCTCACTGGTCTCATCAATCCTCACAACACAACCCTCTCACTTAACAGTATGGTCCCCAGTCGCAAAGATTATCCTCCTCTTCTCCCAACTCTCAGCAGCCTTGTCTCTGAGCTTGAGCTTCTTCGCTTTACTTTCTTCACGTGCCTTCTCTCTCACCACCTCATTTGGCTGTCACTGATCCCACAGGATTTTTCCATTGTGTTTTATAATTTTTGACATTTATTTTTACATATGAGTGCTTTGCCTGCGTGTACGTAAGTGCATCACATGTATGCAATGACTATGGAGACCAGAAGAGGATGAGAGCTCTCCGAGAACTGGAGTTACAGACAGTTGTTAGCTGCCATGCGGTGCTGGGTCCTCTGCAAGAGCAGCCAGTGGTCTTAACCAGTGAGCCATCTCTCCAGTCCCATTCCCATAGGTTTTATTTGGTTATCACTTCTCCTAGGACACGCTTCCTGACTCCTTCTGACTGCAGCTGTCATTCTATCCTTCACAGTGCCTTTTTCCTGTTTTACATAAGCTATAGGACACTATGCCTTCTATCATGTCCAACACTGAAGTACGGTTGGTGTGCTAGTCATCTTCCTACTACTCTAACAAATATTTGGGACAAATCAATGTACAAAGAGAAAAGGTTTATTTTGGCTCCCAGCTTCAGAGGGAAGGCAAAGAGAGGGCAAACTATTATTTAATAGGGAGATGCGCACAGCCTTGGAAAACTGTAATTGCTCACCCGCAACAAAAAACATTGGAAAAGGTTCACTCTCCTGGCTCATCAGGCTCCAGTGACAACTTTCAAGGCACCAGGATAGATTTAAGGTTCTCCAATTTCCACTTACCAGGGCTTTTAGAGCACTGAAAGTTCTGTCTATATCAGCCAGTGACTCACAACATTCTCCTTAAACAGAAATGCCCATGAAAACCAAGGTGACACAGTGCTCCTTTTGTCCTGTAAGGCTCCTTCCTATCTCCCAGGGTCATCTTGATTTTTCTTAAATCCTATATAACTCCAGATATGTTTCTCCAAGTCTCAATGTTGAAACAGCTAATATATATTTTATATTGAAAGAGATTCATCTTTTAATTATAGAACTAAACACAAAAAGTGGATAAGTAAAAGTCTTTGATAAAAAAGAACAGTTCAACATTTGGGGAATATTTTTAGCGTTGTGTTCATATATAATCTTTAAACAAAAATTGAAGCTTAGGCCAGGTACACACCTTTAATTCCAGTACGCAGGAGGCAAAGGCAGACACAGCTCTTGAATTTGAGGTCAGCCTAGTCTACATAGGAAGTCGCAGGCTGCTCAAGATTACACAGTGAGACCCTGTCTCAATAAAGTATATGCTTATAATAAGGTGAGCACATTTTAAAATTTCTCTAAAGATAACAATTATCCCAATTTGATCATTGCATACTGTACACATGTAGTGAATTCTCAGATACGATAGCTGTAAATACATTCAACTATAAAAATACACTAAAACAATTACTATTTTTAATAAATATATCATTTGCCAGTCTACTACTATGGCTCTTATTCTACATCGTACCTCTAGCCCTCAGAATTAGGGGCATTAACTACCAAAGAGACCTGGAGCCCCACAGAGCAGTCCCCCACCACTTGCCCACCTGCTGTGGTTTAGTACAATGCCCACTCAGAAACACACCTTCTGTTCTGATCTTGGTACCCTTGATCAGTGATTCCAGAGGCTCACTCTGGAATCGTGGTAACCTCCAAGTAGACCAGATGGGTACTGTTCAGGAGGAGTGTACGTTGGTGTTCTGAACCAAAGAAAAAAAACAGAAACAGAAAACCCTGGAAACCAACCATGCCTATCCACAATTCTGATGGTTGTTAGTCAGCAATGTCACATATTGGATGAATATGGGCAATATCACTTTAGCTGTCATATCAATAAATTAAACTGCTACCCTAGTCATAAGCACCCACTTCCACTTACATACCTTTACCATCCCTTTAAACATCACCTACAGACAGCTTCTGCTACACTGTCCATCCAAACCTCGGAGTCCCAACTACACAGACCCTGAAGCACAAAACTTTCCTATGCACTGTGTTCTGTGCCAGCCTGTTCTCATAACACTCCTGGAATGAAGCAGAACCACTCACCTTCTCATTAAGAAAAGTTTAAAGTTCTAATGCCAAAATAGCAACTGTTGTAGGATCCAAGACTAACAGTAAAGAACCCTGAATTGAGTCAACGTAAAGAAAATAAAAAGAGAACATTTGGCCACAAGAAAAATGCATAATTCAATTTCATTTTACACAGAAGGACTTAGAAAGGGGACAGGTAAGGGCAACATGTGGATGAGCAAGACTGGAGAAGTCCAAGGTGGGAAATGAGCAGCAGGTCTCTGAACTGAGGACAGGCCGGACGGGAAGGCGGCTTTACACACAGGAGGAAGCCGCAGGCAATGGAACTGAGACGGCAGCAGAGGAAAGGCAGGCCGCCAGCCATAGACACCTGCTAATGCTGTTAACTATGGGCACAGCCATTTAGAATTTGCATTCATCAAGAAACACATGCCAGAGTCTTGCTTGCAATGACTGCTAAATGGTTAAGGCTGTAAATAACACATTATTTGGGGTCAGAATAAGTCTGGTCAGGCAAAAGATAACTTGCAGAGTCATTCACCAGCTTCCACTGAGCACGCTGATTGAAACCAGCTGAGCTGGTGACATCGCCACAAGTTTTTTACTATAAAAAGGGTGAGCTCTGTGAGGTCAGGAAGCAGAACTAAGCTCCATGAACAGAAGCCAAGCCGTAGAGGGAAGAGCCAAGGGAAGTTCGGAGGAGATACTCATTCCAAGAAGAAGCTGGGATGAGCAATTTGCTCAGAGGCAGCTGCAGAAGCAAAAGGCAGAGGACAGAAATGTTCCTTTAAAGAGTTAGGCCTGCCGTTCCTCCCAAATAAGTAAAAAACCAAAAGGCAAGTCTCAAGGGAGAAAGTGAATAAAGCCCTTTCTGATTTCCAGTTCCCAGAACTAAATTAAAAGTATAAAACCATCATAGAAATAATATTCGTGATGTCTTTCACTCATTGCAAGAGAATGTGGAAAGATCGAGAATATCTGAGCAAACATGCAAGACGTGGGTGCCTGGGAGAAAGGCATGGCAGGCAGAGGTAACAGAGCTGCAGCCTGTTTTCTGTGCTGGAGGAATCTTAAGAGGGCAGTGTTCCTGGTCAGAAAAACAAGGGGAAAAAAGACTGAACAGTGAACAAGTGAATTCAGATGGGCAGGTACAGGTATCAGGTAGGTATATGGTAATATGAAACTCAGGAAGTATTCAAACCGTAGCTAGAAATTGGGAGCCATTCATGCACACAAGGTATGAAATGGCCCAGATCACTCCAGGAATGCAAAGCACAGAAGAGAGAAAAGGGGCAGCCCTCGCAGTGAGAAGACACAGAAATGAAGAAGGAAAAATGACAACATGAAGGACAGTGATGCTGGAGCAAAGGAGGCAGGGCCAGGGCCTGGTGCTCCCGTGAAAACAGGGCTCCTGACAACTTCATGGTGTGGAGTTCATTGCCACTTGGTGTCAAGCTTACAGGGATCAATAGTGGACTGGAGACCAGAGTCTCTGAAGACCACACCAGGAACAAATTCCAAAGTAGAAAAGCTGGAAAGCTTTGAAAAGGCTGAAAGGATAGGAGAGACACTAAGGGGTAAATATAGACAACCCCTGGGGTGCTCTTGCTCTGAAGAGCAATGTGGCAACAGCTAAGGAAGAATGTGAGCTCAGGGTTAAGACTGTAAAAAGTATGGCACACTTTCCTCCTAATGGGTATGATCCAATAAAAAAAAAGGGGGGGGGGAAATGAGGAGGCAGAAGAGGGTGGGACTTCCTGGGGAAATGCCCTTGAAGAAGGCAGTGATCTATAATGAAGAATCACTAAGTGAATTTGCTATGTGAGGACTACAGCACAATTTGGTTTGTTTCCATCGTTTTATGCTTTATAAAATAGCATACATAGTATCAGGTATCACTGCAGCATTTCTAATGAAGTTTTAACTTTGTTAATGAACTTAAGTTTGCTATAAATGAGGAAGGGAAAAATACTTGCTACAACTTTCTCAAGTTCTTGTCATTTTGCCCATACACAGCTAGCTGCTTTTTAAACTAATCTAATGTATTAGGAGGGTAGTGAGAGATTCAGCATCCAACATAGATGTAGTGAAACATACAACATTTAGCTCAGATTAAAAAAATAAATAAAAGAAAAAAGAAAACCTACTGCTCCAAATTCTTTACCTTTTCCCTTTTCATAATTTCATTTTACTTTTAATGGGTGACAAACAATCCTCTCTAGCTTGGTAGAAATGTTGGTCTTCATATAATGAAGCTATTAGGGGCTCTTTCCTCCTAAATCAGGTTCCCAAATGCAAAATTAAAGGAGACAAACAGGAGACTGCATTCAACAGCGGGACAGTTATACCCTAGAGGGCCTATAAGTAATGTTTCATGGAACTTCCTTTTTTAAAAAGAATCTTTATTGTTATTTTATAGGCATGAGTGTGTTGCCTGGAGGTACGCAAGTGTATCACATTGGTGAAGTGCCCAGAGGCCAGAAGGTGTCAGATTCCCCTGGAACTGGAGTCACAGGTTGTTAGCTGCCTTGCAGGTGCTGGGACCTGAACGGAGCTTCTCTGCAGGGCAACCAGTGCTCTCAAGCATCTCTCTGGCCCCCATGGGGCTTTCTATATCTATAAACACTGACCTCTCACTCAACTATCCCTCCTCATAATAGCTTCCTCAGGGAACAGCTTGTATACAATGGACACATCTCATGAAGGCAAATTTAAAAGTGCCTGGCAGCTATTCTATGTGAGCACTGATAATCCATGAACAAAATCATCCAAATTTGGCTTAACCGCTAAAACCAATTTTAAGTAGAAAGTGTTTTTGACAACTGAAATCTTGATAATCACTGCTGAGCTTCCTGGTGGCCGCTGGAGGCCGCATGGACGGAAATCAGTAGCAGTGTCTGCATTCCTTCTGTGGTATAGAATGCTGAGGAGATTGGTGTAGATGAAGTGATGCACGAGCCTCATGAGAATGCCAGAGAGGGAAGGCTGGTTCTGTGAGATGCAGGTCCAGCACTTTTCCTAGATGACTGACTGCTTCAATCTGATCTAAAGAGAAAGATCAGGCCCTGCATCCCCCAGGCCCTCCTCTAGGTGGGAGTATGTGTAACAGGCTCTTTGTCACCTGCGCCATTGCAAGCAGGGCTTCCAATCCACCCAGCCACATTAAGAGTTCCTGACTCACACTCAGATCCTCCCACTTTCCCCTCTTGCTCTTCTGTAATTTTGCACCTGTAGTAATCAAGGAACAAACTGTCTCCCAAGAAGTCCTCAACACATTTAGCATGAACTTCAAAACAGTAAATCAAGGTCTAATGTGAAATCTAACGTTGATAAACCAGCAAGCAGTCAGCAGCCACCACAAGGGAATGATGGGCTTTCTACTCATCCTTCACTTAGGTGAATCAAATATTAGTTAAAAATTAAGGAACTTTCTAAGTTGGTGTAATACAAATATTACATTCACAATCAAAGTTCCTTCTTTGTGATTCTGAAACTTAAAACCAAAAATGATGGGAGGAAAACTTTAAAATCAAAATGTATACTACTCAGATTTCTCAAACTTCTAGCATTATCAATTAATTAAAAATAAAAAGCTTAAAAGACTCAAATTTCAAAAGGATCGATTTTCAAACTCTTGATTTAGGTATTTAAATGGGCCACAGCATAGCTTCAGAGGAAATGAGCAATGCCCTAATGTGGCAACTGGTCCTCTGACTGGAATGAGCAAGTCACGAAACCTCAGTTTTCCTGCTAGAGAGGCCCTCGCTGGCAATTCCCATGACCACTCTCAGCTGTAATTTTAAATGATGCCTTCTGCTCAGTGTTATGGAATTACTCTCCAGGTCAGCAAAGCTTTACTCCACACAGAGTGGAATTATTTTATATTTTCAATAGGAAGAGGTTAAATTTGGCACAATGCAAAGAAATTAATAAATAAGAGTATCCCAAGTGTCGAAAATCAAAGCTTTCAGAGAGAAATTATTCCCTTTAAGTAATGTGGCAGACAATCCTAGAGATGGCTTCCTGGTCCTTACTTCCTTCTTCCTTAAGACCTGTCATCAGCACTCCAATGCGTACACAAGAATTCTGCAACACAACTCAGATGGAGAGGGATGCAGACACCAGGCGCAAAGACAAAAGACTTCATTTCTGGGAAGTTGTCATTCCAATCTGACAAACAGAGGCCATTTACCAAAACAATCTGAGTCAAGGTTAACAGCAGCTCTTAAGACCCCAGCACTGATGATCCCAAAGCAGTTGTGGGACTCTGGTCCTCTACCCGAGCTCCTTCTGACCCTTCCAAAGACTCACAGGCCAGTTATTCCCAAGATTCCTTCAAATACAAAACCCTTCAAATTTACACTGAATGAAACCAAGAGGAATTTAAAACTCAATTCCTTCATTAAGTGAGCCACATTTCAACTGTTCATTGTTGCTGAGGGCTGTGAGCTACCACACTGGATTGCCCAGAAACCCACCCATTTCCCCCATATCAGGCAAGTTTAGTGTTACCCCAGACTCCTCCAACAAACTTCTTTTTTTTTTTTTTTAAAGCACTGGGTCAAGATTTGTTTTATGTATGCATGTTTATTTATTTTTAAAATTTTTTTTTTTTTTTTTATGTGTGAATGTATTGCCTGCATGTAGGTAAGTGCACCCGTGTCATGCAATGCCCACAGAGGACAGAGGACAGAACAGGCCATCAGATCCCCAGAACTGGAGTTATGGACAGTTGTTAGCTGCCATGTAGGTGCTGGGATTTGAACCCAGGTCTTCTGCAAGCACAACCAGTGTTCTTAACTGCTGAGCCATCTCTCCAGCCCCACGTCTTTATTTTTTATTTTGTTTGCATCCCTAAGAGTCTTAAATCAGGAGGTATGAAGGTAACTTTCTAGAAATCTTGTAAGGTGTTTCTGGGCATCCATGTGGCTTTACACGTTGGTGTTAATAAACTTTACAATTTAAGAATGTATTCACATTACTCCTGGACTCTTCTTACGATCTCAGAATTGTAGAATTTGAAAGCCTGGAAAAACCCTAGCAAATATCTAAATTCAACTTCCAGTTTTTAGACAACCTTAAGATATTAAAAAGCAGAAAGTTTGTAATCAGCCTTTGTTTCTAAATAGTATTTAAATTTGGCTTGATAGGTTATTTAACACAAGATAAATAAGATACCAACTAAAATGCAATATATACACCAACACTGCAAATGCCACAATTATACATGAAACAAAGCATGCAGTTTAAATACTTACTTTATTCACTTAGCAAGCTCTTCTAAAGTCTCTTTCCTCTACCCAACTTCCACCTCCCTTTTTGCATTAATTTTCCAAGGTGCATTTGCTATGGTTACCATTGTTTTTGATGTCATAGTTCCCCAGAGCTAAAAGCACAGAAAACACTCTGTACTTGCAAATCAGGGAACTGACAAATTTTTGTTGTCTTTTATTTTTCACTAGAACCTTTATGTTCAAACCCTCCACTTGACTAACCATCAATAGAGACTGGGATCTGGAGAGATGAAGGGTTTGGAGGTGGTTGTTGTTGTTGCTGCTGCTGCTGCTGCTGTTTTTACATAGCGAGCAGGGTATAAAGAGATGTTTTCAGTCAGTGTCTTTTAAACAAGTAGTAACCAAACATTATTTAAAATATATGGATTAAAATATCATACCTGTTCACCAATAGATTCTAACATGCACGTTATTTCACAAGCTTCATGAAACAAGTAATTCTTTACCAAAAGAAGAAAGAAAGGATTCATGTACACAAACCCCAAATGCTTCTAGGAGACTCCCTGATTCCTCTCCATGTCTCCAAGTTCATCTGTAATCATCCACTGCACACACAATTTACAGGTTTCTTTCAGGTTAAATATGGAATTCATAATTCATGCAATACTTATTTTGACATAAAGGATTGTTTATAATATTTTACTTTCTTTCCTAAAGGGGAATGGCATCAAGAACTTGGAGTTTATAACCTCTTCAAAGCCCTTTCCATTAAAGAAAAATTACTCAGCCTTGCCTGGTGACATACACCTTTTATCCCAGGCAGGGGCAGGAGAATCTCTGTGAGATCAAGGTCAGCCTGGTCTAGATAAGAAAGTTCCAGGTCAGCTGGGACTACATAGTGAGACCCTGTCAAAAAGCAAATAAACGACGACAACAAAGATAAATTACTCATATGCCCCCCCAATTGATTTGCTTCTAATATAACTAGCCGATAAGAACAGTAGCATCCTGTGCACACATGGCATTGTTCTCTGCCGTTTTTCTTTCTTACATCTAAACAAGCAAAGATTTCCCCTTTCTACTACATCACTGAAATTAGTTTTCCAAACCTCCGAAACAAAGCTACACACTTCAGAGAATTAACCAAATTTCTTTTTCCTTCTCTTTTAAATAACAGGCAGCTTCTCTCTACAAATTCCCTTCACTGAGCCCCCTACACGCAAACTCTAGTGCCAGTCTATCTACAAACACCACACCAATACTCAGCAAGAGGAGGTCCTGAACCCACCAGTGGTTGTAGCTCCAGGAGCACTGACCAAGCACCTGCAGACCTTCCACCAAAGTTCTGGCCAATAGCTACACAGCAAAAACAGGGAAGCAACAGCATCATCTCTAATACCTAAATTGCACTGAGAGAACATGTGCTTCCTTTAGAGGAAATGTGTTAAAAACAAATGCAGCTCGAGGCCAATGGACACAAATGCCAGCTACGATCTTGGAATAGCTTTTCTTCACACACCTGACTCCTTTAAAATATTTGCATTCACCAAAGACAGATCACAAATTATTTAGGTCATAAAATTTTGCACCTGGAAATATTTACTATTCAGAAACGCTAGCAAGAATGTAGGGAAATCATGCTTTCTAACAAATGGAAGCTATGGAGTAGGTTATTTGAATGAAATTCAGAACATTGACTAAAAAAAACAAAAGCTTTGTTTTGTTGTTGAAGGGAATCTAAAAACCAAACTCGAGGATGTGCTGGGTCTGGCTTCACTTCAACGTGAAGTTTTAAATGCTACTACAGGTTACCGTATGTGCTTTAATTTTGCCGAAGGCCAATCTTAATCATTACACCAAAGATGATTAGTTACACCACAGCTATAAAACATGCCGTCTAAGAGCTTCAGCTTCAGCAGCTGGTTGGGGCAAATCATTGCTGCAGAGACTACCAAAAGAGCCTGTCCTTTAACAGAGTCTGAGAAAGTGGGTCAGCTGTCACCTGTGACAGGGTTCAGCCTCTGACTGCATTAACAGCAGCCTGGGATCAGTTTTCAACAGCTGGGACTTAAAACTTCAGGCTTTTAAAAGTCAACTTTTTTCCCTAGTGGAAAACACATGTATTTCTTTTTTGCAGCACATTTCAAACTGTAGAACAGAAAAGCATTTGTGTGTGTAGTATAAACACGTCTTTTCTCTTAAAATAAGATGAAAAAACAGCATTTTCAGAATGTTTATGAAACATTTAATATTTAGGTACTAAATTATAAAGTCATTCTAAAATTCTTACCTCATTTCTCTAACTAACTGATTTATCTGGTTTTAGCAAAGTTTAAGAATCTTAGAAATAGCCACTACGTTTACGTCTTTATTAAATGTATTTGAAGCACTAGAGACACAACTGGAAAAGCCACTCATTTTTATGTATGCATGTAACCTTTCAGTATCCAGTTAGCGCTGCAACACAACAAAAAGAGCAGCATTAAGAAGTGCCTGCAGAAAGAATTCTTTTTGACCTTTTCTTCTTGATAGAGTTCTTGTTTTGAAAACATTCAGCCTGGAAACTGCCTCTGGTTGAAAACAGTGGCAGAGCCCTTTCTTTACCTTGCTTACACACAACCCATCTATGTGCCCTAAGGAGCCCGGTTCTGCACTTGATCAAGTGTGCAGACAGCTCTGCATTAAAGACCCACCGTCATCCACACCCAGACCAAAAGAGATACTCATTATTTCAATTTGGCACATGGACAGAAAGTTTTTCCAGACTTCCAAAATATATGGACCACATAGTTTTCCACTAAACTTTTTAAATTGATGTGGGGAAAGTAATGAGTTTTTGGTAAGTTTGTCCAAAGACAGACATTAAAATTACATTGCTAATCAAAGGCTGGAAACTTCATTTCTATGCAATTTCAAAAACCGCAAAGGGAAAGGAAGTCTTAAACTGCTTACAGACTTTCCTTCCTCAACCCCAAGGGTGGAAGTCAGGCAGGTGGAAGGAGGGATCACATTTAAGAAAGCCCTTTGCCCTACCAGCTTACAGTTGTGCTAGCAACCAAAGTGGCACTTGCTATAAAAATAGGAGTCTGAGGTATCTGGGGAAACCAATATATTGTCAAGGCACAACGGAGGCCACCCTCACCTCCCTCCGATTGCCATGCAAGTCTGCAAACCACAAGGAGCTCTTCATCAACCTACTCTGGCAAATCAATCGGCTAAATTAATACCTCAGAAAATGGCCCCGTGTTCAACTAAAAGGCCAAAGTGAATAAATTGTTTGGCGCTGTAGAGTCACAGGCGAACGACAGTAATCTATTTAGTTGTAACTTTTAGCTTATATATGAGCGCCATTTATTTCACCAGGACAAAATACAGATCATGGTACTGTCACTACAAATTTAATTGGAAATTAATGAAGTTCATTACTTTCAGGTCTTTTACATTTTTCAGGTTCAAACAAATTCATATGTAATAATGATTTTAAAGGAGAGAAAAGAGATTAAAATAAAAACAGTGCTGCCAAGGGCAGAAGCAAGCGCACTAACAGAAGGCAGCAGTGATGTCTGTGCAGCCACATAAATATTATCTGTATAATTTCTAAGAAATAAAGGAAGCAGCTGTCTAAATAGTTTAGCTTTTTTCCAAAAAAATAAAAAAAGAATGTTTATACACTGCTCTGGGGATAGAAATAATCCACGTTCACACGTGTGATTTCAAGGCAAGCAAGAGGAGCAGAAAACCCTGCAATGAGAGTGTAGCGTGACCAGCCAGTAGATGGAGACAAAGTACAAGGAATGGGATGGGAGAAAAACGGAAAAGACGCAGTGAGGCAGAAGGGAGGGAAGTTTGTGGAACAAGTTGATCCTGAGGTTTATTTAGTAGAGGCTGAGGGAAGATGAGCCCCAGAAGGGTAGTGGTTTAGTAGAGGTTTGGTAGAGACCCAGAAGGGAGAAAGAGAACGGGAGGGAGGGAGGGAGGGAGGGAGGGAGAGAGAGCGCGAGAGAGGGCCCTCTTGAACATCAGATCCTTCCCCTGTTAGATAGGAGGCTAGGAGGCATTTCCTCCCATGTGATGCAAAATGAAAATCCTAGCCTGTCACTCTCTCCAGCTGTACAGGAGGGAAAGGAACACACTGTAGGGTCAACTAAAAAAAAAAAAAAAAAAACCACTGATCCGCTTTATAGATACATTATACATAAGTCCACTTTATACATAATGCCAATCCAATTTTATTTAAAAAGGTATAACGACATTAAAACATAAAATCAAATTTACAACAAAATAGCTTCAAATCTAAAACGTGATTTTAGATTTCCCAGGCCTCTTCCCCCTTCCAGCAGAACACATACTAGCTCCATACATGTAGTCACAGTTTGCTCAGTTTTCTGATCTGCACGCTGACATTTCACTATCAACATGACTGTCTGGTTCCCATTTTAAGTTATAATCACTGAGTTCCATAACATTCCCAAAATTAATAAGCTATTTTTCCTCATTTCTACTCTCTCTTCTTAACAGAACTGACTTAAGTTGGAATCAATCCTATTTGAAGGCAGACGGATGATTTCCAAGCATACTTGGAGATTAAGGATATCTCCTTCTCTTTATCTCCTTTTGCAGGTAAATACACAGTGATTAACTTCCTGTAATATAAGCTCCCCTTCTCAATGAATCATTTCTTCATGTTTCTCAGGTGGGTCAGTAACTCAAAAGCTGGACACAATTTAGAAACTAGACTATACAATGGCTCTAGGACATGTTCATGATCCTTTGTAATGCCAGGTGTGATTATTAAAGCACCACAACAACTATAGAGTTAAATTTTTCAGGTTTTTTTGTTGTTGTTGTTGTTTACTGGGGGTGGGGGAGCATGTGCCACAGTGTGCACATGGAGATCAAAGGACAGCTTCAGGAGGAGTCCTCTTCTTCCACCACATGGGGTCCAGGAATCAAACTCGGGTGGTCAGGATTGGGAGCAAGCACCTTTATCTGCAGAAGCATCTTACTGACCCTGGGGTCAAACTTTCAAATGTTTTCTTTTTTCATTTAAAAAAAAAAAAGAGTTGCATTATTTAAGATAGCTTCAAGTTTCTATTGTCCAGAATATAGAAAAAAATCAACATGTTTGTGATTCCTAAAGCCTCTGATGAGACCACTTTATGATTTGGCACACAAAGCTTACTTCACAAATGCAGACATCTGTGTATGTATGTGAATCTTTAGAACATTCCTCTCATTTAAAATCTCTAATCTCTCCCTATCATCAAGCATGAGCTCATAATGTGGCTGCTATGAATCTGTCTTGGTCACCCTGTGATTCCCCTATAAACTCAATTTAGCAACATCACTAAGTGTTGTGTCAACTTTCAACTGACTGCCTGTCACAGATAACTGGAAACAAGATATCCCAAAATGCCTGTGTATATATTGGCAATATCTTCTTGTTTATGTTTAAGGCTACTTCTAATAAAATGGGACTACATATCCTAAGAGTGTGTTGTTTGGGGTGGTATAAGATATCGTCTGAAAGAAAGCCATTCTAACACCAGAAATGTGCCATCCATCCATCAATAATCCAGGCTGTATAAAGCCAACATTGTGCATAGCACACAAGTAAGCAACAGTTCTAAGAGACAAAGTTAGAAGTCAGCAGAAGTGTGTGATATTTGACAAAAAGAAGGCAGCAACATCTCTCAGAGACGGCGATTTCTCTAATGGCATATACACGGGAGCTTGAGTCTGATTAGGCCCCGAGATGCGCTGATAAGGAAAACGCATTTGTCATCTCTGACTCACATGCTGCCTCCCCCACCCTCCGTGGTGCAGTCCCAGGAAATCTTCTGGGATAACCCAAACCTCTACAGCTGGCAACCACACAACTGAAGGGGAACTGCAATCTCCCCCGTGTCCCTGTGCCCACTGCCATGGTTCTTTACTATGTATTAAAATAGCATTTTCTCATCTGCGTATTGAAACTCTGTGCCCCTGCACGAGTGTGCCCATAAGCCGTAAGGAATTTTCTAGTTTTTCTTCTTCATCTCAACACTTACTGAATCCGCTGGGGATGGGGTAGTAATGACCATAGGCAAAAATGTCTTTACTCATGTAGTGTACATTCTAACAAAGACAGACAATCCACTAGTAAAGTGCATGGTATGTGAGGTTGTAAATGTTAAGGAGAATAAGACAAAAAAGAACAAGCAGAGGGTCAGCCTAAAGGAGGAGGTGCGATTATAATTTAAACCCATCTCCAGCACCAGCAGAGACACACAGGCGGTCAGAAAACAGCAGCTCTTGGTGTGAAACCAGACCAGCATAACCCAGGTCCCTAAGAGATTGGCTTTGAGACAGAAAAGTAAAGCCAGCCATTCAGATGTCACTGGAGCAGGCAAGCTCTCTATTAGAGTTGTGACTATGGAGACCCTGGAGCCACAGCCATTCTGCTACTAGAACAAAACAATCCTCGGTAGGAAGTGGAGCCCACAGGAGCGTGGCTTGACTTATTCAAACTGTACTTGATATGCATGCGTTCTCACTGCATTACTCAGTCACTAAGGCAGTAAGAGCATCTAAAGCAACCATGTCAGTCCTACACAGGGCTTACTGCTTTGCCCCTACTAATGGGAGCTCTCTTACGGACAATTTCTTCAGGAAAGTTAAAAAAGTACTGTATGATGTCATTCAATCCACTCTAACCATGTCTACTCTTACTTTTAACATACTGGGTCTGGGCTAGCGTGCATTCTAATTTGTTCTATCAGTTACTCTAGCTGTCTTCCAGGCAGGTCCAAGTCATCAATGGTATCCTCCTTTGCAGGCTCTGGAATATTTCCTCTCTACTCCACTCCTAGCCTCCACTGAGGGAAGGTCTTCCTCTCTAGCATCAATCCACACGCTCATTTCTGACTCTTTTACACAGCATTCATCTATTAATCCATGTACTTCTTACTTAATAATAATTATGTCTCATCCTTAAAAGGCTCTAGGATATTTGAAGTCAGAACTGTATCCAATCATTCTTTAATAGTTTCCAAAAACATTTATTAAGTTCATATATATCATGTATTCAAACCTTGGGAAACAACCATAAATTCTATTTGTAGCCCTTAAGTTTCACTACATTTTGACAGACTACCTATTTTTCTTATTGATTCTGACAATTTAAAGCTTGGCAAAGAATACATCCAAAAATCCATCAGTACCTGCATCTCTAGGATGGCAGCTCCATGTGCTCTGTTCTATGGGAACTTGCTTTGCTCTCACTAATGAGAGTTTTCTTAAGGGGCAAGAAGGTAATGACTTCACAGAGTTGCACATGTGAGCATGAGGTACAGGCACCACTGAGCTGCAGTGATAAGTCAGAGAACTCCTATTCCCATACTATGCCATGCATAATCAGACTGCTGTCAATTTATTGTTTTAAGTTAAAAAGACATATGATCCAAGTGGAACTAAGAACATCTTTCAGTTCTTAGGATGGAGTAAACAAATGACAAGAAATAAAGCAAGCAAACGAAAACAACCCACGAGGTGCAGTGGGGCACGCGCTCTTGAATAGAATTTCATGAAGGCTCAAGAGTTAGTATGTTTAAAGGGAAGAAAATTGCTTTCTGCCTATCTATAGTGAACGAATCTAATTTGTGCCGAGCTGCTTCGCTACATGAGAATTTCATGTACAATATCATACACTCTTAATTTTTTTAAATCTTTCTCAAAATATGTGCTTATAGGCTACCAGTTATATTCAAAAATCAACTAGCTGGCCATCTCGTCCAAATCCACTGTTTCAAAATGCTAGATTGAACTTTAGTATTATCATACTACTAGTGCTATGGTGAAAATGTATGATTAGTGATGTCAGCTCCAGATGCTGGCCTAGAAACAATCTACGCTTACAAGGTGGCCTATGGCAAATGCATCCCATCTGGATGTTCAGGGAGAGGGGGGTTGAGCATCACAGAAAGCCATGCTCTGCCTGGCCCTCCACTGTACTCCCACTACACTTTATTTTCTCCCTCGCTTCCTAACAGCATCCCTGGCAGTAAGTACAACCCATGAACCATCTTCCTCTGCTCCCCTTTCCTGTAACAGCAACTACTGATGCTCAATCCAGGACAAGGAATACTCAGAACAGTCGTGGCTTCTGTTCTCCTAATAGCTGCTGATCTCTTCCTCTTGCCTTTTTCCTACTCTAGTACATTCCTGAGTATTATTCCCACCCAGAAGATGCAGTTCTTCCCACCTGCAAGTCTGCTGGTACTGAATCTGCAATCCGGGCTACATCCACAAGTCTGCAGTGCCCCGTCCTTCTCTGCCACCTTGAGCAACTCAATCCTCTCCACAGAGCCCAGGGATAATACAGTGTTTCAACTCTCATTCATTCTAGGTATTCCTACAGTTTTGCTTTCATTATGTTTGCTGATTTATCTTCTTTCTCTCCTCTGTCCAATGAAGACAAGGACATTGTCTGTATTCTCCATCAGGAGCACTGGGCCTGGAAGACACCTGAAACATTTAGAAGTGTAAAGAAAACAGCTGTAAAGCTAACATCAAAGCAACAGAGCTGGAACAATGATCACCTTTCCTAGTTCATCAGTCACCAAGTAAACATATCGAGAAGCAGCCTCAGCCTAAAGCTTCAGGGTAAAATGAGGTAACAAAAGCCAGGCCTGGTGACACATATGTCTTAATCCCAGCACTTGGGAGGCAGAGGCAGAGGCGGAGGCAGGTGGATCTCTATGAGACTGAGGCCAGCCTGGTATACATAGAGAATTCTAGGCCAGCTATGCTATAGGAACTCTCAAAAAACAAAAAAAATAAAAAATAAAAAATGAGGAAGCAAAAACCACTGGTTATCAAACATGTGGTAGAGGGGAGCTCAGGGTAACAAAGCACTGTACAAGGTGGGCGTAGACTCCTATCAACACAGCACTGCAATCATGAACTACCACAGATGACATGAGCTTTAAAGTCCCTTCTAGCTCTACCAATAAATAACATTTACCAAATTTCTTAGTTTTTTCCCCAAAGTATTTCAATAGTATAATTTTATATCTAAATGCTAAGCAGATGCTATCATTTTTGTCCTATCTGCAGCTAATCTGATCATTTATCTCCTTGTGGGCTATATAGAAAACCCTCTCACACCATTATAATCTGAGTGTATGCTTTGTGAATTTCCACAGTGAAGAGTACAAGAGCTGGCAGAGAGGAAAGGGAGCAGCCCCTCCCCCAGGAAGGGCTTCTCGGCACAGGGCCTTGTCTTGTCATTCCTTGTTGTGGTGCTTCCGTGTGCTGTGGGGCATTTAGCAGCATCTCTGGTTTCTACTCACCCAGTCACAGCACTTTCTCTTTTGTAGCAACTGAAAATGGAGGACATTGCCAAAGCCACACCAACTCCTGCCTTAGAAACCACTAAGGAAATAACCTTAAAAGAACTTAAGTCACAGGGTCTCATGATACACAACATACATGAAGGTAATCATTAAACATACATGGCCAATGGTATCAATAGGCGGTCACTTAAGAAAAGGGCTTCTCGTCTTGACAGTGTCTACTTCCTTAGTGCTTTAAAAATCTTTGAGTAATCCAGCAAATGGGTTTTTTCAAAGAGGCATCTGCTGTCTTTTACATAAAGCTTGCTGTTGAGATCAGGCCGTTCAACTCTCAGCTACTCCACACTGCCATAGGCAGCTCCATGCTGTGGGAAACAGCAGCTTTTCAAACTGTGCCTTGCCTAGAGAAACTTCATTTTCAAAGCTGCCTTTGACTCTATTTTGAAGATGGATATGTGAACAGTGCTATCTGTTCAGCTCCATCCATGCAGCAAAGAAAGGATAAATTACTTATTACTGGGAGTAGACACGGTGCCTGCCACCTTACAAATTTACTGGGGTAAATTAGGAATGTAGACACACATGAGTATATTAAAATCAGAGGATTAAGACTCAACAAGCCAAGTAAAGGATATAATTACCTCATCTGGACCCCATAAAATGAACACCTAGTACTTCAATAGTGATAACCCCAACCTGTTACTGGACCACCCAATGTACACATGAAAGACCAACAGGCAGAGAACTCTAACTGTCTCGGGGGCTTCAGCATAGCTGATACCACAGTTGACATGTCTACTCAAATTGCTGCCATATACCTGCTCTCCTCTTTGCCTATACGGACCTACTATGTACCCACCCATTCATTCCCCTGGACCCAGTCCTGCCTTTTGTTTCTGTAGTTGGACTCAGCTCCACTGCTCTGCTTCAATCTGTGACCCTGCAGCAGCAGCAGCAGCAGCAGCAGCTCTCCAGAGACCTCCAGCTGGTTGGCTATCTCACCCCTACAGACAGCATTTCTACCAGTTTCCTGGCTATGGCTTCTAAGGTCTCTTAGCCTTTTGTAGTCATTCTGTAATCTGTATATACATCTATAGAGAAATGTAGATATATAGATGCATTTACTGTGATCTTAAAATTAATGTTAATGTTAATTATGATTGGCATAAACACTTGGGTTTGTCTTGGCCAGGGCTATCAAGGAAAGTAAAACAATGCCATCAAAACCAACATGCTTATGATTTCATTGTTATTCTGTGTTTCTGCCTGTTTCTGACAGCTCACACCACTTAGCAAGGAGGAAAATCTACAACATTGGTATAGGCATGTCCTAAACTTGAAGAATTCTAAGTATCTTCTGAACTTCCTCTTGGAAACCTGGAGATCCTCATTTAAAATCTCTTGGCAGAGCTCATGATTTAAGACCAATTCTGGACAGAAAAAACAAGATGAAGATCTAGTAATTCTTTTGCTATGATTATTTTGTTTCAAACTTTTCTCCTTGAACACAAAATTATAGCTTGTTGCTGTCAACACTAATATAACTTGATAATTAACAAATCTACAAATAACTTTTTCAATGTAGGCATTTATTACTGTAATGATTTAAAGATGTTTCTCTATCCCTTCCTCAGAACTGATTCCAGTTCCAGACGAAACTGAAGTGAAATCACTTACTGTGCAAGTCTAAGGCCAGAAAGCAAGATCTGTGCTTCAATGGACCAGACCCAAAAACTAAGGGACATTAAAGTTCTTCGTAAGTATAAGGCCTCAAGAATACAAGAGTTTTATTTACATCTCTGAAGGAGTATCTTTCAAAAAAGGAGGAGACAGACTTCAGAGTATAACCTTTAAAAAAATCATCTATAATATACATTTAAACATTACTTCCTAACCTTGTTAAGAATTAGCAGTCTTGTAAAAGTGAGCATTTTTTTCAAAGAAAATTCAATTGACTTCAATCACAAAAACCTCTAAATCATGTGGAACTTTTATTTACGTCTCATTTACAGTAGAAGATGGGAACTTAACCATTACCTGCAGGATATTGTTCACTTACATACTTCAATATAGGTACTCTATATTTGCAAATTTTTTAGGTTTATTATTCATCAAAAGTGCACGGTTCCACATGTCTACTTTTGTTCATTTTATTGTTCCTTAACAGTTGTATCAAAAAAATAAAGATAAATAAAATGAAGAATATGTTTCCACTGTATCACATGATTTAATCATTTTTCACTTTGTGTTAACAGCTTCAAAACTCATCAGGATGGAATTTTAATAACAAGTAAGTACATTCTCTCTTTAAAGTTAAAATTTTTAAATATTCTGTAAACTTCAGTGATTCTGTAATTTTATTTAAGGTTTGAGCACAGGCTTTTTTCCTGACAGCTTCAACTTGATCACTCTTTCCACTTCTGAATTTTGCTTTCTAAATCAGGAAAATTTTTTATTGTAGTTGTGCAAAAATTTACATTTTCACACACATGAGTACAACTAGCAGTGTAAAGAGTTGCACACTGGAAAGACAGGAGACGACAGTTAGAGCTGAGACTGACCGGTGGCTCCTAGGGAACCCTTCTACCTTCTGTGCATGTCTACAGAAACCAATGACAAAGATGTTTTGAAATTAAATATGTTCAAATAACATATATGTAAACTGAGAGGTTCTAAAAAGCTTTAATATATGTACAAGTGGTTATTATATCATTCTAAGAACTTAAAATTTTCAAATCCAAATATCATTGTTTGGAAGGTTGTAGCAAATAAAATATTGTTTCCCTATTGTCTGATTTTTTTTGTTTGTTTTTCTTGTGTTGTTTTGTCTGTTCTTTTATATGAACTTTGTCTCTATCAGCGACGCTGACAAGCAGCCAGCTGTTTAAGCCTCAGCTTCTCACCTATGGGCTGCAGTCCCTGCTGGAGTCACATAACTGAATGTGAGAAGCATGAAAAACAGAAAACCACCTAAAGGTCTCTGAACACACAATGTCCAAATGATAATTCAAGAGACATGTTTAATGGACTTGAGGCATTTCTGACTGGTCTGTGTTATATCACGTGACTTCACTGAAGTCTTAGGTCTGAACATCCACATGTACACTCTGCACTGTGCACGCTGTCACCCAATGCAATGACAGTGAACACCTCAGGTAAAATTCAAGATTACTGCATGTTATGAACATCAGTGCTTTTACTGGACATACAAAGTTTGCAGCTCTCGCAGAAAAATAATTTAGCTATGGAAAACAAAACTTTTAATACTGTCCTACCACCATTTCATTTTACAAACTGACAAATTAATGTATTTTTGGATTGTGTTGTATTATGTTTGATTTTAAAAATTGCTGTTTAAGTTTCTGACTTGACTTTCACTCACACATACAAAAATCATCAAATGAATTTTGGTTAGGGATCAGTACAGCTTCCAATAATTTCTGCCATTTTATACTATGTATATATGTGAAACAGCATTCTTAGGAATAGTATTTATAAAAATCAAAATATCTATTAACTCTGAAAAACTGTCCTGCAGTATCAAATATTTAGATGCAAACTTTTATGTAAAAATAGATATGCACATCCATCACAGTAGTGTGCAAATTTGCTTTTGTCTTTAATAAACTGTAAAATGACATGTATATCAAAAATTGTTTCAAAATAAATGCATGATTTATTATCAGCAAATGCTTGATTTGTAAACCTATTTTATGTGCTTATATACCCAAGGTCATATAAGCATTTATCAGGCAAAGGGGTCAAGAGTAGAGTATAAGAAGCTCTGCTCTATGCCCCCCTAATCTTCTCTATTTCTTTAGAGTTAGGGTACAATTCAGCACTCATAATAGATTTTTCTGCTTAGTTCTGTGTCTACCACACAGAACATACAACAGTAAGCACTCGTTTCCAGTGAAGAACCCAAGGCAGAGGGCAAAGCTAATGCTGGCCATGATCACTTACCCTGTCCTAAGAGATCCATGAGCATCAGGGACTGGCTGTCACAACAGAGGTCATTGCTTAGCAGCATAATATTAGAGGTGCTATGTAAAGTGACAGGATCTGACCCAAGAGCGCTTCAAAACTAGGTTCACTATACAGTTATTCTGATTTCTAGGAGAAGTCCAATGGGTGACCAGTCTATGGAAGGGTCAAATAAGCAAGTTCTACCACAAAAGCAGCTGCTGGCTGAGAATTCGGAAATACCTTACCACAGCCAGCACTTCTACCAGCCTTTCCCTTTCACCCTTCTGTGCAATCATATCAGTTTGGGCAATGACGGTGTCTTGCATTCACCTCAAAGAATGAAGGGGGCTGGAGAGATGGCTCAGCAGTTAAGAGCGCTGGCTGCTCTCACAGAGGACCTGGGTTCAATTCCTAGCAACTACATGGTGGCTAACAACCATCTGTAATTACCGTTCCAGGGGATCCAATACCCTCTTCTGACCTTCATGGGCACTGCACAATACAGGCGTACTTATATACATACAAGCAATAC
Source organism: Nannospalax galili (assembly GCF_000622305.1). NCBI lineage: Eukaryota > Metazoa > Chordata > Mammalia > Rodentia > Spalacidae > Nannospalax > Nannospalax galili. Next base: position 2,705,911 of record NW_008360331.1, on the reverse strand, counting down.
ACTCATATATATAAAATAAAAATAATAAAATATTCAAAAAATAAATACGTTTTTTAAAAGGACTGAAAATTGGCTGCCTGCCATATGTGCCATATTTAAGTAAAACCAGGAAGATCATTTTGCTTTTTTCAAGAATCATCATAATGTTTTTGTTACTGGTCCCTGTTTGACTAGTTTGGCTGTTTGCACTCTTCTCTCTGCTGTTTGAGGAGAGCACATCACTGGTGCAAAGCAATGGGACCAGGAATCAGGAACCAGCTCTTAAACTCGCTGACTCTGTTCCCATTGAATTGAATGGCCTGTAGCAAATCCCTTCCAGCTGTCTCAGTTGAGATCCAGGTGTGTCCAATCTGCAACCAGGGCTGCACGCACCTAAAGAATGAATAAAGCACAATACAAAATGATAAACTTACTTAAAACACTGTGAGACTTTGGAGATATTTGGAGGGAGGGGCTACTTGATTACAGGGTTCTGGAGCATAAACTTGACAGTTGGGAACCTTATGGTGCAATGTCAAAAATTTGGACATGCCTGCCAGAGGTTTCTCAGGGTTCCAAAGGTCTAAGATTCCAGCATTTCCCCTACAGATCATAGAATCTTCTCAAGCCAGTAAATCTTAACAGATCCTTCTGGACCACTGTTAGAGTTACACCCTCTAACCTACCTAAGGAAATGCCAATGTTAATAAGAACTGAAGTCTCAAGCTCCAGATTAAGGTAAGGAAAACAAGTAAACCTATTATTTTCAGTCACCCATCTGTACTTGGCAATATCACATATAGCAAGGAATTTGAGTGGATGGATAGATGGATGGTTGGATGGATGGATGGATGGATGGATGGATGGATGGATGGGATGGGATGGGATGGGATGGATAGACAGATGGACAGATAAATCGTATATTGATGCAAATTTTATGTATCAGAACTGTATGATTATCCATTGCTTTGAAATAATGAGACATGCTGGGGTGTGTTTCAGTGGTTGGACACTTGCCTAGCATGCATGAGGCTCTACGTTCCACCCCCAGTACTGCAAAGAAAATAAGATGAAATAATAAGGGAGACACTGTGTTTTTTATCTTAATACCCCCACTATGTTTGTAGTATATCAGTAAATGCTGCCACAAAAATACATTTGCACTTTTTATTATAAAGTATCTCACTTAATTTCATCAGGTTATAATCAGCCATATTTATACTATCTTCCCTATATCACCAAGAACTGGGAGATGTGGCTCAGTGGTGAAGCACTTGCCTAGCATGCATGAAGCCCCCAGCACTGTAAAGAAAAAATTAATAAACAAAAGAACTGGTATTTACATAGCCCTACAGTCAATAAGTTGAAAAGAATTCTTTCAACACACTTTTACTGAATACTTTTGTGTGCCCAGCTCTATGACTGGCACTGGGTTTGCAACTGTGATTAAGATAATGGTCTCTGCCTTGCAAAAACATAGTCTCTAGGGAGGAGAAAAAAAAAGTAAAGCAAACAGACAAATAACAGGCTAACATACTGAATCTATTTCAGACACATAAGTAATCTGGGAAATAAAAACAAATAACCTAAACTATTACTAACTTTATTTAACAGATACAAACTACGAAGATCAGGATACATACACATTAAAAATTTCAAACTATCAAGTCAAACTATACTTGTAAATAAACTGTATCCAGGAAGCATGAATCATAGTAGTATTATAGAACATGAGAAACATTAAAAAAGATTGGTCAGAAAACCTGTTTGGTTCAGAGACTGGCAAAGTCATACATCCTGGCTTAGACTTTCCTGACATATAAAGGGCAAAGATCAGCTCAAAATATAAACTGTTACGTCCATCTACAAATGAAAAGAGTTGCCATGGGGATAAGGCAGTCTGGCCATTACTTTCCCAAATTTTAAAATCACATTAAGCCTCATCACATAGTCATCTGAAATGTTACTCTAGATTATACTGCTGATGAACTCCCCCAAAAGGAATGTATGTCTGAATAAATATGAGTCCTCCCTATACAGAAATTATCTCTATTTGTATCACTATTTATGAAAAATTTGTTGAAGAAAAGGAAAAAGTATTAACCTTAAAGCACAACAACTTTAGGAAACAATTTACAATGTAAGATTTTACTTTTAAAGCATTTCAAACAACTTTATATCACCATAGTTCAACAGAGTAACCTCAGGTGCCAATATGTTTCCACACATGCTTTTATAAACTTACATAGTTTTGTATAAATGTCTCCCTTAAACAAAAACATATATACTCTAATGATGCATTAAGCAACATTAGAGGCTTCAAAAGCCCAAGATATACTAAAACTACAAAATTTCAATCAATACCAAATAACAACATCCTATTTGCTACTTACTAAATATTAGGCCATCCATATTAAAACATTACCAATTACATCATGAGTCACTCAAGTGAAGATCATTCTTGATTCAAGTACTGCAACAAACTTCCTCAGGAAAAACAATCCTGCTAAAGTGGTTAAAGAAGGGTTTCTGCATTATAAAGGGTTTTTTGGTGCTTTCTCCAAATAACAAGTTTCCTTTTCAAAAGCAATATTTTTTAAAGTCATGCATGAATGAAAGGAAAACATCAATTATCTAATAAAAATTAAATATGCAAAGCAGTAAATTTTTGCTGTAACAAAAGGTCCATTTAATTTAGTTTGTACATCTTTAAGAAATTTTAGTTTCAAAGGTAAAACATAAAAACTCAAACTTCTTTAAAGGAGTATTCTTTTTCTTTTAGAGAACAATTTCACTGGAAAACACTACCTAGACCTATCTATAAGACAGTAAGGGAACTGTAAATCTAACAAAGACTACGGGATGAACCTTGAGTGTAAAACTGTGTTCATTTGTTTATGCCAGGAACATTCCCTAACAAGCTGCTAGAATGAAATGCCATCTGTCACTAACAAGCTGTGTGGCCACAGACAGGACAGTCATTCAGTTTGAGCATCTCTCAAATGCAGACACATCCTCACTTGCAAAATCTTCTCTAACTTTAACACTATGAGAATGTCAAACTGCAATGGTATGCTATCATAAGCATTTTCCTATTACATGAACCAAATTGGGGGGTACCCTTTACTAATTAGCATACTATCACAGAGTAACAGAATGCCTGGTATTCGATAATAGTTATAGAATCCACTAATATGAAGACAATGACCACAATATCATATCTCTGATACTGTCATAATCTTGTAGTTATACACGCAACTCCAAGTTTAAAACACTAACTAGGGAATTATCAATGTATTCATTTCCCATTGGAGAAAAGGAGAAATTGGGTCTCAGTGTCCCCCTGGTCATCAAGACAGCTCAGCATGATGGCCTTTTCAGAGTTAAGGCAGTTCAGCCTCCCTGACTAGGGAGAATCATCAAAGGAACCAAGCTGGACACTTTTGAGCAAATCCAGGTTTCACACAAAAAGGAGGACCATTAAATGCTGTCTGAGTGTTACTCAAAGCTGTATGACAATTCAAATCCACATCTTAATTAAAATACCTCAGACAGATGTCTCTTCAACATGGTTCAAGATCCTCAGTGACTAAGTCAATAGGAGATACGTTTCACACAGCTACAAGATATTCCACAGTTTGCACCAAATCAGGTTCAAGTTTTTCACTAATCTTTTTTTTTTTTTTTTTTTTTTGGTCTTTTTGAGACAGGGTCTCCCTGTAGCCCCACCTGTCCTGGCACTCACTATGTAGACCAGGCTGGCCTCTAACTCACAGAGATTTGCCTGCCTCTGCCTCCCAAATGCCGGAACTAAAGGTGTGTACTACCATGCCCAGCTAAATTTTTCACTAATTTTAAACTAATAAAAATATATTTTGTGGGGGGGGGTCTTTTTGAGACAGGGTCTCTCTGTAGCCCCAGCTGTCCTGGAACCCACTATGTAGACCAGGCTGGCTTTGAACTCACAGAGATCTGCCTGCCTCTGCCTCCTGAGTGCTGGGATTAAAGGCCTGTGCCACCACATCCGGCAATAAAAATATACTTTTAACATATTAAAATATACTTTGTTGTCAACAAACATCCTTGTTCTCTATCCTTAAACACTGGCATTTCCTGTAGCAGGGATTTTTAGGAATGGAACAGGAACTCTGAGACAAAGATTGTTTTACCTGTAAAAATTCACATTCTTGTCAACTGTACAGAAAAATGGCAATTATTCAGTATCTTTACCAGCATTTGTTATCCTAAGTCCTTTTATGTTTGCCAGTCTGATGGGATACAAATGACATAGCATTTCTGGCATTATTCTGATCAACCCAGGATGCTGTATCATTGCTGATCATATCTGCATTTTTATCTACTGTCCTTTCAAATCAGCTGAGTTTGAAGAGGGGGATTGTTTTCTGTTTGTTGTACTTTTTTATTGTTTCAGAATTTCATACACTAGTATTTTGATTAAATCCCTCCCTCCCTCAACTTTTCCCTCCCAACTTCATGTATTGTTTTAAACCCACTGAGTCCACTTAGTGCTGCCTATGTGTGCATGAGTGTAGGGCCAGCTACTGGACCATGGGAAGCTCTCAGGGGCTGAAGACAATTGATTCTCCCTCCCCAAGCAGCCACCAGTTCCTTGGCTAAGGATGTGACTTCATGAGCCCCTCCCCATCCATGTGGGGACTTGGCTGGCTTGAACATATGCAGATCTTGTACATGTAGTCACAGCCACTGTGAGTTCATGTGTGCATGGGCTCTGTCATGTCTAGCAAATACTGTTTTGCTACAGATGTTCACTACCTCTGAGTCCTACAATCTTTTGGCCCTCTCTTTGGTGATGATCCATCCGTGAGAGCCTTGGGGAGAGACATCTTGATACAGATGTCTCGTTCAGAGCTGAACACACCATAATCTCTGCATGCTGACCAGTTGTGGGTCTCTATGTTCATCATCATCTAGTGCAAAAAGCAACTCTCTGATCAGGGTTGAGAGATGCACTAATCTATGGGTATAAAGACAAGAACTTAAAAGGTGATTTAATACTATGATCCATTATAATAGTACTAGGTTCTCCCCTAGGGCCTATGACCTAGTCAGCCACAGGTTACTGGCCCAGTAAACAGTATCAACCATAAGTTCTGTCTTATGACCACACCTTAAATCCAATCAGAAAGTTATCAGTTACTTCCATAAGATTCTTGACACTATTATACCAGTGCCAAGTCAGTCAATTTTGTAGATTACAGAGTTTATACCTGGGTAAGACTGACAATTACTTTTCTTCCCTGAGCATGCATAGAACCTTCCAGCACTATACAATCCAGGAATGAAGTTCTGATAGCCTATGGTATCTGCAAGAGACATTGTTCCCCATCCCATTATAGGGTAACTCCACTTAAAATTTTTTTATACATGTATCTATTTTAGGAAACTTCTACAGTAGTAGGTTCACATACACACTGGCTTTTTCAAAGGTCTTTAGTGTCAGTTACTCCTTCCCAAAATCTCTCCTCTATCTTTCCCTCCAAGTTCCCCACCCCATTTAACACTTCCTGTTCCATAGCCCCACCTCATACTACCTACATTCTAACTCCCTTCCCTTCAATCCCCCTCACTCTTGCCAGTTTCCTGACTTCTGTGGGCACTCCAGTTTAGATACACATATTTAAAGCTAGCATACGCACAGGAGAGAGAGCATTCAGCGTGCATCTTCCTGGATCTGGGTTACCTCACTCAGAATGACTATTTCAAACTCTAGCCATTTACTTGACTTACTTATTTGTGTGTGTGTGTGTGTGTGTGTGTGTGTGTGTGTGTGTTCACACAAACACAACACAGCATGCATGTGAACATCACAGGACAATTTGCTGGAGTTAGTGTTCTCTTTCCACCCTGTGGGTCTTGGGGATTGAACTCAAGTCATCAGGCTTGAGAGCAAGTACCCTTTACCTACTGAGCCATCTGGTCAGCCCTGTTTGCTGAAACCCTTTACCTACTAAGTTGTAGTCTTCTGCTTTTGTCTATTTTGTCTTCTGTAAACAAAAATCAACTAAATCTGTTCAACTGACAGCATGGCCTAAAAAGTCTCCGCAGGTTTGCAAAGACGCCACGATCAAGATGTTTTACTAATCGTTCCCTAAGTTTTCTTCTAATATTTTCTGCATAAACTGCCTTTGATTTTATTTATGCTCTTAATAACATTTGAGATTTTTCATGTATGGTGCTGTTTATTGCATGACCCCTTGCTTGTCTTGTGTGGTGCAGTATTTCTCCATTTCAGTAGGCTTCCCTATGAACTGGAACCTGTTTCTGGATTTTGCCTAAATGATGCCCATTTCTCTGCCAAACTGGGCTTGGTCTGGAAATTTTAGTTTCTGATACAAGGTCAACATTCCCCTTTAATTTTAGTTTAAGTTCCATTTCAACTAATGAAGACTTTTTTTGTAATTTATGGCTTTTATAATTAATGCAACAGAAATCTGAAAGTAGTACATCGTGCAAAGGGTCCAGGTTTGTTCATCTAAATTCTTTATGCTACTAAGGCTTTAAAAAAGAATTATATTAAAAAATAAAACATGCCTACATATCTAAAAGGCTTTATCTAAGAATTTACAACTACTGTTAGTCTACAGAGTCTACAATCTGTATCCAATTACTTAATTTTACCAATACAAGAAAGAATATGAAAGAAAAATGTATATAGTGTCCTTAGATTTTTTTTTAACAAGGGAAACAAATTTTTAAAATCCCTAATAAATGTTCCTTATTTTTATATGCCAAATTTATATGAGACTGCCTAACTTTAAATAAGCCAGTTAAGTCTGGCCCAATTTAAGGAAAAATATTGAGGCCATTGAAAATTAACTCTAACGTCACACCACTTCAGAAGAAAGCTATTAGTGAAACAGGGCTAAGTGACAAGCACTTGTGAAAAGCACAATAAACAAACAATGGGGCCCATTCAGGAAACAGTTGGGCTTTGCAGAGTTAGGGCAAGAGACAGCAGAACCAGTTCCCACATGGACAAGAGTCTGTTTGTTTTATTTGGCTTATCTGATATCAGAGAATATGATCCCAGTGGCTTGGAATGGCTTAAAAACATCTCTGGGCATCCAGGGTAGGAACTCTGCGGGGTTTCCAACAGGAGACTGCTGCTTGAAGATGGAGAAGCTCCTGACAGAAGGGTGAAATATCCAAGACCATAAAAGGCATTATTCTTTCTTATTCTTGTCATCTAACATTTTTAGTCATGTTTTTAAGAGGAGATTAGGAAAGACTGAGCCCTTCCTACATAACTCTGAAAGCACTAGACAGCATAGTCCGTGAGTTACTGTTTTTGGATATATACTTACAGAGTGACTATGTTTCTCACCTCAGGGAAAGATGTGAAAGGAATTTTCATGGGCACTTTTAGTCAAAATTGAAGATTTCTAGAAAACCAACAAATAATTAAGATGTGAGTTGTAAATAATTTTGTAATGATTTCATTTGGGGTTAGGCTAATTGATGAAAAAGGCTTTATTTCTTTTAAAGTAAAACTATAAAAGGAAAATTGCAAATCACCCCAACTATATTCTTTAAATGGAATAAAAGGTAATTTGTAACACGAAAACTTCCTATTCACAGACTATTTAAGAATGAAATTGGAGAGAGGGGAGTTGGAGAGATGGCTCGGATGTTAACAGCACAGGACCTGGGTTTGGTTCTCAACACCCATATGGTGGCTAATAAACATCCATAACTTCAGTTCCAGGGGATTCAATGCCCTCTCCTGACCTCTGGGGCACTGCATGACAGGGGTGCACTTATATACAGGCAAGTAAACACTTGACATATAAAATTAAAATAAATAAAATATTTCAAAAGAATGAAATCATTTGCCATCATAGTCCTACTATAAAGATGAACAGCAAGCTATCAAAGACTGTTAATAGGTCAATAATAAAGTTCTAAAATTACATACACAGTTTTTAGCATCTAACAATCTAGTATGTTTTAATAACACGTATAATGTAACAACAAAACAGACCCAGCCTGAGTTTCCTAGGTGTTTTTTTTTTTTTTTGATTCTCAAGAATGATCCCTTCTTAAGGCAACTGTTCAGTACCAGTATATTTCATTACTGATTAAATCAGTTCATTTCACAGCTTTATAGGATACTCAGGATAGTGTTTGCTGGATTGGTACATTTAACTAATGAATATTTTTTTTGGAAATCATACATCTACCAGAGGAAAAGTTTTAACTTTGCTTGACAAAAATGGAAACACCCTCTACACCTTCAGAAATTGTTAAGGCAATTGTAAATATGAATTCTTTAGCAAAAGAAAATTAGCTGTTTGTCTTACTGCGGAACATCTTGTTTCCTTAGCTCAAGATGGGAGGGGTTTCTACATTGGTAGTCTGTCATTAATTTCAGTGCACACTGGGGCAGCTAATTAGGGAAGGCACTTTTCAGTGTAAGAAATACTGCCTCAGGTGAGGCTTAGCCAACTTTCAACCCCAGAGCCCTGCTCACTTCTGAATCAGGCTCCCTACTGAACACCGACAGCTCCACAGCTGGAATGCGCCTGCCTCCTCCACCAACGACCAAGACCCTCGGGATGCCACCAAGTACAGTGTTCAACTGAGGGGAGGTAAGGCCAGAAGAAGAGGAAAATTTCCACTAAGAAACTAACAATACCGATGCATACATGAGCTACAGTAAAAGCAAAATGTGTGCTGTCACCCACCACCACCCACTTCTAGGAGGGATCAAAGAACAGGAGCAAACAAAAAAGGTTCATGTGGATCTGAAAGAAAAATATTCAGCAGAGGCAAACCAAAGGAACAAACAAGCTGAGTTACCGTTTCTTCAGTTTCTTGTTTCACTGTAATTCTGGTGTTGAAGGGCAGGCATTATAGAACTACTGATCAAGGGACTCTATCCAAATACCTTAGCGCATTTACCCAAGTTTCTTAGGGCATCCTAGGTCTGAGAATGTAATGGGAATCTTTATTTTGAGCTTTGTTTATTTATCTGCATCACCTTTAGCTAAGATGTGAGAATTATGCTCACTCAGATAAGCAAGACAAAAGCAGAATCCAGGGCCTCAGAGCTACTCCAGAAGAGGAAGGGGCAAGCACAGAGCTCTTTCCCATTCCTGGTCCACAGAGGTGTGGGGTGTGTGGGTGTGAGCACCTTCACCGGGTGCTAAAGCCAGTGGCAGACAGTACTGGCGATGCCTGAGCTCTTTCAGACCTCAATGCTGCCTAGGGAAGCACAGCAGACTTACATCATGATGTACACATACTGGAATTTGCAATGCACTCAAAGAACCAGTTGCCTAACTTCATTTTAAATTGAAATGCAAACTTCACTGGCGTACTATATTGATGCAAACCACCCATTTTTGGTGGGAAACAAAAATGTCTGACAGCACAGCGCCACGCAAAACTCTTGCCCTGCCCCAAGTGTTGAGATCAAGACTTCACTCTTCCCGGTCCACAGGAACTTCAACGCAGAATAATGACTATGACTAACTGACAAATATCCAGTGCTGGGGTTTTGTACCTCCAAGAAACAATTCGGGGACTGTATTTTGGCAACACTGCTGATTTACCAGCTGAAAACGAACCTTTGCTTCTTGAAATCTAGCATACACAGATTAAGAAGCTAATGCCCTAAAACAAGCTTTCTTCTCACAAATCCCTTGTCTTGACTATGTAACAGATGGCTATGATCTTAATTTTAAAATGGTTCTATAAACTGGTCATATGTCCAGTGTTTTAAAAGGTAATACAGGGTCAACTAAAAATTTTCTATTACATTTCTGAGTCTAGCAAATACACTTTTTGGAAACTGGCTGCCAGCTAGGTGAACCTTTTTCTTGAGCAAATATTCTGCTCAATGTTTTTTCCTAAGACCAAAGAAAAGCAAAAAGGTTGAAATTGAAGTGCAGAGTTCTCTTATTTTAAATTTTCTGTTTCTTCTTTGAATCTACGGGTAGAATTTTCACAAAGTGCCACTTCACAGGATGAATCCTTCCTCCCAGTGAGTCTGTTGGCTCTGTTATCCAGAAATAATTAACGATAAAGAAAGCACAATGGTAACTGAGTAATCTCAGGAGAATTTCCTAATTGCATCTTACATTTTTGAGCCTTTTCATCTATTGGGTGTGTCCCAAAACAATTTAACAATACACCTCAAATGACTCATGTCTCCTTGTTCCAGGGACTTCTGTTTGTGCTATTATAAAGATTCATACACCGAAAGTCTGGCCTGGAAAGTGAAATGAAAAGTAATTTATCAAGATTTTTTTATGTATTTTTCACATTAAAATACTCCACACTATGCAAATGGAATTTTTAGGAATTATTTTCTTCCAAGATAAATATACCTGAGCCAAAATAGACCTAGATTTTAAAATCTGAAAGAAAAAAACACAGTTCTATAACAGTCTAATATTTGTGTTATTAGCCCATAATATCTACAGCATCCTTTGGCTATATTTTGATCACAATACTACAATATAGAATGTCCACATAATCACTTTTTATGTCATAGTTCACACTTACTTTGATTTTAAAAAATAGTCAGTTACTCTGTAGTCATCAAACATTACATCATTCTAGTAAAGTGTATTTTCTGAAATGTGAACTTACATACAGATATGCATGAGATGAAAACTTTCATTCACATTAGGGAAAGGAAATTATTGTCAGAAAAAAAGGAATCCTGAGTGAGCCCTGGGCTTACCCAATACCAGCCTACTTTCCTCTGTCACTACTCTTCTGGGCTTGAGAACAAAGCCTTTGTCATCTATGATTTATCCAAGCAGAAGGAACAAAAAGGGAAGAAAGCTGCACATCAGGTGTTAACCTAGAGCTTCCCGTGGCTGTAGTTGTAAAGGGGCTTTATTCTGTTATAAGATGACAAGGCTTCCTACTTGACAATAACCCACAAATAATAGAATATAAGAAACAGTCATTGTACAATGGCGGCTGTCAGATTTGTGAAGCAGTTACACTGTGCTGTACACTTCATATAGACACATGAACCCCAAACAGCAAAGCAGGAAAGGGATCTATCTCACAGTCCTACAAACCCATCTTGTTCTAGGGTTCAGGAACAACATTCTGAAATATGGCCAACGGGGAGCACCAATTACAAAAAGGTTAATAGGGCCGGGCGTGATGGCGCACTCCTGTAATCCCAGCACTCAGGAGGCAGAGGCAGGCGGATCCCTGAGAGTTCAAGGCCAGCCTGGTCTACATAGTGAGTTCCAGGACAGCTGGGGCTACAGGGAGACCCTGTCTCAAAAAGACAAAAGGTTAATAGGACCCTGCTCAAACATACAGCAACTGAAAAAAGTATCAAAACATGTAATCTGCCAGACAAGACCTAGGAAAATTCCAACTGTACATCTATCATAAAGAAACCCAGATTTCTTTTCCCCAGGAATAGAATGACTGATTGCTGGAATGCTGACTAATTTCTTTGTAGTTTCCCTAAGCATGTTTAGGAGCCAGAATCAACCTACAGACCAGGTCCTCTACTGAGTAAACGAACTGAGTGTCTCCACAAAATATGCCTATTCACATACACAGAAAAAAATAGTTTTTGAAAAAAAGTACGATCTATATTTTTTAAAAGAACATATTTACCAATTTCTGCTAATGCTTCAAGCATTTTAACTCTTTACCCCATGTCCTAGAAAGCCTGGTTTACTATTCCACATGAAAAGATCAGTATATAAAGATTTGTTTATCTAAGTATAATCAGAAAAGCTCAACCACTTACCTAACCCTCACTTCAGTTTAAGCAAAACATGTCAGTGCAGCACTAACCCTAGCATTGCTTGCTGTTTTATTCATATGTAAAAGGAAAGTATCCTACGATTAAGTTCCTGTTTTTCTACAGTTTGCTTTTCATTGGCAAGATTTTTTTAATTCCTAATTATCAATGCAATGCTACAAAAATAATAGACATGTTTAAAAAATAAAAACATGATTTCTCAGTAGCCAATAATCTTTATTATACCTTAGTTTAATATCAACTTGACGCATAATATTTTAACAAAGCCACACAAGTCTTTAAATTTTTTCAAAAATTGATACTTACATTCCTCAAAGAACAAAATAAGTAAATTATATAAATTCCATTTTAAATAATGAATTTGTTTGCTAAGAGATTTCTGTACTTCAATAAAAAATCTGCTTGGGAATAATTCACTGGGGAATGGCTGGGGGTACCAACAACACAGTGGACAGTAACAGGGATGACAGAGTATATGGGCTCCAGGGGGGAGGGGAGGTGTAATTAATGAAATCAGTAACAAATCTGGTGGAATGAAGGCATAAACTTTTCTTTACAATATTGAATTAAAACCAGATTTTATTGAGATAAAATTTAAATTAATATATCACTAAAGGAAGTAGAGTATTTAAAATTCATCATATTAAAGATATGAGTAGAAAATTTAATATTAAATGGAATAGTAAAAACTAAAGTTTTTGAAGCAAAGATATATACTTAAAGGAGATTAATTTTAAAATCAAGACTTCTTAGTCAATTTTCACTTATCTTAATAAGTCACAGCAATGAACTGTATAAGGAAACACTGCAGGATTTCCTGCTCACCTGTTAGTTCAGACACAGGTAAAGTGTCAGTGGATTTTGTAACATATGAAACGCAGCAACACACACTCATGTTTGGTCTTCTGGTAGTGCTGTCATTCTTTCCTTTCTATCCCACCAAGAAGACTCACTCTTGACAGCTGCTCAGTGCCTAGTAGGGGACAGGACACCCTGCCTTGTTCTTTTCCTAATCTACCTTAACCTCTACAACCAGCTTCTTCTGCTTCAGAGTTTAACCCTATTAATGAGGCATTTAATCATTCCAAGGAATGGAAGTCACCTTGAGTCCTGGAGCTGCTTATCAGGTGTTTGGTCCCCAATCCATGCTCCATTTCTGCATTTTGAGGCAAAAACACTGACATAGGAGATGCCAGGGCCTCAGGACAACGCCCACCCGAGAGCTGCTGGTGAGGCTCCCACTCTGAATATACTCACACCTCCTCCACAGCAGCCAGCCAGGCCAACGTCACTTTCTAATGATACCTTTTCCACTCAAGGTAGGTACGGGGACATACAAAAAGTCCCCTTACAGCTATCCAGGCTCCATTCTCTACCACTTCCTACTTTATATTACAACATACCACTCCAATACTGAAACAGCAATAACAATGGCATTACTGATGCCTACTCTTGGCTTAGTATTTTTCTACCTAGATTTTATGTAATTATAAGTTTTAAGAGACATAAATATTGCGTGTATTCTTTAGAGTTACCTATTTGTTTTGAGACAGTTTTTAAACACCCGGTGATCCACCTCCTTCAACCTCCTGAGTACTAGAATGAGTCACCACACCTCGCCAAGATTACATTTACTTTGTATTTGAAGTAAACAGATAACAAAGGAAATACACACTTATGTAGCATAATTATAATGTAATGCATGCACTACAACTGCATAAAATAGATCTTTACACTAAACTAAAGTGCATTTTAATGGTACGCATATAAGATAACTAGAATTATATGATGCAAGAAAGACATAGAAAGCTAGAACTGATCAAACATTATTTTTTAATTAAATAATAAAATGTAGTTCAACTAAGAATAAAAGTAACTTATTTTTTAAAAAGTAAAATATTTACTAACCTATTTCTACACTCTTATACAACCAAGAACTAAGAATCATGAATTATCTTCATTGTTACGGTAGCTTAACGGTCATTCTTTGTTGGTTTTTTTTTTTTTTAATGTTCAGAGTTGTGTGCAAAATGAAAGAGTAAATCAAAACAGCTCCTCTAGTAAAATGTCATTAGGGGGAAAAAAAATCAAGCTATATAGTCATTTGTTGAAAAAAATTTCAAATGGCCCTTATTAATTTTTAAAAGATCTAAAGATGTAGGCCTCTAAGAGACAAGCAGTAATCAAAGGGCAGAACTGCAAGAGACTGCCACAAGACAGGCACAGTGGCATGTCCTTGGGATCCCAGCAGCTGGGAGGGAGGCAGAAACAGGCAGATCCCTGGAGCTCACCTGCCACCCAGCCTAGTCCACTGGTGAACTCCAGACCCTCTAGACCAGTAAGAGACCTTGTCTCACAAAAGAGGGAGGGAGGGAGGGAGGGAGCCTGAGGAACGACATTGGTTACCTTCAGACCTACAAACATACACACACACACACACACACACACAGGCACGCATGCACACATGCACAAGAATAAACATAATCGCTAGACACTTTCTCAATCTTTCTGTTGAGTCACACAGAAGAAAATGGAAATAAACCCAAACTTTCCACCAGTTTCTACCAAGAAACGGATCCCTGGGTCACTAGAATACCTATCGTCCTTATTCTTATTTCCTTCTTTTATAAAAACTGCTATATAAAAACACAGTATTATTTTACTTATACCTTTTCAAAGCACAATGAGAAACAGCTAGCTCTCGGTTTGATTTTTTTCATTACAGTATAATAGTCCTACTTAGGAAGGAAGGGAGGACTAAATTACAGTAAATGGTTGTTGCCTATATGTGAGACCCTAAGCCTACCCTTGAAACATAAACTAGGGGTACGAAGAACCCAATTTTCACCCCAAGTCCCAGTGAATCCCTTCACAAACTTTTCTGTCCTCCGTAGCTTCCCATGACTGCTCTACAGTAGTGATCCCTTCGGGTAACCACCCTATCTCCATGCACCTACCATGCTCCATTTCCTGAATACTTGATTTCCTCTATGAAACAAGAATGTCATCTGACAGGAACTCAGATATTTTAAAGAAAAGAATGGGGAAAACATAAGTTAGTTAGCGAGGCATAGCTGTAATTCCAATGTTTGGGAGGTGGAGGTAGGAGGATAGGGACTTCAGGCCAACCTTGGCTACATGAGAGACTTTCTAAAACAAACAAAAAACATGGGAGAAAGTAGCAAATCTTTTCTATACTTGAGCCATATCATTCAAGGTGTCCCTTGGTACTCAGGGTGGACTGGTTCCAGGAACATGAGGATACAAAATTCTGCAGGTAATTTATACACACAGGCCAGCGTTCTCACGCAATCTATGCATGAATGTAGTTCCATAAACTATGAATCATCTGTAGATCACTTATAACAAATACATTGCAAACACTAAATGGTTAAATTGCACTGCTTGAAGAATAACAAGATGAAAATAGCCTGTACCTATGGGATGTTCTGCCTGTGTGTGACCTAAAATTCACATGTTGAAATCTAATCCTCAGATTACGAGATGATGATGTCATGAGGGTACTCATGGCTGAGATTAGTGTTCTTCTACAAAGGGCCCAGTGGAACTCGGCCACGTATCATATCACCACGCAGTTACAGTGAGACATCCCTGTGTCTTCGAACGGCCTCCACAGAACTCAACCACCCATCACCATGCAGTTACAGTGAGATATCCCTGTGTGAAAGGCCCACCACAAAACTCAACCATGCTGCCAGCATCATCAAGGGCTTTCCTGCCTTCAGAACTGTGAGCAACAGATTTCTGTTGCCACCAGACCACAGTGTAAAATGCTGGGTTAAAGCAGATTAAGACATACTGTAATTGGTTTTACAGACAGGAAACTGAGACTCCAGAAAATTAAATAATTTGCCTGAGAATGTGCAGATAGTGGAATTCAAAGTCAAGGCAAAACTCTTTCTCCTGGATATACTGCCAGATCTCTCTATTCACTGACAATTAATGGGGAGAATCCGTGTCACTCAATAGGTGCAGCAATGTGCTCAGGAGAGTAAATGACACAACAAAGATTGTGTTCACAGACCTTTCTATACAAGCAAGGAACTGTACCTGTTAGAATAACAATGGTCTAAATTAAGACAGAAGTTTATCTTACACAGATAATCAATCAAAGTTGACTATCAATCTTACTATGGCAAGGCCACAAATTCATTGCCAGATTGCTTTTACCTGACTGCTTTATCTTACTTTATATTCTCTAGTGTGTGACTCTTATCCTTATGTCCCAAATGACTTCCAGAGCTTCGTCACATCTATATTCCAGGAAGCCAGATTAAGAAAATCAGGAAAAGAACATGCCCCAGAAGTAAAACTCAAAACTTCAATTTCCCAACACTAGACAGAACTTACCACAAAGACTCAGCAGGCTACAAAGTAGGCTAGGAAATGTGTGACATGCCTTTTGGCTAAAAGGCAATCTTCTAAGTTTTAAATTTAGTTTTATTATTACAAAAACAGAATGATGAATATTTAGAGGCATCTCCATGGACATGCTATAGTAATTTGGATATATTCTTTAATTTATTCATAACATTATCAATTTTCCCAACAAATCCAAGGTAATTAAGATTG
The DNA here is from genome assembly GCF_000622305.1 of Nannospalax galili. NCBI lineage: Eukaryota > Metazoa > Chordata > Mammalia > Rodentia > Spalacidae > Nannospalax > Nannospalax galili. The sequence goes on along the minus strand of NW_008360331.1, from coordinate 2,689,548 downwards.
GTAGAGTCTGCGGAATTTCTTAGGAAGAGTAAATTACCCCACTTGCTCATTACAGGCAATCACAAAAGTAGATGAGGATCTGAGGGAGTTATTTTCAATTTACATTAGAAAGGACCACTGTTTATCAAACAAAATTAGCAACCTCGCTCCACAGTTACAATACAGGATATTGCATTTGATGATGATTAAGATAAGTTCTGCCAGTGTGGATGTCACCCAGGTTAAAGGGTCATTTGTCATCTAAAATATCAAAAGATCATAAGCAAATAATAAAACAGAGAACACAGGAGGAAACAGAAACATTCACAAGAAATTATATATGAAATCTGCTTCAATAATCAATCTATCAAGGCTCTGGTATTTGGGCGGTTTCTCAAATGTCCTCAAGCATGTCATAATGAAGTCAGCCTCTGAAGAAACCACCAGGAAAATTGCACATCAGTAACTCGAACACAAGCAGACGTTCTTGACCCCCACTACATCCTACAAGTTAGGTTTCATTCTAGCCATCTATCTTTCACAATGAAGCAGAAGGAAAAAAATAGGACCACCAAAGTATCAAACAAAACACGTAGATTTTTTGTGGAAAACTGGGACTCATCTTCAACAACTGAACAATTTCCTGATTTTCCCTAATGTTCATTCCCCAAGGCATTTCTTGACTATAACATCCACCCCATCTTCCTCTTCCATCTCCTCTCTTTCAAAAGCATTTTAACCTCAGATGTGAGGGCATTCTGGCTGTGACATCTGTCACCCCACTGATCACCAGGGTTGATTCAGCTGACCAGGCTGGCTAGGCCGGTGTCCGCTTCCTCCCTCAATGCTCCACATGTGTCCCTCTCAAAGCTGCGAGCTAAGCTGAAGAGAACAACCTTCCCCAATAGAGGAGGACTAGCCTTAGGTCAAGGGTATATGAGTAGCTTTGCTCCCCTGCTAGAACCTCCAAACAAGCTCTCAAAAGCATTCCCAGATTCACTTGATCTTTTGAAAAGTCCATTTTGCTGTACTCAGTTTAACAAAGCGAAACAGTACTCTGCAAAAGAAAACAAAGTTATATGCTGGTCCTTAAACACAGTACTGGGTTCCTCTACTCAGCCAGAATAGGCATACACACACACACACGCACGCACACACACACACACACAAACAGGGATCTGAGGGTGGGGGTGTGGGGGGAGCCATTAAACTCCCCCATTGGTTAAGTAATGTAATTTCCACTAATTGAATCTGTAACCAAGAAAATTTTCCAACCACTTCATGTATTTGTTAAAAGTTATCAGGTAAATGAATTTCCTTATTTCACAGTTTTAAAGGTTAAACATTCCCATTGTCTTCCCTTCATATGACTGTATTACATGTGTTTTATATTTTTCCATTCTTCATATTTATAAAGATTTTAAAAGATCATGATTAAAAATTCAAGGCTTGCCAGGTGTGGTGGCATACACCTTTGATCCCAGCACTTGGAAGGCAGAGGCAGGCGGTTCTCTGTAAGTTACAGGCCAGCCCCATATAGGGAGACTCTGTCCCAAAAAGATAAAAAAAAAAAACCCTACAAGGCTCAAAATTAAATGCAGAAATGGCATCACACCCCAGCTAAAATAGCTCAGGCAAGAGAGCTTTAGACTGAAGAAATGATGTGATAGCAAAATGTGCTTGCTACAATAATATCTGCTTCATCAAATAACATGTAGATATTTACTTCTATGCTCTGGATATGGTTTAACCTCATCCTGCTACATGTTTATGTGAGTAGAGTCTTTCAGCTCTGCTGTAATGCCCCTGGGAGGTATAGCGCATTCAAGAGGCAGGGCCTAGTGGGAGGTTCATGGGGATCAGGCTCCCAGAAGGTAGTTCAAATGGCAACCCCAAGAGTTCTTGACAGACGGTTGGTGTGCAGATAAGCCTGACCTCACCAAACTCTCTTTGCTCTGGTGGAGATAAAATATTAATCCCACAGGGATTCATGCCATCATTGTGAACCATGAGGAGACAAGGAAGGGGTGCCAACCGAAAACCTGCACTATGCCACAGGACTTAGAACTTTCCAGAACTCTGAGCTAATTGAACTTATTTTCTTCCCAAGCAATATGCCAGGCATTTCATTATATTGATAAATGCTAAATAATGAAAATAGTATTTGATCAGTTTTTTTTCCATATCCCGAAGTACTAATACATACAATGATTTAGGGGTTTGGGTCTATTTGCTGACCCTGAGATCGCAGCTTCAGCAGTCCCTGAGAGGCAGGCTGCAGTACGGTTCAACAGTAGGCTCCAGAACTCATTACTGAGTGGGATCCTGGTATCATGATTTCAACCTGCAACCAGGGGCTGTTGATTCATTCTGTTCTTCAAACCCTTTGCCTATAAGACAGGCAGGACAACAGTGCCTATCTCTGAAGAGTAATTCTAGGTATGGAATGCATTACTACACGAAAAGCAGGCTGAGACTGCAACACCGCTTACTATTTTGTCCATTTGGGGGGAAGCAGTTGCATGTGGTAAATGGTATACTAAAACAATTTAGGAATTAAATTGCTGACTAACAACAGAAGCAAACGTGCTTTTGAACACTGGAGTTCATTGAGCTTTTGTTTCTTTATTGGTTAATCAGTGTCTCTGGTTTTGGGCTACATGCTTTTGGTGTGTGTACACACATGAATATAGTATGAGTACATATGAGAGGAGTTCAAAGGACAACCTTGGTGTTGTTCCCCAAGTGTCATCCACCTTGTCTGCTGAGACAAGATCTCTCACCAGCAAGCTAGCCCACTAGGCTAGGCTAGCTCATCCACTAGGCTAGGCTAGTTGGCCAGCATCTCTAAAAACTTGGGCTACCCACACTAACTTTTTCAAATGGATTCTGAGGATACAACTTGGGTCTTCTTGATTGCTCCACGAGCACCTTCCAACTGAAGTATATCCCCTCAGACCAACTAAATTTCTTTTCAAACGTAAAAATTACCTTCCTATGAATGAAAACACAGAAACATATATTGTTCCTTGATAAGGAAATACTTGAGAAAGAAACCAGAGAGAGCAAGCAAATGAGCTTCACTAATGACATGCTCAGATCCCAGAAAAATTGCCAAGAAGTGGGTTTCATACTTACCTACCTATCTTGAACTCTTTATCTGTGAGCCATGGTTACCATATTGCATGCTTAGGATTCTGCATATACAAAGCATCATAATACTCATTTTGTTTATATATGGTAAGCCTGAAGATATGCAATAGGTAATAAAAACAGAAATAGCATGGATGACCTTTATGATTAGTCATTAAATTAAAACTTAAAGCTAAAGATCTGAGTTTGACAGGTTCTTAAAAGTGGCAGTTCAAATCTTAATGCTTGTTTCTAACTCCACAGTCAGCATTCTGTTTTCAATATGAACATTAAGCCCACTGTAAATTGAAGATAATCCCTAAATTCTATCAACTAGTCCTTTTCAAAAGTACTCAAAAGTTTCACATTACAAGTCATGTTACTTGACTGAAAAAAAACAAAATTTGCTGCTTTACAGCCTACTATGTTTGAATGTTAAATGTCCCTCACAGGCTAGCATGTTTGAAAACGTGGTCTCCAAAAGGTGGTACGTATTTGGAGGGTTATGCAACTTTGGGGATGTAGGGCTTAGATGATAAAAGAAGGTTGCTAGGGGAGGGCCTGTGAGAGTTATACCCGCCTCTGAGTCCAGTCGAGCTCTGTCTACTTCCTGGCCCAGCTGCCCTATGCACAGCTCTGCCACAAGCTCCTGTCACCACAGGCAAGTGAAAGAGTTCCTGCTATCAGGCCTCTCACCATGACACTGACTCACTTGGAAACTGAGGGCCAAAAGTCTTTCCTTATTTAAGTTGTTTCAGGTATTTGGCCAGCTTGACAAGAGAAGTACCCAATGAACAATGAATTTTTAGTGGATGGCAGATCAGGTGACTACATGAAATCAATGTAGTTTTGTAATAGTAGTTCATCCCTCTCAACAAGGAAGAGGTTAAAGGAAAAAACAAATCTCAAATTACTTAAGAAGCTTGAGTTAAAAATCCACTCTGGGATATTATACAAAGTGTTGAACAAAAGTATAATAGTATCAATTACTGAAAATTGCTTAAACATTAAAGGGATATGCTTCTATCAATAAACCTATTTAAATACAAACAGCCTACTAAGGTAGACCCAGTGAAGCCTCAAGGACAATAGTCCATGGAATCTTTTGTATTAAGTAGTCATTTAGCCTCTTTACCTCAATTTCCCCACCTCCACAGAAAAAAACAACAGGCTTCCTAGAAAATTTTGACCAATATATAAGACAGAGTATCTGAATTCACACCACTAATCCCCAGTTTCTACAGAAGTCAATGAATAGAGGGACAAGCAAAAGATAGATGATAGATAAGATAGATAAGACAGATAGATGATAGGTGATAGATGATGATAGATAGACAGACAGACAGACAGACAGACAGACAGACAGATAGATAGATAGATAGAAAGACAGATAGATGATAGGTGATAGATGATGATAGATAGATGATAGATATATAGATAGATAGATAATAGAAAGATGGATAGATGGACAGATAGATGGATGACAATAGATAGATGATAGATGATAGATACATACATACATAGATAGATACATAGATAGATAGATGACAGCTAGCCTGTATTTTTGGCAGAGATCACATGGATTTGATGGACAGCAGGCCAGACTTAGTCTGACAGCTTTAGAAAAGGCCCAGTAAGTCCGAGTCTTTGGTGAGTATCATTGATCCAATGTGGATCAATGGCTATAAAGCCAGCCAGGAGTCCAGCATCACCAAAGATGTGTACATGTTTACTGTCACTCACACAACTAGGAAGTTTTGATGGTTTTTACTATATTTGGTCTAATGACTTATCATAATAAAATACATGATTTGTGCAGTAATATGTATGAAGCAAAATTATGATTAATTTTTTTAATGTTTATTTTTATGTATTAGCATATTGCCTGCATGAATATAGTAAGTGCACCTGTGTATACAATGCCTGCGAAGGTCAGAAGAGGGTGACAGATCCTCTGGAACTGGAATTATAGACAGTTGTTAGTTGCCATGTAGGTGCTGGGACTCAAACCCAGGTCCTCTGCAAGAGCAGCCAGTGCTCTTAACCACTGAGCCATCGATGTCTCCAGTCCCAATTCAATTTTCTTACCTACATTTTACAGATAATACAAACAAAACTCCGGGACAGCAGGTTTCTAGATAAAATTCACCCATGCATGCTTATTTTTTAATGCCTTTTTAACTCCAAAATAAAATAGGGGATTGTATAACTGACTTTCAGAGTTATGTTGTTGTTATTGTATTTTTTAAAGACACAGTTCAGAATCCACATATATTTATCTGAAGAAACAAACACAAGGCCAATTTGGTACTGGATGTTACCTTAGTACACATTGTTATATCAATAAAGAAGGTAAGCAATTCTTCCCCTGAGGCTTAAAAATATTACCACAGACCAAAAGGCTCACCAGATGACAATAAATTCCATGCCACCTTCCATGTGGAAATATACTTTTTGTTTTATTTTTTATTTTATTTTATTTTATTTATTTAATTTTTTGGTCTTTTGAGACAGGGTCTCCCTATAGTCCCAGCTGGCAGGCAACTCACTGTGTAGACCAGGCTGGCCTCAAACTCAAAGATCCTCCTGCCTCTGCCTCCCAAGTGCTGAGATTATAGGCATGTACCACTACACCTGGCTTTGTTTTTACCTTTATCTTTAAATTTTCTTAAGATAATTTTTTTTAAATGCTGTGTATGATGTCAGAACGCATTCACTGTCTTCTGGCCTGAAAGGAGAAATCCTTCCAAGCACACTAAGAACCAGTGAGCCAGCCTCCAAGACTGGAATTATAAAAGGAAAACAAAGCTCCCTACCAAGGCTACAGTAGCTTCAAATAGAAGAGGCAGAACATTTAATGTTATGCAGAAACAAGAGAAAACTGAAGAATCAAAAGGCAGAGCTCATGTCAAAAGGGAAAGGATTTCAACAGCAGTGCTCTGAGGAAAGAGGAAAGGCCAACTGACCAGAAAGTGCTGTCCCAACAGAGATGTCTCAACTACAAAGACCATTTAAAGTCATATCCCCCTGCAGAAGGTTAGCCCTTTCCTTCAACCCCAACTCCCAATTAAGACTAAAAAAGTCCTTGTTCCATTCATCTTTCAATACTTCTGCCCCAGGAACCTAGTGAAATGAGTTCTTTTGAGCATACTTAGGCTTTCTGGTTAAATGTTAAGTAAGTAATAGTCACTTTCTTCACATAGTACTTTTTCTATGCCAACAAAAACAAGCCTAATCATGCCCATAGAAAACAGATACCAAGCATATGCCAAAATGCATATGAATCGTTGCTATAACCTGAACTATCTCTCTTCTCTGAAACCCATGTGTGGGAATCCTCACCTTGAACCTGATGTTACTACAATGAAAGATGTGTGGAATCAGTAGGTCCTTTAGAAAAGAGTTCCCAGACAGTCCCCTCACTCTATGAAGACTCAGTAAGAAAAGTAGGTCCTCACCAGACCCCAGACATGGAATCAACTGAAACCCTGAACTGCCTTAAAAGACCTCAAAAGAGGATCAGAGAACCAGGGCTTTAAGAGCATGACTGCTCTTACAGAGGACCAGAGTTCAGCTCCCAGTACCCACATAGCAACTTACAACAGTCTGTAACTCTAGTTCAAGGAGATCTGACACCCTCTTCTAGCCTCCATGGGTGCTACACACAGGTGTACTTACATAGATGTAGGCAAAACACATACATATAAAATAAAAATAATTTTTTAAAAAGACCTCAAAAAAGAGACCTTATCTCAGATGGCCCTTATCCAAAAGTAACAGAGTAGAAAAGATACCACAATTCAAAGCAATGCAGAATAATCCATCTTTATATAAAAGAGATACATTTTTGAGAAGCAATTTCAGTCTATAAGATCTGATTATTAGACTACAAGGTTACTGTAAATTAATGAACTACTGTAAATTAATGCATATGGATGCATTAAGCATGAGGGACTACTTCCACCCCAAAGTCAGTATTCACTATTTGTTATTTCAGCAGAATTTTATTAAGCACTTAGAGAATATTAAGTGACTTATCAAGAAAACTGATAGCAGATAAATACCTCTTTTTCTAGAAAAACATGCCTCCTATCCATTCCGTCCGCATGTCAGCCACATTCTCCTGCTCTGCTACAGGGGAAACACGAGCCCCATGGCCAAGGGCAATGCATTGACACATGGTACCTGGGATCTGCATTAAAATATTTTCTCAAGCAAAATAGAGAAAATGGAGTAAAAGAAATATAGAAAAATCATAATTACTCTGTGGCATAAGTACCTGATGAGGTTAACTGTCCTAGTCCCTTAACTTCCATGCATATTTAAAATTTTTCAAAATCAGTTTTAGCTCTGGTTTTGAATCCCAACTTCACTACCTGTGAGAATCATAATCATGAGCAAACTCTTTAACTTCTGACTCACAGGATTCAGAATGGGTTTCCATCTTGACCATCTCATAGAAAGACCTTGTTATAAAAGGAAATGGCATTGGTAAAAATCCTTGACACGAAATTGATTGTGTTATCAACTGCACTTTTATTCAAATTGAGTTCAACTCACAAGCAGTAAAGTAATAAAGGATAAACCAGAAAGAAACTGGCAAGTCTTGACCAGAGGAGTCCTGAAGACTGAGCACTGCAGGCCGCCATGACCTGGCAATATCCCCTCTCTCTCTCAAGGTTCCAAACTGGAGTCTATCAGGAATAGCAACAAGAAACACTCAAGGAATTTTCTAGAATTCCATGTCCCAGGATATACGCATAAACAGACTGTGGTCACGTGGCAACATGATAGGAGTGTACATACAGCATACTTCTGACTGCTACACACTACTGCCCTGTCTACAAGTGACACAGATATTCCTACCACACCCTCTCTTCACTGACAAATCCCTGAGGAGCTGAAGGAACAGTTCTGGAGGAAAGTAACACTTGAATATAGTCCAAATAATTAAAAGCAAAATGATACTTCTGGAACTCTCTCCATAGAAGAGTTCAGATAGGCACAGACGGTACCAATATTATTTGCAGCATAATTACATAATCATTTTAAGATATACATTAGTGTTGATAATTTCATCATGCTGGAACTAAATCAGACCATTCACAAAACCTCACAGTTGGAAACCTTGAGGAGGCTACAGTGTTACCCATGCTACAATACACAGCTCAGAAAAAAAAAAGGGGGTCTTATCATTAAAAATAACTCTCAGGCAAGGTGGTACACATCGGTCATCAGCACTCAGAAGGCTGAGGTGGGAGGATGGCCAATACAAGGCCAGCTTGAGCTACACATCCCCTGTGGCTCAATATAAGAGTGCTTGCTTAGCATAAAGTCCTGGATTCACTCTCTAGCACAACACACATGTATACATGTGAATTATACAGAAAATAATGTCCATTTCCATTTTTCAATGACATGCAATGATACGAAGTTGTACTTCCATTCATAGAGTCAGAATTGTAATCCAATGTGGTAACTGAATGAGATACAGGCACATCATTCTTCACTAAGAAAAACTTCCTGGGATTGGAGAGCTGGCTCAGCCATTAAGAGCACTTAATACTCTTGCAGAGGACCTGAGTTCAGTTTCCAGAACCCACATGGCAGCTCACAACCTGTAACTTCAATTCTGGGAGATGTGACACCCTCTTCTGGCCTCCACAGGGGATGGTGCACATAACATACACATAAAATAAAAAGTAAATAAATAAATCTTAAAAAGAGAAAAACTTCTAAAGCCTTGAATGTAGTACAAATATGCTAGCCTCTAGGCCAGAAAGAGCAGAAACAGTCAAGTTCAGAAGTTGTATTTACTAGAAAGTTTTTCTGGATGCAAAACAATGTTTTTTTATGTTAATCTCCTATTTTAAAATTTATTCTTAAGCTATAAATTAAATCCATCGTTTTTTTGTTATTGTTGTTTTTTGAAACTGCATCCAAGCGTCTCTCCCGAATTTTCTCACTGTGTTCTTATGTTCCAGAGCCACTGGAATGTTTATTCATGGTTGTCTAGCTGTGATATTCCTTTCTACAGACTTACCTGATATTCCTGGTATACTTACGACAAGGCTCTCCGTAATAAACACTGAATGTAGTAATATTTTATTCTCCATGTCCTTCAAAGGTAAGGCTTATTTCAAGCAAAATCTGACTTCGTTATTAAAATAAACATGCACAGCAAGAAAATGTATACTTTGTAATGTATATTTTGCTTTTCCAACCCACAGGATCTTACATTTCAGTAAATATAAGTTAACAAAACAAGAACTGTCAATAAAACACTCTAGTTGCACTCCCATTTAAGAACTCAAGTTATTTAAAAGTTTTATTCTATACATGAATGAATACCTTTATAAACAACCAAAAATAAGTTATACTGAAGTTCAAGGTTCACAGAAAACTGCCACATGGAAGGAAAAAAAAGGAAGAGAAGAAACCATGAGCCCATGCAGATTCCAGCAGGGAATTAAATTCCCCGCAGGCAGGTATTCTCCATGAAGGGAGGAAGAGGTAAGAGGCCCCGCATGAAACTGGAGCTACCTGAATGCAGACACCCTGAGAAGCAGGCAGTACCCAAGTCTCTCAACCTCTGACTTGCAACTATTCCCACCAGGAGATTTCTCAAGGTCAAACAAACCAGCCCCTACTGAATCAGAAATGTGTTTATTAATGGGGGCACAAGAAACAAATTTCTCCAACTGCCTGCTTTGGATAAAGCACTAAAATTCAGGATCATTGCCTTTTTCTTTAAAAGACTGACAGGAACCACTCTGAAAGTGCAACTCTGCTTGCCCTAAACATGCCATTCTACAGAAGAGCTGAGGGTAGTAGATGAAATTTTCTGATCTCAAAATAATTCACATTTGCATGTAAAATTCTACAATGAAACCACATGACTCCCTCCTCAGAATGTTTCATGTGATGTCTCCTTGAAGTGGCTTTCACTTTGGCTATGTGCGGCTTCCTTTATTTGCCTTAGTGACAAAAACATAAAAATGAATCTAAAGGAGCAAAGTCCGTACAGGGAAGCCCAGCAGTGGGCAACAACTAGCACGAGGCTTAATTTTTGGTTTTAACCTACAGGAAAAACTCAAGATCTAATAAAAATGTCTCCTCTGGGTAACTCAGAGTGAGCTCTGCCTTCATGCTTTGGATTAGTGAAGCCTGGTTTATACTTCAATCCCATTATCTGTGAACTTCAGATATTTCTAAGGAGACTCCTACCCTACAAAAAACAATGAACTGTAGCAGCAACAGAACTTTATATAAAAACATGTCCCTGCACTTGGGGTGTAGTTAAACAAGTGTTTGCCTGGAATGCCCAAGCTCTGGGATCCGTTCCCAGCGCTACATAAGACAGATGTACTGACACAGCCTGCAATCCTAGCACTACAGAAGTGGAGGCAGGAGGATCAGAAGTTCAAGGTCATTCCCAACTCCACAACAAGTTTGAGACCAGCCTTGGCAACAAGAGAGGCTTGAGAGATGGTTCAGCAATTAAGAGTGTAAACTGCTCTTGCAGAAAACTGGAGTCTGTGGCTCACAACTGGCTATAACTTTAGCTCCAGGGAACCAGGTGCCCTCTTCTGGCCTCTGGGGGCACCTGCACTCATGTACAGGTACCCATACACAGGCAGACACAAAAACATAATTTTTTTAAAAAGAGACAGACATCCTGTCTCAAAAGAAAATTAGTAATAAGGTCTATTTTTCACTCATTAAGAAATTGTGTTCTCTGCTCCTCAAATCAGTGCCATTGTAGAGAAACCTCAGGGTTTGTAGTCTGGACTGCTGGACTCCAAACACCCATTCAAGGACCTACTCACTCCAGAGGGTATACAAGGTACTCTGGAATGAGGCCGTCCTCCTTCAAGGCAGAGACATCAAATGGCATCCATGTTGTTAGAATAGAAAGCTCAAAATATGGCAAGTCACTTCATGTATCACTTATTTGTTTACTCTCAGCAAGAGCCTATGAAGAAATAAAGCAGTCTGAAAATTAATGAAGTTCTTTCTCCAAAGGTAAGGGATAAAGAATATATTGCTAGACATATGCCAGTAGGATAGATTCCTGGAAAATATGTTTCTCACTCTACAATCACAAAAAGATCAAGCACACAACAGGTGAACACTGTGAGGAGATAATACATCATGTTCGTGTGTGTGTACATGTATATGTGCATGCATATGCACACAGATGTGGAGGCCAGAGGTCAATGTCAGGTGTCTACCTCAAGCCCTACTCACTTTGTTTTTTGCAGACAGGCTCTCATACCAAACCTGGAGATCATCTATTCAGCTAGACAAGCTGACCCTTGAGCTGCAGGATCCTCGGTCTTCAGACTCCACGCCCCTCCCCACCCCAGACCAGTGCTGGAGGCTCCAGACACATGGCTGTACCAGCTTTTCCATAGGTGCTGGGGATGGGTTCAGACCCTCTTATTTGTACAGCAGGCACTATATAGGCTGAGCCCCCTCCCCAACATCTCATTAGACATTTTTTTAATTATCATTCCCAAGATGTATGCAGGCAAAGGAAACCTCAAGGGCAATAACTGCCCAAGCACATCCTAGTTTTTCTTTTTTTTTTTTATTCTTTCATTTTTTTCCTTTTTTTAAAAGTAGACTCCACGAATTTCTTTTTTTAATATTTTATTGTTTTTATTTTATGTATATGAGTGTATTACTTGCATGTAGGTAGGTTACCCATGTCATGCAATGCCCATGGAGGGTAGAGAGGGTGTCAGATCCCCTGGAACTGGAGCTACAGATGGTTGTTAGCCATCATGTGGATGCTGTGAATCAAAGCCAGGTTCTCTGTAAAAGTAGTCAGGGCTCTTAATCACTGAGCCATCTCTCCAGCGCCCACAAATTTTTTATTAATAGAGGTGATTTCTTCCCATTTTCTCCATGCTTTATGTATAGAACCTAAAATAAAGATCTGTGAATAAATTTTCTGCAAAAATCAATTTGGTAACCAGACTTAGGTAAATCCTCAGATAAATCTATTTTGACACGGGAATTGCAGGAAAAATCCTAAATGTTTTAAAAAATATAATTATTTTCATCTACAAAAGTTAGAATCAGAGGATAAATTTAGCAAGATTAAATCAAACTGAGGTGTCAAATGTTTAGAATTACATAATAACTGAAACTCTACAAAAAAGATGCCCAGCTTGTAAATTAGTCACATGAAAATTTGGCTGAGAAATGGGGTGGAAAAGTAAGGTGCTCCTTAAAGTGAGGTTATTACATAAAGTGACCCAGCGTGGGTTACATTAGTTAAAAACAGGACACTGAAAAAAGAACCACTATGTTGTTTCTGAGATGTTTATTAACATCCCCTTCAATGTGATGTAAGAAGACAATGCAGAATTATGTGCCAGACATCTTAGCAGCCACTGGAAAGATGGGGTGTGTAAGACCTACCCTCAGAGACAGCAGTGGAGGAGGGAAAACACTGCAAACACTGGAGATGCCTTGTATGCAGGAAATATAAGGCAGTGCAACAGTTGTGTCTAAGAGGTTCAGAGTTTTACAGAGGCAAGTTGCAGCAAAAGTTCCCCAAGTGTCTATGAAAGGTCTGCTTTGGATTTCAAAGTGGTTTAGTTCAATGCCAAGGGTGTTCAATGCATAGAGGTGTAATCCCACAGACATGTGAGGCTGAGGCGGGAAGATGGCATTTTCAAAGCCTGCCTGGGTAACTTAGTGAGATAAAGTGGGCTAGGGTTATAACTCAGTGGGGTAGCATTTTAACACAGCACTGCATTAAAACAAATTTATTTTTGTAATTAATGGTAGTTTAAATTGTTGCAATCAACTCTTATTATAGACAGAATACAGATATTCACAATACGTGTATAAATAAAAATGTTCTCCCTGTTCCAAGAACTGATACTTTTAATCAACTAGTGGAGTAATGCCAATACAACATAATATATGCTTTATTATAAATGTTTTCAGAGTTCATTTATTCATATAAGGATCAAATATACTAATTTCTACAGATCAGTAGACAAAGATCAGTAAGTATATAGTAGAGACTTGGATGTAGTCTCAGTTGGTACAGTGTTTAGGATACAAGAAGCCCTGGGTTCAATCCCTAGCTCTAGGTAAGCAGGGGATAGTAGTACAACCATAGTCCCAGGACTACAGAGATATAGACAAGTCAGCAGGTGTAGGAAGGAAGGTCAGAAGTTCAAGTTCATCCTTAGCACATGTGAAGTTTTAGGTCAGCCTGGGCAACATGAGACTTTGTCTCAAAAATAAGTAAGTTGAAAGACATTAATATAATTTGTTCATTTTCAGACAAAAACAATTCTAGACACAATGTGAGAAAATTAATGCAGAGGAGGAGATGGGCTGAAGGCAGAGACTGATGCTGGGAGGCTGCTGGAACCAGAGGAAAAGAGTTGAAAGGCCTGAACTGAGTGACATAGTTAATTGGCCGGACGGATGGTGGCAACATCTCTAGGGCAGGAAACACAGAGCAGATTCCCTACTTTATTTGCACCACACCCATACATAGCAACTGGCATAGGACTTGAGAAACCATTCCAGAAAAAAACGCAGGTTGTAAATATAGATGTGCTAGTCATCAGTCCACAGGCAGCCATCAGCCATAAGACTTGAAGGAAACAAGACAGCCTGGAAGAGCATGTATAGGGATACAAGAACATTCACACACAGAACTCCAGTGAACAGGAGCTGGTGAACAGGCAGAGAAGGAGAAATCCATGGAGCATGGGCTTTGCTCCCAGAAGGAAGTGGCCCATCTCTTCAAAGAGGACAAAATGCAAGCATCTGACAGCATTTGTGACCTCTTCAAACTACCTCAGTGGAATGGAGACACCTCCAATCCACAAGGAGGAAGTACACTTCACTTCTCAAACTAGAAAGCTTGGCTTTCAAGAGCACTGTCTAACAAAAAAACCAATGCCTACCACCTCCGACAGGGTCTTTCTAGCAGGAAAAGTACTAGGCGTGTTTATACACAACTTCTCTAACCTCACAACCTTGCAAAGTTAGCATCGTCGCTTTGAACTTTCAGGAAGAAAAATGAGTTCAACATGGGTACATGTCATAGAGAACGTAGGGCTGAACTCCAGATGTCATCGGGAGGTGAACTGATGCTTCTCCCACACTGACAGTTTTCTTCACTGGAAGTATTTAAGGGGGTGGGGAACAGACTCAGCCATCTCTTAGCCATCTGACAAGAGTCTCCCTTTTTATCAATTAGCTGAATTAGTTGACTTTCAAAGGCAGTCTTCCCTTCACTAGCCTGAGTCTATTTTATCATACTCTATTCACAGGTCAGGTATAATATCTGCAGATTCCAGTTCTAAATTCCCACCACTTCATCTGCAGTTCCTTTTATACCATCTTTATTTTAAATGTTGGGACCAGAGAAATGGCTCAGCTTTCAGAGGACCCAATTCAACCCAGTTCAATCCCAGTACCCATAATGGGCAGCTCACAACCATAGGTAACTCCAGTTCCAGGAGAGCTGACACCTTCTTGCCTCCACAGGCACTGCATACCATGTACATTGCAACACTACCCCCCACCCAGGCCAACACACACATACACATAATTAAAAATAAAATAAATATTTTAAAGCAAAATAAAAATAAAATAAGCTCAGTGTTACTTGAAATTCCCAAGAAAAATATTGGTCATGTTTATTTTTACTAAAACTAAAAGTTCAGTCTTTGGAGATAGTCACTCGCCAGCTCTCCCACTGCACAGGACACCTTCTGCTAGGAGAGCAATTACAATGTACTCTGTCATGTAAAATTAACTTTTGTCTCCTATGTTGGACAGTAACCTTTGATGGGCCCCAGAAATAACACAGAGCTAGGCAGGCAGCCTATTTGAACAGAATGGATGGATTCAGAGACATTTTGAGGCTGGACAAAGTGGCACAGGCAGACGGATCTCTGTGAGATCAACCACCAGCCTGGTCTACACAGTGAGTTTCAGGCTGGCTGGGGCTACAGGCTTCAGCAGCCATTTTATGCTCAACAGGTATCTACCTGCTTCAGTTACCTACCAGAGGAGACATATCATCTTGGGAATGAGTGACAGGGCAGTCTGGAAAGCTGAGTGATACTTATAAAAAGCAGGTTGCTGAATACAGAATTTTTTTCCTAGGAATCAATAACTATGGAAGAGCAGAAAATTTTAATTAGTTAATTTATTGAATTATGTTTTAATGTCACCTCTAAAACGTTTATTTAAAAACATCGATTTTACCTTGTAACTGATCATGGAACGCCATACATAGTAGCCCCTAGGAGATATTTGAGGAGAGAATGCTTCACAAAGCACTTTGAAATCATCCCAGAAGTGCCCACCTCATGTCCCAAGATCAACTCAATATTCAGGTCTCACTTGCAAGGGCATATTCTCTCAAAACAGGTCCAAACTTTTCTTCCATGACTTCTGTGACTTGACCCAAAGGGTTCACAGAGCACCAGCATGAGGAAATATGGATCCTAATGAACTGCCATCAAACATGTTCAGAGAAAAACAAGAAGGTATAATTTCCAGGGAACACTACCACAATACATGGAGATTTAAGACATGATCCAGCAGGCAGCAGACTGCACAGTGCCCACCACCATTCACACTCGATGGTCACCGCTCCATCTCTTCCCATCAGGATACAAGCAAGAACATCATTTTAGGGGTAAACCTGAATCCACTCGTTTATGTACAGGTATTCTTAAGTGAAGCATTTACAGATGTCTATATACTGTTATCAGTAATTAATACTTCAGAGCTGAGAGCTGAGTGCAGTACAGCAATGTGTTCCAACACCACAGCTGCAAGCCCCTGGCCTTCAGAGCTCAGTGAAACTTACTAGCAAATCACAATTTAAGCCACTGGGGTAATGAAATGGAATGGTCGTCTAAGCTGTTTCTCCACAACCTTCAAGTTGGACACAGTGACAGTAAGCAAAAGAGATGGGTTTGGCTCTGATCAAGTGGGGTGATGAACTGCCACTTTGGTATGATTTGAAATCAACCAAGGGATGTGCTTCCCATTCATCCCCTCTCATACTACCAAGGTGCCAGGCTAGCAGCCTGTCTTTATTACTTGCCCACATTATGAATGAAAGGTAAAAGGCTGTAGAAACCCACTGTTGAGATACAAATACTCTTTAGGTTCCTGCGATGTTCCTACCTATAGTGACTGTTAGAACTTAAAAGGATTGGGAAACAGTAAAGGGAATCTCAATACTTAAGAGCCCATCTGTGAGAAGTTTCTGAATCCCAGACAGCTTAAGGGTTGGCATGTAGACAATGGAGAGCTAGACATCATACTGAAGGAAAGAGCAACACACCATACTGAAGGAATGAGCCCAAAGTACTGTCCAATGGAGGCAGATTAGCCAGGACTAACTGATCACTCCTCCATTTAGAAAGGACTCCAACAACCTGACCTAGACTTAAAGGCAGACTGCTAGTATACAGAAGGACCTAGAAACTACCCTATCTGAGCAACCAAACCACCTAGACAACTTAGGGACAAGAGTGCTATTTTTATTATCAAATGAGCTTTCTTGGGGAAAGCAGATAAAGCACAGTCTTTAGAACACAATAAATGTATGTCCAAAGAAATCAGACTGCAGACAAGGAGACATTTGCTGCAGGCCAAGATGTTGAGAAAGGCGGGATGAAGTGAGGGGTGGGATGAGTGGGGGGTGTGAAGAGTGAGGGGTGGGATAGGTGAGGGGTGGGATGAAGTGAGGGGTGGGATAGGTGAGGGGTGGGATGAAATAGAAGACCCTGTTCTCTAGATCTGTGCCTGAGACAGCAGTACTCCCACCCCATCCACCAGGAAGGCCAGAAAGGGTTTCCCACTAGGGATGGCTCTAGCTAATATTCTGCTGTCCCTTCCAACTACAGGAGTCTAATCTGTCAGATATAAAGTCAGACCTGAACAAGACCAAGAGATTTTTTTAAAGGGCGCTGGTGGATTCTTTACCTCCCAATCATTCTACCCATCAACAATCAGAAAACTGGTTCTGAGACAAATGGTCAATTAGATTTCTAAGGTTACTTCTAGCATTAAAAATCTCATACTGTTTAGACCATTCTTCAGCACACAGGTTCATACTGACAATAAAAACAAGTGATGACTGTTTATACTCAGAACCTCAATAATCTATGCTAGTATCAAATGTCTCTACCTGTTTGTTTCTTAATTTGTGACCTAAATTTCTGAGGCTTCCAAATATTGCAACATCTGAGTGTGACCAACTACACAAAGAGACATTATAATACCTGAAACCTTAGTTAATTGTCACTCAGCTTTTTCTTATTAACAATGCATAATCTCTCACATCTTGTCATAATTGAAAATCCTTCAATCATCACTGGGACTCTGAAATTTTACGAATCCATCTAAAAGGGTATGTGGAATGAAGTCAACTAGAAAGAATTCTGACCAGAAGTTGAGAGGAGCAGAAATATTCCTTTCCAGTTGGTAAATACAGGGGGACATAAGCTAATAAGAGAATTTTTACATAGGAGACTATAGGTTCCTTACACTTACATGTCTTAAAATGAAAATATTTCTGTGGGGGAGAGTTGGCCCATCTAAGAGACCACGACTTGGCCCAACTGAGAGACCACAGACACTGGTTCAGAATTAAAAGAAAACAGAGCTTGGAGAGCCCTGGCCGGCCTGCCTGCATGAGAAGGCACATAATCAAGAATGGAGCTCAAGTCCACACTCTCCTTAAGGAAGGGCACTGAGCTGAGGCTTCACTCAATAAGGCCTCCCTGATGCTGTAGTTCAAGGCCTGGGTTATCCTAACACTATTTACAGGCAAGAGAGTTGTGTGTAGCCTATATTATTCCTACACTGGTCCTAAAGGTATATTATTGATTACACACTCTACCTAAGTGGTAATGTGTTTCACATGGTTCAATTTCCAAACTGTTTTATTCATTGTAGTTTATACAGTGTGCTATGTACTCAAGGGCTCACAACTGCTTGTCACATGGCCCTCTTGCAGCTTAGTCTTCATCACTAGTCTTCTAGGAAGAAAACACCAAGCAACCAACCTGATGATTGAGAAAACTATTTTGAGTATGTCCTTCCACCCCTGAAGCCAGGGATGGACCCCAGGGCTTCACCCAAGCTAGGCAAGCACGCAGACCTCTGTACACCTTTCAACTGGCAGGGATCCACTTAAAAACCACAGACACCCTAGGAAAGTCACTCCTGCCGGTGATGCTTCTGCATGCTGGCTACTGGCAAAACCTGGGTAACTGTAGTATTGCAAAATCTCCATGAAAACACTTCCACAGGACTGGGGCTCACAAATCAAGAAATTCAGCAGACCACGCATGGTGGCACACACCTTTAACCCCAGCACTTGGAGGCAGAGGCAGGTGGATCTCTGTGAGTTCAAAGCCAGCTTGCTTGCTCTATATAGCAAGCTCCAGACTAGCCAGGGCTACACAGTAAGAGCCTATCTCAAATAAAAGAAAAAACTTAAATTCATCAGACTTTTATAAGCTAACCATGACTTAAGTTGAACATAATTACAAAATTCCATAATTTAAAATCTTTAAATCCACTTCATACTTTGTCTATTCGTTCACACACTTAATAACCATGTATCACGTCAGGCTCTCAAGGAGGGCTGAAAATACAGAGGTAAATGGAGGTAGGCCCCTCTCCAGGGCTGTCCACTTCCTGGGGAGGAGACACAGACAAGTAAACAAACCATCCCAGCAACCTGCTTCAAGCAAGGTGCTCAGTGCAGAGGAAGAGGCTGCAGGTGTTCTGAGAGGCACAGAGGGGAGGAGAGGGCTTCTGAAGACCCAATGAAGGGAACAAAATTGCTATCCCAACAGCCTGGCAGGCCCACCAGAAAAAGTACGTGTATGATTTAGTAACATTAAATATACATGACAAATCAATAAAGACAGACTTTATCATTAAAACACACAAAACTTCAATTTCTTTGTAAAAAGCAAACAAAAAAGGAGCACAACCCTGACTCAGGTTGTCATTTTAAGAGACTGTATTATGTCTTTAATTTAATTTGATAAAATGGCATGGCTTACAAGATATTTAAAAACAAATGTCAACAGATGGCTCAAAGCCCACTCAACAGAAAACATGGAGTCATCAGAGCTCATACCATGGTGCCATGATTTTTTTTTAACTTCTCATGGCCCATATATCTTTCAGCTGGATAGCACCCAGTGACACTGTGGGGCCAAGGGATGGCAAGGGGCTATGTGGGAGAGCAGCACTTTGGGACTGCGGAGCAGTACAAAAAATAATCACGATGAACATAAAGGAGGATTTTTCTTTCGTGGTGGTAGTGTTTGGGGGACTGGGCTGTTTTGCTTTTTCATGAAATTTGCCAGGTCGTTTTATCTTAAAATCAAAGTCTGGGCAATCACTGAAATATACAAATCACTCAATACAGCCACGACTGAATGATTAACTCATCTTCTCAAACTTGTCAAAAATTGATTATGCTAAGAGGAACTATACCAAAAATAAATGAATCAAAGCTTTCAAGTTAATAAGCTCAGGTTAAAAAATATTAACTTTTAATTTCAGCAGACATGGTCAGTTCAAATGACCAAACAATAAAACTGTTCTCAACACAGTTGTGTGGCCTTATTAATATCTCTTCCTCATCCTCCAGTCCCTGAATGGGACAAAGAAGAAATTCTTCAGTCAACATGTACAACCATTTACAAAGAATCAGAACTCGATAAAAATGCACTCAAAGCAATCCTAACCTATCTTTATTTATTGCTTAAGATGAGACATGAAAATTCTGCAACACTCCAATCACTAAGTAAAAATGTCTTCGGTACATAACAGGCAACACATTGCAGTGAACACCCATGATCTGGTGACCTTATTTTCCAAACTAAAATTTGAATACTCATATTGACAAATAATTTCATGCACTTCCAAGTATATGCAACAACCTCGGAGACAGAAATTGCCACACTACAATTTTCCAGGCATTCTAATATAGCATAGAAACAAATGAACATTTTGAATCATAACTAGTAATTCCTCTAAAGAAAGAAAAATTGGTGCAACATAATTGCTGTGGAAAGAGACTCTTTTCTCTTGAAGTCATATATTTCATGGCTCCTGACACTTTTTTTCTTAATCTACCTCCATATATACGAAAATCTCTCTCTCTCTCTCTCTCTCTCTCTCTCTCTTTCTCTCTCCTTTTCTCTCTCTCTTCTTTATTAAAAACAAACTTCTCTCTCTCTCTCTCTCTCTCTCTCTCTCTCTCTCTCTCTCTGAAGGTCAACAAGAATTCTCCTAGTTTCATAACTGAGGAAAGTACCTGAAATTGACAAACCTTGTACCAGGTTACATCATAACCAAACGCAGCTTTTATAAATCTCTGATACCTATTTGCTTGCTTTATTCTTTAGCAGGCATATTCAATATTACCAAATGCAAGACATTGAAGATCACATAAAACCAGACAGAAAGTCTTCAAAACTCAAGTTGCCATGTATTTTGCTATGAGGTTAAACACAGATTAGGAACTAAAAAGAAAAACATAAGCTCTACTCCTGGTGTGTTCAACTGTGGCCTCTGGGCCACATGTATCCATCCCAGGATAGCTAGCTATGAATGTGGCCAAACATGTTTGTAGATGACAATGTTTGTCACAAAGGTTAGACACACCTATTGCTTTCTATAATGGTCTTAAAATAATTCACCTTTTTTTATTGCTACTTGCTCAGTCAGGGCTCTGGTTTCATTAACATCGGGTCTCTGCTCCTTAGTGTAGATTTTCAAAATGAACTTGAGACCCAGCAACAGAACTAGCCCAGAAACTGATGGTGCACCTGATTTTAGCCATTCTACCCATGAAAGAATGAAAATATGTCCTACTCTAGACAGGAATCATGACTGATAATTTGAAATAGGAGTGGAAGTACTGTAGAATAAAATGAATAAAAAGGCTGAAAATGTCACACAAGTACTAAAGACTTCAAGTTGAAATTCCATCTCAGGGCCTGGGTTCTTCCTGGACTACTGTATTTTTTTAATATTTTATTTATTATTTTTATTTTATGTGTATGTGTGTATTGCCTGCCATGTAGGTAAGTACACCCGTGTCATGCAATGCCCATGGAGGTAAGAAGAGGCTATCGGATCCCCTGGAACTGGAGTTACAGACAGTTGTTAGCTTCCATGTGGGTGCTGGGATTCGAACTTGGGTCTTCTGCAAGAACAGTCAGTGTTCTTAACCGCTGAGCCATCTCTCCAGTCCCGGACTATGTATTTTAAAAACAGTGAAAGCTCTGGTTTTGACTTTTGCCTGAGTTTCCTCTGGAAATTAACAAAGTCCTCAAACCAGAACAGCAATTTAGGTCTCCATCATTACTAGCAATTCAGACAGAGGTTTCAGTAGCACCTTTGAGATGAAGGAAAAAAGCATGATAACATCCTAAATAGAACCGAAGGCTGTCATTTCAAGCAGGAAGACCCTTTTTCCTAACAGAAACTCATGGCTTGCATTCTAGTTCCACCTGCACCATTCTATCCATTCTCCCCATTTCCTTAATATAAGAATATGAAGTATCACTACAAGCTACTGCTGTAGACCCAAGGCATGGATGGATTTAATATAACTGATTCTAACTATTCTCAGGTGACCTGAAAATTCATAACACATCAGCATTTGTAATTCTGTGTCAGCAATAAGTGAATTACCATTCCCAAGGGAACAGACCCAGAGTAACCACCCAGCTTCCATATCCCACTTGATGAGCCTGGGGTCCTCAGGGTGAGTTGTGGGTGTAATTACTGCCCTTTACATATTGGAGAAAGTAACCTGTTAAGTTATAATATATAACATAAAATTACAAAAGAGTTCAAAATCTCATCAGATTCCTCTTAAATATCAAGAGGCTGTTACTCCAGTATGTTGCTAAAAAAAAAAAAAAAATGACAAAATTATTTTCAGTGATTACCAAAGTTTAGTACTCTGAATGATTCACTGCCTTTCTTCATAATTCCTGAAGAATATATTTTCACAAAACCTTCAAAATGGTAATCTGGATTTGTTAAAAGGAAGAGAATTTAGAAAAATGCTACTTTCCAAGGAGGTCACTATAAATGGATTCTTTATTTGGTTTCATAATTAGTTTCAACTTTACACATGGGTGACACAAAAAAGATAAAGAAAATCATAAGAGCACAATTAAAAATGTGGGAGCTGTGACATGTATCAAAATCGTTATCTCTAAAATTATAATTTTAAACAGGTCACAAAGAAACAGATTCAAATGGCATATTTTTAACTTGATAACATCAATGTTAACATAAACCTTATTAAGTATATTCCATAGTACTATGTTTTACCTTTTAGACATTTAAAGTAAAGTTTCTTCCCGATACTTAAAAATTTTTTTTCATAGAAAATAAAATTAAAATATACATTTAAATTTTTTTTTATTTCTTCTGTAAGTTTATAGCATTTAGGACTACCAGAATTTCCCTAAATCTCAGTCTCTCAACAGAATTTTTTGAACACAGTGAATATGTGTTACATTTAGTTTAAAGAAGTCCTAAAAAATAATTATTATTGAATAGATCAACCTGATTTACAATTAGCAGCATGAATTTGTATTCTGTTCACTTAGTTCTGGAAAGAATCTGTTTTCTCAGATTATCCATGACAGAAGTATGTCAATTGTAGTGTTAATTATCAAACACCCTTTCTAACAGCAAGTGCTAATATAAACTCTATTCACCTAATAGAGTATACTCAAATGGAAAACTGGGCATATGCAATTGATGGTATAAATAAACATAAATGAAATTAATGTCAGTAAAACAAATTTACAACGAGCTCTGTTGACATACCACTAAAAACACAATGGTAT
>NW_008360331.1:2634021-2661521 GCF_000622305.1 Nannospalax galili | reverse complement strand
TCCCGCCCCCACGTCGGAAGTCCGCATGCTTATTGGCTGCGGCGCGTGTCGCTCAGCGCACAGGCGGTGGTTCAGGCCCCGCCCCGCCCCCCGCCCGCCTGGCTGGCCCCGCCTCCTGCTCTGTTTTCTCTGGCCGGCTGGTCAGTCCCAGGGCCTGGGCCGGGTGGCTCCGCGGCCCAACGGCTGCTCAGGTGTCACCCGGGTGGGCCCGCAGCGCCGACAGCGGCTGGGTGGGGGCGCGGCTGGAGGAAGGGTACCCCGCACACACCCGGAGCCCAGGAGTCGCTGCGGCTGCGCTCAGCCGCAGTGAGTAGCCGAAGGAGGCTCGGGGTGTGTGCGTGGCCGCGCGGGGGCGGGGAGCCGATCGCTGCGGGTGGGGGTGACCCAGAGAGGGAGGGCGGAGGCTGGGGAGCGCAGGGAGCGCGCGGGCGCAGCTGCTGGAGCTGCCGCAGCTGTCGGGGAGGATAGCCTGGACTGTGGAGCGTAAACAGTTTACCTTGGGGAGGCGGGCCCCGCAGGGAGCGCTGTGGCTGTCATCGTGCCCTACGCCCGCCCGCACTACTCCACCCGAGGGGGCCGCTGGCCAAAGTGTGGTCGGGTCCTGCGGGACTCGGGGAGGGCTAGGCAAGGAGGGTGGGGACCCACGGGAGCCTAAGCGACCCAGGCAATGCCCTGTAGGTCTCCAAGGAGATGAGAGGGAGTGGGAGAGCCGCGGTGGAGGTCGCCTTTTCACTGGTCAGGACAGGTGGCATTGAATCTGCCTTCCCGCCCCTTCCATTCAGCCACTTGGTGCTCCAGCGCCTGTAGGGCCTTAGAGCCCACTGTGGGTTCCCACCTCATGAAAGGAAAGTGAGGGATGGACTGTGTGACGCTGGCGGCCAAGGTAGTGCTTCAAATGCTCCTTTCTAACGGTCCTGGCCTGAGGAAGCATGTACCTTTGCCAGAGGGTCCTCTGGGCACATCCCTTCTCCCTGGCCAACCTCAGGCCCAAGAACCAGCAAGGAAATTATGAAGAAAGCTGAATAAACTTCTCACCCTCGTCCTTCCTGTTTTAGTTCCAAATTCCTTCAATATCAGGTTTTTCCTATTTCCTGAATTGCACTGTGGGCCCAATAAAAGGGTTAGGAAGCTAGGAGATGGAGCCAGGAGAATTGTTTTGGTGACAGGGATTAGATTAAGCTCAAACTCGAAAAAATAAGTTTTAATAGGAGACTGGTGACACTGGGACTTAAGTGTAGCCTGCAAGCAACTGGAGCTGACACTAGAAGGCTGGTGACCTTTGGAGGCCTGCCAGGCAAAGGAAGAGATGGAGGAAGTGGGCGTGGCCCACCAGCAAAGGGAGGCTGCCCCTCCTGGGCAGATTCTGCTTTCTTAATTTACAGCCCCCAAAATCTTTGCCTTCAGTAAAGCCTAGAGTCCAGTAGAATTTTCACGGAACATAAAACTATGAGCTCGAAGAGGTCACTGTAATCTCAGAAAGGGGTTGCTGCAAACTGCCTCCTGGACAAGAACAAAGTTAGTTGCCAGGACACATTTGGGAAGTTGGTCCCTGGCCAGATGGCACACAGAGAGGAATGCCAAGACCTGTGGGTAAAGAGGGCCAGCTTCAGGAAAGACCAGAAAACCATTTCCGTGGCTGCTCACTTCCAAGGCCAAGATTTTCTCCCCCACATGCTGCAAACATGCAGTTCCCACCGTTATTTAGAGTAACCTTTCACTGGGCAAAGGAAAAATACCCTTGAACTAAGATCAGGGGCTGAAAATGTCAGCTACATAGAAAAGTTTGATGATAGAGATATGAAATTAAGGCACACCTTGCAGACACACCCTACAGTCCGCTACAAGACTAGAACACCTCCTAGCTAAGGTATGTGTGGGAAAAAAATACTATGAATCACAGTCACTTTACAACACATCTTACTATCATCAGACACTTTTAACGTGTGTGTATGGTTCCATAACCCTTGTAACACAGACACAAAAATGGACTCCATTCTAAGAAAAACTACACAGAACATATTAACCAGGAACTAGTCAGGTCCAGATACCTGGCCTACTCAACCAGGGATGCGGTCTTCTTCATCAGTCATGTGCCTTCAGATGGCCAGCAATCTTCTGTCACCACGCTTTCTTTTTGTTTGGGCCTCATTAGACTCCCAAACATTTCTCAATGCTGTTCCTACTTGTTTAAGATAACTTAATATTTGTAATTCACATTTTCAAGATTCTACTTCAGTTTCCAGGAGCTGACTTTGGAAGAAACTAAAAATAAAAACATTAATAAAAGACAAGATTTGGTTTACTAAAAAAAATTGTTCTTACCTTTCCCTACTCTAAGAAAGCATCATTCCAATTAGGAATTCCACTTCCTAGCCTGACTGTGAGTCCATGGAATTAGTTCTTCGTATTAATAATGTGGCCTAAAGTCCTCTGTCACTTGCTGGCCAAGATGATGGAGCAGCTGATTCATCCTTCTGTCTGTAAGGCCCTGTCCTTCAGCTCCATGCAAGGCCATTTAGACCCAGGGACAGGCAGGTCATTAGATGAATGGAGCCGAGTCCCCTAATTACCACTTGGAGGAATGCTGCTCACCTAAAGAAAGTCTGCAATAGACTGTAATGAAAAAGAAATAGTCTTTTGTTGAGTTAGTAGCTAGTATTAGCAATTTACCCTTATTTATTTTGTTAGTTCAGAAGTGTTACATGACTTGACTGTTGTAGAAGAGAGCAACCAGAAGACTAAATATATTCTTACCCATTTTAATACATGAGCACCAAATCTTAAATTCTGTAAATGAATAGTGATTTCTGTTAGTGCTCGCAGGAAATACACTTAATTGTTCTTGTAGTTGTGGAAGATATCAGTATGTTTGATTTTCATTAAGTTGGTAGCATACAATGCTGAAGAAGCTGCAAAATAGCCCAACTGGGCTGTGAATTTGTGATAGAGCTTGATTTGTTAACTTTAATGCCAATGAGATTCCCATCTGATGATGTCAAGCTCTCCTTTGCACTCCATTGGGATTTTATGAAAGATAACCGTATATGTACTTGGATTTTATTTGGACTTTCAGCTAACACGGCTTCTATTGCTCACCCTTTGGCTTGCTCTTGAAATTCTGTTGAGTCTAGTTTATCTCAGGAAGAAGTTTTACTCATTTGACAAGTTATTTCTCAAAGAGCATCCAGAATATTTTCTACACTTACAGTTTGAATCTGGAATGTCCCCTACTGGTTGGCGTTTTAAAGCATAGTCCTCATCTGGTAGAGCTGTTTTAGAAGAAGGCTGTGGAACCTTTAGGAGGCTATAACTGGACCCCTGGTTCTGTGTTTCCTGGTCCAATGTCACAAGTACACCCTCTGCTACCTGCTCTTACCACCACAGGCTGAGCTTCCCAGCCATACCTCCTTGCCATGAGGCATTGAAACCTGTCTAAAGCTGTGAATCAAAATAAATCTATGCCTGACAGATTGTTTCTGTGAGATAATATGCATAAACACACAACTAGAGAAAAATGTATTTCTTCTAGAATTTTTATTTCATTCCTGATTTAGAATTTATGAGGTACTTATTCCAAGTTGTAAATGCTTGCATTAAAAAGTTTTGTTTGTGCTACTATACTGAAATTAACCACTAAATAAATAAACATGCTATAATGACAATATGTACATTGGCTTGTCTAAACTTAAAATTTCAGAATATTTAATGTAAAATCAGCTGAAGTTTACTTCTGACATGCTTTGAGGATACTTTGACAATAACAGTAAAAGATTTACTAATCAAACTAGCTCATACTGAGTTGTAGTTATAATTCAATTTAGAATAAACTTTGATGGGGACTATAAAAACATTTACATACACAAAGTCATTATAAAAATTACCAAGGAACTTTGTCCAACAAAGCGTGTTTTTCTTGGAAACAGAATTGGCTCACTATTCAATAAAAATTCATGAATTTGCAATTAAATATTCTACTTAAGATGACTCTTGCTCTCAGAAAAGTCATCTTTCTATTTATTGCTTATTAGTATTTTCCTCATTTTTTGAAATTAATTTTAAGTTAACATGAGTACTAATGGTTTTCATGTGGCATTGTCATTACATGTGTATCTTTATACTTTGGTTTTATTTGTAGCCCCAATTGAGTGCCCTTCCTGTTCTCCCTCATTCCTTCTCCCTCTTAAGTACTCCCATTATCCAATCCATTTAGACCTCGTCTTCCTTTCTCATAGTCCCCCTTCTTCTTTTTCCTCACACACACACACACACACACACACACACACACACACACACAAGTTTATATATACATGTACATACAAAGTTAAGTCTACATTTTTATATCAGAGAAGCAGGTAATATTTGCTAAAGTCTGACTTACTTAATGTTATGATTTCCAGTTCCACCCATTTTTTTTTTTTTTTTGGTCTTTTTGAGACCTACCCTTTTTTTTTACATGTTACAACTTCATTCTTTTTACGTCAGAATAAAATTACATTGTGTATATATACCACATTTTCTTTATCTATTGATCTGAATAAAATTACATTGTGTGTATATATACCACATTTTCTTTATCTATTGACCTGAATAAAATTACATTGTGAATATACACCACATTTTCTATATCTTTTGATCTGATGATGTACATAATTGGCTATTGTGACTATACCTGTAATATGGATATGCAAGTATTTATGTGCTGTGGTAACTTAGAATCCTTCAGGTATGTGCCCAGGAGTGATATACCTGGATCATAGGATACTTCTTTTTCTGATTTTTGAGGAACGTCCTGCTGACTTCTAGAGTGACTGCATAAATTCACATTCTCATCTGCAGTGTATAAGGGTTCCTCTCTCTCCACATTCTTGCCAGCCCATGTTATCCTCTGTTTTCTTGATAATAACCATTTCTGACTAGAGTGAGATGGAACTGTAGATTTAATGTGCATGCTGGAGAAGGATGTTGAACATTTTCTTTACTACTTATCAGCCATTTGTAGTCCTATGAAACCTATTTAATTTATTATCCCATTTATTGGCTTGTGATTTTTGCTGCTGTTTAAGTTTTGGAATTCTTTATAGATTCTAGATATTAATTCCCTGACAGATGTATAGTTGGCAAAGATTTTCTCCCATTCTGCAATCTGTCTCTTCTAATGGTTTCTTTTGCTTCTGAAGTTTTTTTTAAAATTTCATGCAATTTTATTTGCCAATTCTTGAGATTATTTAATGTGTTATTGGAATCCTTTTCAGAAATTCCTTGGCTCTGACTAGATTTTGAAATGTTTTGCCTGTGATTTCTTCAGAAGTTTTAGAATTTTAGGGCTTACAATAAATCTTTGATTCATGTTTTTAAAAAGATTAATTTCATTTTATGTGTATGAGTGATTGCCTGCATGTGTGTATGTATGTGTACCATGCATATGCCTGGAGCCCCTAAAACTGAACTTGCAGACAATTGCTAGCTGCTGTTTGGGAGCTGAGAACTGAACCAAGGTCTTCTGCTGAACTATCTCTCAAGTCCGTCTTTGATTAATTTTTAATTGAGTTTTTCTGAGAGAAATGTGAGTAGATTTCTTCCTCTACATGTGGATATTCAATTTTCCCAGCACCGTTTGTTAAAGAGAATCTCTTCTTCAATGTGTGTGTGATACCTTGTGTCAGTGGCTACAACTGGGTGGGGTTTTTTGCATCCTCTGTTCCATTGGTCTACATGTCAATTTTTTGTAGAACTCTGGTAGTTTCCTTACTATGGCTCTGTGTTATAATTGGAAATCAAATTTTGTGATGCATGGTGCATTGCGCACTTTATGTTCTTTAGTGCAACCATATGAATTTTAGGATTTTTTCCTAGTTCCGTGAAGAATATCATTGAAATTTTTATGGGGATTGTGCTGAATCTGTATCTGGCTTCCAATAATGTAGCCATTTTCATAACATTAGTTCTTCCAACCTATGAGCATGGAAAGTCTTTCTGTCTCCTAGAGTCTTCTTCAATTTCTTTCTTCATCATTTTAAAGTTTTCATTTTAGAAGTCTTTAACCTCTTGGTTATGTTTATTCCTAGGGTTTTCTGTATATAAGCAATTGTTTCTGTGATTTTTTTCTGATTGGTTTCTCTACAAGATCATTATTGGTATACATAATGACTAGTGAATTTTCTCTGTTCATTTTGTATCTTGCTATTTTTTTAAAAGCGTTTATCAGTTCTAAGAGTTTGCTGGTGGAGTGTTTATGGTCTTTTATTTATTTATTTTTTAGACAAACCACTCAAACTGTGTTCTGTCCCTCCAACTTCACCAGAGGCAGAGCAGAATGATCATCACTGGCAAAAGGCAGCTCCCTAACAGCAGCACCCAAGCCAGGTTCATGCTCAGGAGAGAACACTGTACCTCCTCCTCGTGGTTTCTGGTACTCTACACAGTCAGAGAAATTTCTCTAGTAACAAACTATAGAAGTGATCCCTGAAATTATAGTCTTATGGTCTTTTAATATAGCATCAGAGGGTCTGCAAATCAGGAAAAGTTGACTTCTTCCGATCATATTAGTATCCTTTTAATTTCTTTCTCTTATCTTATTGCTCTAGCTAAGACTTCAAGCACTGAACAACAGTGGAGAAAGTAAGAGCCCTTATCTCATTCCTGATTTTAAAACGAATGCTTTGAAATTTTCTTCATTCATTTAGTATAACATTAGCTACAGGTATACCATATAGCCTTAATATGACAAAGTGCATGCCTTCTCTTCCTAGTCCTCAGGGCCTTTATCATACATGAATGTTGAACGTTGTCAAAGGCCTTTTCTACATCTATTTAGATGACTGTGTCATGTATGTGCTTAAATGTATTTATGTGCTGTGTTACAGTTTTTGATTTGTGTACGTTGAAACAAGCACTACTGGAATGAAACCAACGTGCTCATAGCATGACATTCTTGTTGTGTTCTTAAATTCAGTTTGCCAACATTTTGTTGAGGATTTTTGTGTCCATCCTTGAAATTGGAGTATGGGTTTCTTTTATTTTGGTGCCCTTATCTAGTTTTGGTATCAGGGTAATGCTGGCTTCATAGAGTGAGTTTCAATTGTCTTCCTTTTCTTTCTGTTCTGTGGAAGAGTTTGAAAAGTATTGCTGTTATTTCCTCCAAAAATATTTGATAGAGTTTGGCCGTGAATCCAAAGTTGCATCTTGTTTTGTGCAATCCTGTGAATCAAACTGGTCCTGGAATTTTCCTTGTTAGGGCATATAAAAAACAGCAAAAACAGACCAAAAAATGGCAACAACAACAACAACAAAAAATAGGAGCTCATGTACCTCAGAATGACCTCAAACTTACCATGTAGCATCATATTTCTGATCCTCCTGCTTCTGTCTCCTGAGCACTGGGGTTATAGACATGTACGAACAGGCAACATGCATTTCATTTTTTCAAATATTTAATGAGTTTATTTTATGTGTATGCGTGTGCCTGAGTGTTTATGTATGTGTGTGTGTGTGTGTGTGTGTGTGTGTGTGTGTGTGTGTGCGTGTGTGTGCCATGTACATGCAGGCAGCTATGTGGTTGCTGGGAACTGAACCCGGGTCCTCTAGAAGAACAGCAACTGCTCTTAACTGCTGCGCCATCTCTCTGGCTCAGTGCATCTTGTTTTGTGCAATACTGTGAATCAAACTCAGGGCTTCATGCATCCTAAGCAAGCACTCTGCCAACTAAGTTATATCCCCATCCCTATTTCAGTCGCATTGCTTATTGTGCATTTAAGTTGTTAAGAGCTACTTGATCTAATTTTGGTGGCTTATGTGTGTCTAGGAATTTATCCATGGCATCTAGATTTTCTGATTATTTGAATATAAGTTGTCAAATTTAACAGATTTCATTGGAATCTGTTGTAATACCCTCTTTTAATTTTTTTTATAATTTACATTTTATAAATTAGGTTTTTATAATTTGGGTTTATTTTATTAAGTTAGGTTTCATATGTCTTTTATATGATTAGTTTTGCGAAAGACTATCAATATTGTCTATGTTTTCAAAGAACCAAGTCTTTGATTAATTCTTTTAGTTTAAAAGAATGTATTATTCTTTTAATTTCTATTTCATCAATTTGTACTGTGATCTTTATTGTCATTTATTCCTTTGGTGGTTTGGATTATTTTTGTTGGTTTTTAAGAAAGACCTAGTGGTACATCATTAGGCTATTTATTTAAGATTGCCCTGATTTTTGTTGTAAATATAAACACTCATATCTCTAAATTTTCTTTTCAGTACTTCCTGAACTGTATCCCAGAGGTTCTGGTAAGTTCTGCTCTCCTTATCCTTTGATTCTAGGAACTTTTAAGTTTCCTGCCTGATTTCTTCAATGACTCACTGGTCTTTGAAAAATGTATTGTTCAATCTCCAAGTATTTGTGTAGTTTCTGTGCTTTTTCCTGTTATTAATTTCTAATTGTATTCTACTATGATCTGACATGATCAGTAAATGATCCTTTCTTATTTCTTCAGATTTAATTCATGGCTCAGTGTGTGGTCTGTTTCAGTCTATGAACTGCTACATCTGATGACAGGACCAGTCTCTTATGTCTGTTTGCTCTGTGGTGTAGTTTAACTCTCAGATTTCTTTGCCAATTTTTGTTGGAAAAGAAATGACCTACCTAAAGATGGAAGTGGAATAATGAAGTTACCCACTATTTTCCTATTATTGTATCAGTTTCCAAGACCAATCTGACTTTTCTGATCAGTAGTGTTTGTTTTGTGTAATTTGGAGTTACAATATGTGATGCTTATATATTATAATTATAACTTTGTGATGAAGTGTTCTCTTTATCAATATGTAATGGCCATCTTTATCTCTTCTAATTAGTTTTGGTTTGAATTAATCTTGGTTTGAAATTGACTTTATCAGATATCAGAATAGCTATACCAGCTTTTTTGGGCTTTCATTCACTTGATAGATTGACTTCTGTACTCTGATTCTTCATCAGTGGGTGTCTTTGCCAGTGAGATGTGTTTCTCGGAGACACCATGTGCTTAGATCTTTTATTTAATCTGGTTATATGTTTGATTTTTTTTCTGAAGTTTGGTTTCCCTAATAGATTTTTCTTCCGTGTTGCTGAATTGTTTCTCTATGTTGCTGTCTTTTCTCCAGAATTGAATCCATATGCTTGTTTGTTCCCTTTTCAGTGGTCACTGATCATTTTTACTTGTAAACATTTGAAACCTTCACTGGGAATTTTACTTGATTCAGTATCTTTGAACTCAGTACTTGAGGAGGAAACCTGCTACATTGCTTCTTTATGATTACTATGTTTCTGTATTAACAATGAGAGACTTTGTTGCTTTGATGTTTCTTCTGATCTTATTTAGGGACCTTCTTTATTGAGTATTCTATTCTTGAAGGCTTGGTCTCCAGTACCACTCAGGAAGGAGAAGACAAATGACATTTGCTATTTCTCCACACTGTGGTTAGCTGCATCATCCATCTTTTTTATTTATACTTTTCAGTTCTCCTGTGACTTTGTTAGTTTACTAACTTTACTCTCCACCACCTCTTGTTGCTCCTCCTCCTTCTTTTACTTTTCCTCCTTCTCTATCTTCTCCTCCTCTTTCTTCTATGGAATGAGTATATTTTTCTTTTTAAATATTTTTTAATTTTTTACTATTTTTATTTATGTGTATCACTGTATTGTCTGCATATGTAAGTGCACTCTTGTCGTGCAATGCCCACGGAGGTCAGAAGAGGGTGTCAGATCTGGGGTTAAGGATGGCTGTGGGTGCTGGGACTCGAAACTGGGTCCTCCACAAAAGCAGTCAGTGCTTTTAACCACTGAGCTATCACTCCAGCCCCAGGAATGAGTACAGTTTTCATATCCCGACTTTCACTGGCTAACATGAAGGCAGACATGTCATCTTACTAGAAATCCTATTAGTAAGTTTTATTTTGCTAATATTCAAGGATAGTGGAGGGCACATATTTAGTATGTATTTATTGACTATCTATATGTATAAAGCCCTTGGAATGTCAAATCTAAAATTTTTATTTTAGTGAGCAGAGATAGATGATTAAAAAGAACAATTAAAATCAGTTATACACACATACAGACATGGTAAGACAGTTGCATTAAGTGCTAAGTGTGATAAGAATGCACTGGGATAAGGGTCCTGGAAGAAGTGATGGAAAAAGGTAGTACTTGCTGTTGTAGTTAACCCTGTGTGAGGAAGAGTTCTCTGATACAGTGGTGTCTGAGCATAGATTCATAAATAACTTGATGGCGGTGGCTTTGCAGCTACATAGAAGAAAGGAGTTCCAAGTAAAGTGAACTTCAGATATAAAGACCCTAAGGTGTGAGATGCTTGGCAGTTTTTACTAGCTGTTAGACACCAAGATCAGTGGACTAGAAGGAACTAGAAAGATTTGTTTAAGGTAATGTAAGAGAGAACAACACATAAGGTCAGATTACATACAGGGTTATAAGTCATAGTAATGTCACTTTTATTCTAGATTCAATGAGAAAGACTTTAACAGGAAAGTGAAATAACATAGCTGAAGTTTAGGAAAAGCAAGCATTATTCAGTAAGATATTAGTATAAATGTACTGATAAGAAGGGAGATGACAGACTAAAAATGGAAAAACCAGTTAAGAGAATATTTTCATAATGTACTCTAGAAATAAGATACTCTGGATTATACAGGTCAGAAGGAAATGGAGGAAATATAAAATTCTAAGTGTGTTTTAAAAATTAGCCTTGGGCCTGGAGAGATGGCTCAGTGGTTAAGAGTGCTGGCTGCTCTTGTAGAGAACCCAGATTGGGTTCCCAGTATCCACATGGAGGCTAACAACTGTCCATAACTCCAGTTCCAGAGGATCCAATGTCCTCTTCTGGTCTCCACAGACATTTCACACACAACAGAACTTACATCCATGTAGATAAAACACTCATACACATAAAATAAAAATAAATAAAAAATTGAAAATGTTAAAGTTGACCTCATGGGCTTTGCTGATGGAATGGGTACAGGATTTGGGAACATTAAAAAGAAGAGGGCAAGTTAGGCACTCAAGAGGCAGAGGTAGGAGGATCTCTGGGAATTTGAGGACAACTGCATCTACATAAGTAAATTCCAGACTAGCCAGGGCTACATAGTGAAACCCTATCTCAAAAGGAAAGAAAGAAAAAAGAAGAGTCAAGAAACATTCCAAGGTTTGGGCCTGAGCAACTGGTAGATAGAAGTTATTGATTACTGAGAGTGGGAAGACTAGAAATGGGACAGATTTTGTAAAATGTGGTTTTTGATATTTTCAACTTTGAGTTTTTTGTAAGTACTTTAAATAAGTTTATCTGTGTGTGTAGGTATGTATAGGTGTGTGTAGGTGCGTTTAGGTGTGTATAGGTGTGTGTGGGTGGTGCGTGCGTGTGTGTGTGTGTCTGTGGGGGGGTGGTATATGTGTGTTTGTGTGTATGTGGGGGGGTGTGGGGGGTGTACTGGATGCATTTATTTATCTTCTCAAAATTAGATACATAGGAATCTTGAGAGCAGGGAGCTAGTCTGTTCCAACCGGCTCTCTGGTGCCTGCAACATGCCAGGTACATACTAGGTGTTTAACAAATGTTTATTATAATACTACTCGAATTAGTTTTCTGATTTTCTTAAGAGTTGAAATAAGCACTAAAACAAATTTATGGGAAACTATTATAATTTCATGTTTACATGTTTTAAGCTTATAAAAATCTTTTAAATCTTTTGTAAAGACAAATTGATGAGGCTTTCAGGATGAGACATGGAATTCGGCAGATTAGTTCTTTGTATGAGGTGTGTCTCTCCCTGTGAGACTAATTATCTGTGCAGGTACAGGGGAGAGCATAGTATTACTCATATTTCCTTTTTCTCCAAATGCACAAAGAGTTCTATTGTTTACTACATCTCAGCTATTACATGATGATAACTTAGGCCTAGCATCAGCAATCTTCAGGGAGAGAGGAAGTGAGCAGAATTGAGGTTGTGGTTCTTTAGAACATCCCACAAAAGCATTTCTGTCTCTCATTCAGGGTGTCCCTGAGGTCCAGCCCAACAAATGTCACCAGTTGTGTAAGCCACGCTGGGTTTGCTTTACAGTGCTGGTCTGCCGGCACCCTTGTCTTCAGTAAAATTTCTGGTCACCTCACCTGCTGAATAGTCATCAGTTGCATGTTTAACCACTGCTGTCAAAAAGACACGGACCAGGATAAGTGGACATCTAACTAGAGGACATTAAGGGCTGGTGACACTTAAGTTCCCTGACAAACTTACAAAAGTGAGCTAGGTTAATCACATGACCTTGGTGAAGAGCCTGACCTCAAATTCACAGGGAAGTTTGAATGGACAGTGTTTCAGGCTGGGGTGAAGGTGGCCAATGGCACATGACTCATGTTCAAGGTGTGGAAACAGTTGGTGCCGTTCTGGCCAGAGAAGTGGGGAAGATTGAGCAACGGTGAGGTGATCAGAGAAAGAGAAGCTCCAAAATCTGTGTTCCTTTTTCTAAGACCTGATTGTTTAACTTTTTTTGATAGATAAGAGTCTTGAAATATACTTTCCTAGAGATTTTTAAAGTGCTTGCTCCTTGCTAAGTCCCCAGCCTTGATTTGGTAAAATCTCTCACTAAGTCAACTGAAGGTGAAAAAAGCAGCTAAGGTGGAATGCCGCATCTCCCACAGGGTTCCAAAGACATCTCCTGAACTAAGGCGGAATGCCGCATCTTCCACAGGGTTCCAAAGACATCTCCTGATTCTCATGCTTATGAAAATCCTTTTCTCCATTCAAGAAAATTACAATATTTTGGTCTCAGCCTTGCCATCTTACTTTTCAATATAATATGCAAATCAGTATGGGTGGAAAACAGAAGAGAGGACTGACAGACTTTGATGAGGAAGTCTCAGTAAGGTTTGAGGTATAATTATCCTGCAGGCTATTTCCATGTCATCAGATATGGATATCAGTAAAGTCTGAAACTTCAGTAACCTTACAAAAATTTGAAGTCCTCTGGAGGTCTGGGCGCACAGCCATCCTCCATGTGCTGACTCGGCATCCCAGGGGCTACAGTCAGATAGCACAAACACCAGCAGGTGCTTCCACAGCCACCCAACAGGAGAACAGGAGGCAGGGGTTAAGCCTCAGCCATCAAGGGCATCTGCCAGAAGTGGCACTCACAAATGACCACACTCAGGTTTCATTGGCATGAGCTCATCTCTAGACCACACCCAACCTCAAAGAGAGCAAAGGCGTATGATCCTCTCACATGTCCACAATTAAAGGAAAACCAAATATTTATACAGATAGTACTGCCAGTCTGAATGTCTAAATGATCCATTCAATCCCGTGGGACCTCCTGGCTTCCATTTGACATCAGTGACTAGGAATGTACCTTAACTGTATTTTACACGCCATCACTCTCCTAGAATGACTGTGGCTCCTGATCTGTTTCTTGGATTGAACTTTTCCTTCTCTTCCTTTTCTGAGGCCTCTACTGTGTCAGTTAGATACATGCCGATTGGACTGGCGTTGGCTTTACTGAATTTTCCCTGGAGACCTCATGAGCCTATATTAGATTCCTGGTATGACTACCATTTGTCATCATCTCGGTTCCCTAGCAGGCCAGGGCCTCAGTCTCTGTGTTCCAGTGCCTCTGTAGGTAGCCAGTACTGCAGCAGTAATTGACAGGAATTAGCACTGTACAATTGGGTTGGATTAAAGAAAAACCCAGTTCACTTCCTTCAAACTCTTTTATTGTGTTTCTCTTAGAGTGAGTAGGTTTACAAAAATCCCTGTGCTTGGTATGGGCTATTTCCTTATGAGCTGTTGATCAAGGAGGGCCCAGATGCCAAATAATACATGCTTTTCCTACTTCTCTTGGTTGCTCACTGGCACTAGATAAGGCCTCATATTTCTGAAGACACAACACCTTCTTTGCAAGATATAAGGAAAACAATCAAGCTAGCACTGAGCTGAAAACTTCCTCCCTGCTGGCTAGGTTTCATCATTCCAGAAGGTCCTATGTAGACTGCTAGGAGAGAAAAGGCATCAAAAGCCTTATGCAGCTGTGAACCCTAGGAACTACAACATCAACTGCCAGCAAAGATGTGCTCACTTACGCAATAGTGGCACAGTTGTGATGGGGGTGATCATCTATTTTCTGATTAGATGTAAGGCCTACTTTAGGAAATCCATGCCTAGAACTGTACATATGGTAAAAAACCCATGTCTCGGGAGGTGATAGGCCCTACAGGGGAACTTATTACTGTTATTGAGATAAGTTAACATATTGTCAAGCTGCTTTCTAGATAACTTATGTGTATGCCCC
Source organism: Nannospalax galili (assembly GCF_000622305.1). NCBI lineage: Eukaryota > Metazoa > Chordata > Mammalia > Rodentia > Spalacidae > Nannospalax > Nannospalax galili. The sequence continues at coordinate 2,647,197 of NW_008360331.1, read as the reverse complement.
TAGACAAATGCTGTACTCAGCCTTAACTAGAGAAACCTTTCTTTTCAGTAAAGTGAAGTAAATGCAGAGTCTGGGCTGGCCAGGGTGCGGGGAATAAGTGATGCTTTAGAGCTCAGCTTTAAATAAGACATTCATTCCACCCCCTCTAAGGTGCAGAGAGCACTGTTGAAGAGGGAGTCGTAAGAACAGAAGAGGTGGAAAATAGAGAGAGGGGCAGCACAAGGCTGCCTTCTGAGCATGAGCCAGCCGTTGCAGTAATAAACTTGAATTTGCAGCAGTTATGGTTGCCTTCACTAGGCCTGCATAAGACCAGGTATGTCAGCAGTCAGGCATGTACTAGGAAACAGCTCATGGGGCCCTGCCCCTCCTCAGGGACCTGTTGGCTACTGAATGATTCTGAAGGAAAGAGGAGTCATTGCTTTCAGTTGTATACCCACTGGTACACAGCCCCAGTGGATACTTTCAAACTCATGGTCACAGAGATGATCCGGCTCTCATTAAACTTATTGGGTCACAATACAAAATAGGAAGACATAAATGTGTGAAAGACTTACAGCAAGGAAGCAGGGTGGATGGTGGTAGGTGGGAGATAAGAAAGGACAGCAAAAATGATCAGAGTGCATTATATACATATGAGACTGTCAAGCAACAAATTTAACCAATAAAAAATTAACTTCTCTTAATGAATCTTAGTTATAAGAAAAAACATTTAGTTCTTTCCTCATTTAAGGAGTTTTAAGCATATTATCTATAAATATATAATTAATGTTAGATGTATCTATATAATGTATGATTAAAGTATTTTGTATCATAGCATTTTATAATAATTTAGTATGATCAATTAAATAATACTTGGATTTTTTTATTATGCTGGATTAGTGCCAAGCAGTTTTTGTGATTGGCATGTTTTGGTACTGTTTTTCCATAGCAAAATGTATTCATCAAACAATGTTATGGTTAGTCTTTGTCAGCCTGACTTGTCTGTAATACCCAGTTGTTTAATCATTAATCAAGATGTTGCTATGAAGGTAGTGTGTAAATGATGCTAATTCACTTATAATCAATTGGCTTTAAGGAGATTACCCTAGATAACATGGATGTGCCTCATCCAGTCATTTGAGGACCTGTTGAACAAATGTGAAGTTTCCAGGAAGAGATGGAATTGTATTTCAATTGCAGCATCAACTCCTGCTTGATTGTCCTGCCTGATGGCCTGAACTACATTTGTTGAACTTGCCAGTCATATAATCATGTGATCCAATTCCTTAAACAAATTCTCTAAAATTCTTTACTAGGATACACACACACACACACACACACACACACACACACACACACAGAGAGAGACAAAGAAGATCTGAGCTCTGTTCCTGGTATTTGTGGCTAGGTCCTCTTCCAAACCTAGAAAGAAATTAGGTGTGTGCTGAGTGTTTTACCTGTTCAAAGATTTATTTCAAGCATGACATCTGTATAATTCTACATGATACCCTCTCGAGTTCCATGGATCAGGACTGAATCCCTGATGTCCTCTTGGCCCATCTGTTTCCTTTCTTTGGAAAGCTGAATGAATTCAGTCTTTCTTTGGAAGACAGGTTAGATTTGCACCAGAGTACCTTCACCAACCATATTATTCTACCTCTGGATTAGGAGAGTAGAGAAAGTGTTCCACAGAAGAAATGTGATTAAAGCTGACAGGAAAGAGCAGTCCGTGTGACCCTCTGTGTTCTATTCAATCATTGTTGTTTGGTGCTAAAGCTGGGTTAAATTTCCGTTATGAGAAAGTAATTTGTGTTAGTTAGCTTTCTGCTACTTTAACGAAATTTCTGAAATAACTTATAAAGAAGGAATGTTTATTTGGGCTCACTGTTTTGAAGGTTTCAGTTCATGTCTGATGGCTCCATTGGCCTGCAACAGTGCATCAGTGGCATGAGCACATGATTGAACAAAATCAGTCACCTTGTGGGAGGAAAGAGTGGAAATAAGAGAAAGAGTTGTGGCCCTACAGTAACCTTTGACCAGAAGACCTCCCGGTAGGCCCCACCCCTGAGTGCCACTTCCCAATAGTGCCAAGCCAAGAACTCAGCCTTTATTTCATGAACCTTTGGAGGACATTTCACAGTCAAGCTATACCACAAAGAATAATGAATGACAAAGAAAATGTATTTATAATATCTAAGACTTGGAGGCAACCAAGATGTCCTTCAGTAGGTGGTATATCAAGACGATGGCATAATAATTAACTCTAAGAGTGCACTATCAAGTCAGGACGGGGAGTCAAATGTGTACTCGAGTGAGCGATGGCAATGGGAAAGGCTCATGCTGTGAGGGAAACTATGTGATATATAGAAAAGGCAGAAGCATACCCAATAGTCTGCTTTCTGCTTCTGTAACAAAATCCTGAAGTTGGGTGCCATATAAAGAAAAGAGATTTATTTAACTCCCAACTTTGGATGTCCAAGAGGATGGCAAATCACACGCAGAAGAGGTCACATTTGACACCAGGAACCACAGGGATTCAGAGGTCAGGCTCACTATTTATATTTAATATATTTTATTGAATTTTTGTGTATTTCATACACAACATCTTATTCCTCTCTTTGTACCCCCTTCCCCACTGGCCCCCTCCAATAGGATCTCCCCACTGGATTTCATGCATTCTGTCATTTATGTGAAGGCCTATCAAGTTAAGTTACTATACCCTGACATCCCTCAGTGCAAGTCTATCTACTGGGGTTTAATCAGCCTATCTAGAGTCACTTCCTTAAAGATCAGCTCTCCTCACCCAGCAGTAATCAGCTGCACAATAGTTCTTCAGCTAAGATTGTCTGGTTGTAGGCTGGGTTTTGTCTGCTTGAGTTTGCATGGGTCTTGTGCATGCTGACACCTTTGCTGTAAGTTCATATGAGCAAGGTCTCACTCTTGCCCTAGGCTCCTCTTAAATGTTCTATGACCTCCCAATACCCTATAATGTGGACCAGGCTTCCAGAATGTGAACAGAAGGTGTGGGGGAACCATATCCAAACAAACCACAGTTCTAAAGAGTTCCCAGAAGTTAGCAGGGAGAGACATATGAATGGGATTGAGAGGATTTTTAGGTTAGCAAACAAACTTGGAGAGATGCCATTACACATCTGCCCAAACCCATAGAATGCACAGCAACCAGAGATAACTCTGATGTAAAATGTGCACTGTGAATAAAGTGGTGTTTCTGTATATAAATTATCAAGGAATTTTCACTCTGGAGGGGTTTTTGCTATGAACCTAAAACTGCTCTTTAAAATAAAGTCATAATAAAAATAATGACAGGAAACAAGAGTAGAGATGTTTTCTTCTATGGACTCTTAACTGGGAGGAATTCTAGCTAGAGACAGCAGATGCACCCTGAAGCCTCCAGGATCAGGCTGAATGAAGGGTGACCCAGAGACTCAGTGGTAACAGGAACCTGTCTGGGAGTATAAGAAGGCTTCCCAGATGTTGTCTAGGGAGGAAGGCTTCTCAGAGGACCATTTTTCCCCATCCATAAGGTCCGTTCTTATGACTTCTTAAAACCCCTCTGCCGTAGCCCGTTATCTGCCCCTCTAATTCTTCTTGCTCCTCACAGAACCCCTGAACCCTCCCTTATTCTGAAATTACTATTGTGCTCTATCTTAAGATGTGAAAACCTCTGGGGGCCCAAACAACTACATAATGTGAGAATTGATGCTGAGAGAGCTTCACAAGATGGTAAAGTAGGGAGCCAGAGGGGAATTCACTGGAGAGGAAAGCCTCTTCTCTTACAAAGGTGAAAAGCTGGTAACTGGGCTCCTGCAGTTAATCCTCCTGAAAACTATGTGTCACTTACCTATGTCCTTCTCTTGAAAACTATGTGTGACTTACCTATGTCACAACTCAGAGGTGAGATGATCATAAGGACACATATTAACATATATCTTAGAATTGAAAAATAAAATAAGGGCATTTTTCTCCTCAAAAAGGTCTACTTTAGACTATTGGTGCCAAGATTTGTAGTTTTGTCAATTAAGTTTTTTAGCAGACATTTTTCTCTATGTAAGTTACACTTTCCACTCTAATGTCTTGATGAAAAAAGTATATAATACAAAGTTGGGCATGATAGTGCATACCTTTAAGACTAGCACTTGCAAGGCAGAGGCAGGTAGATCTCTGTGAGATCAAGGCCAGCCTCATCTACATGGTGAGTTCCAGGCCAGTTGTGGCTGCAGGGGGACCCTGTTTCAAGAACAATTTTTAAAAAGATGATATGATTTGAAAAGTTATTTTGGATGTACTGGTGTTAAAATGCCAAATGTCTGTCGATCGTTAAAATATAGTCACCCAGAGTCAACCACCGTGACCAAGGTATTCTGACTGACTATTCACATTTTTCCATTTTCAGATTCTTGAATGCATTGTCACTTTTGGACATAAGAATTCAGATCAATAGCTTTGCAACAAAGATATTAAAGTATTCACATTTTTTGATATGCAAGAGAAATGGGACAACACAAGAATACAGGTCCTTAAAAGATAGTCGTTTATGATAATCAAGGGAAAAGAAATAAAAACAACCTTATTTGCTTTATAATTTTGCATGATACCAATATCAAACTTTCACAATAGTCTACAATTAATAAAATGTTTCATGTATATTATTTTATTCTCAAAATTTTTAGTGTATTTTTATATTAGCATTTTTAAAGCAATAACACGATTACATTGAAAAACTTGTACAGATTGGAGAATTTGGAAAGGGAGTGAATGCCAAATTCACATTACAGAAATGGTGATAAAATTGAAGTTGAAGTTGTTCATTTTTGTCAGTTAATAATACTAAAAACTTATAGTAGACATATAGAAGTATGAATTTACATTTTAAAATACAATTACATATTTTTACTTTGAGAATTATATCAGTGTAGTTATTACTGTACTTACTTTTTAACTTCCCAGACTGTGATTTTAGTCTTTAGAAGTTCAATTAGGTGCTTTTTGTTTTCTGCAGGGCGCAGGTGAAAATACACTGGGGCTGTAGAAGAGTAATAGAAAAATGATAGAAAACCTCTTGGTGCTTGGGAATGGGAGAGGTCCAGCATCAAGGCCTACCACCAGAGGAATGTGGATCCATAGCTCACAGTTGGAGACCAAAGCTTTAGACTCACAGGAGGGGACCACAGCTTCAAGATCATGAGAGGGAACCACATCTCAGTTCACAGGATGGGACCACAACTCTGGTTCATGGGAGGGGACTACCGCTTCAGTGCGCAGGAGACGGTATCTCCAAGGTCACAGGAAAGGATCACAGCTCCAGCTCACAAGAGAGGACCAAAGCTCCAGCTCATGGGAAAGGATGATGTCTCCAAGTTCACAGGAAAGGACCAGAGCACCAGCTCACAGGAGAACACCACTGCTCTAGCTCATGGGAAGGGATCACAACTCCAGGTTGATGGGAGGGGAACCGCAGCTCTGGCTCATGGGAGCAGACCACAGCTCTAGCCCTCAGGAAGGACCATAGCTCCAGGTTCTCAGGAGCGGATCATAGCTCCAGCTCCCAGTGGGGACCACAACTCCAGGTTCACAGGATGGGACCATAGGTCCAGCTTGCAGAAGGTGACCACAGCTCACAGGAAAGGAGCACAGTGTTGGCTTACAGGAGACAAGGACAGCTCCAGTTCATGGAGGGGACCACAACTTCAGGCTCACTGGATGTGATCACAGTTCCCAGATCACAGCAGAGATAATAAAATCAATTATGTTGATTTTTAGATAGTTGTTTAAATAGTGCAGTTTGGCTTCTGTACAGCAAATGGAGGCAACAGCTACTGGCTGACTTGAATATCTCACTAGAGTGACATCAGTATTGGAGGATACCACCTTTTGCTTTTGCTCAAGATAGATGTATTGTGGGGTTTTTCACTGTCAAGCTTCCAGTTAGGGTTTTTGCCGGGGAGGGGTGGGTGGTTTTTTTTTTTTTTTTGTGGGTTTTTTTTTGGTGTCTGAAGTTTTCACATCTTCCTCCTTGGCCAGGGGGAGCCAGCTATGAGACATCTTCTTACTAGAGTCACTTTTTCCAGAAGCTGCCACCTCCGCCATCTTGGGTTTCAGCCATTTTCTTTCTTACTTGCCAAGTCCTTTCTCACCTGTGCCCAGTAATGAGCCCTCATCCTCTTTGGGGTTAGTCACCTAGGTGATGATGATCAGCTGCTTGGTGGCCACAGGCGGTCCCAGACTCTTGCAGGAGAGGTGTGAGGGGCTTGATGCAGTGGGATGATTGCAGCTGCCTCCTGGACATGCTTGCTACATGGCCCCATGCTCTGAGAGGCAGCCAGTCCTCAACCCCAACACCAGCAACTGCCGGGGTCGGGGAGCAGGGCTCATGAATCTTCCCTGAGTGACTATTTTTGTCTTAGGGAAACCTTTTGATAGGGAGTCTTTTCAAATGATAGTCGAGGAAGTGAAGGAAGCAGAACAAAGTAAGAAGCAGAAGTTAGCAGGAAAACTTTGGGTGTTGACTGCACCATTGCTGATGCCCTGGTTATAAGGAGCTGGCTTTGGAACTTCTCTCAGGCAGTCATTGGTCAAGATCTGTAGGGGCAGGTGGAGAGGTGTCTGTTTGCAGTATGCTGGATGCAGTGCTGTGGGGAGGAGGTACACGGTCACTCATTACTCACAGCAGTTGAGGGGTGGTTGTGGTGGTGGTGAAGACGATCTGAGGAAAGTAACAATGTCTTCAGTTTTCTGTTTTAGGAATGAGAAAACCAAGGCTCAGAATGGTTATGTTTCTTGCCCCAAGGTTTAATGGATTGTAAATGTAGAGTTATAGCATAAAGTTAGGGCTTCTATGAATAAAGTTATGGTCTATTCTGATGTCACAGCTTCATACTCAGAGCATAGAATCCACGGAACTGAAGAAGTTGAAATACGACTCTTACATTCGCTATGTGCTTTAACAAATGTCTTTCGGATATGTGACTTCAGGCTGCTTCACATTTGAGTCTCAATTTCTAAATCTGAGGGATGTGACAAACAGTAAGTACCCATGATATCAGCCTGAATATTAGAAAGGCATGCAATGCACTTATTATTGTACCTCTCACAGCTTGTATGCTACCAAATATTCTTTTAATGCTCATTTCCCTTTACCTGTGTATGTAAATAGACACATGAAGGCAATCTGTAGGTTATGCTGGACAACACATAATGTATATGCATGCAACTTGTACCTAACATCAGATTAGATTCTCTAGAAAGTCCTTCTAGTCAAAGTCATTATCACAAAAGCTATAAAATTGGCTACTGCATTGATGTTTACTTTCATCCCCCATTGTATGCTCAGAAGAAGAGGAGGAAGAGGAGGAGGAGGAAGAAGAGGAGGAGGAGAAGGAGGATGAGGACGAGGAGGAGGACGAGGAGGTAGCAAGAAGAAATTGGTTCCTGGAATCTGTCCTTGAGAGGGCTTATTGCCCTGGGCTCCCTTTCTGTTGCTGTCCCTCCTTTCTGTCTGTCATGAGGTGAAGAACATGTTTCCCCCATGAAAATGTTTTACCTAAGCACATGGCCAAGCAGCAGTGAACTGATCCCTCTGAAATCTTGAACTAAAATAAAATACATCTTTCCTCTCTTTATTTTGTTTACTCGGGGATTTTTCTACAGCTTCAAGCAAAATAACAAAAAATTGTAACAGAAGAGCAGGGTCATTGCTGTGACTAAGCCTGACTCTGTGATTCATAAACGTTTGAAAATGATTTTTTTTTCAGGAGGAATTCTTCTAAACACTTAGAAATGAAGATTTATTTTTATTTTTCCAGTAATGTGAGTGTTCATTTCTATGTGTATATGCCAATGTGTTGGTACTCACAGAGGCGAGAAGAGGGCATTGGATCACTTAGAGCTAGAGTTACATGCCGTTGTAAACCACCCGATGTGAGTGCTGGAAACACACCTCAGGTCTTCTGCAAGAGTAGCAAGTTCGCTTACCACTGAGCCGCCTCTCCAGCCCCTTCAGGAGGAATTTGAAAGAGCTTGGAAACTCTCAATAGAAACCTTAACATGCTGTAAACTTAGCTTAGTGCTTCCAGTGAGAGCTCAGAAAGCCACAATAACAACAGGATTGTGTAATATAAAGGCCAGGTTCATGACACTTCAGATGGGAATTGGGGCTCTTGGACATTGGACTCAAGGCCTTCATATTATATTCTGGCCAAGAATTTATCTATATTTTGTCTGTGTCCTGAGATTTCAAGTGAGGCTGAACTTAAAGTAATGAACTAATTACTTTGGTAAAGGAAATGTCTAGACAGCAGAGCATATAGCAGTGGCACAGCCATGATCCCTGAGAGCAAAGAGAAGAGTGGGAAAAAAGTTAAAAATCCAATGTGGCCAGAAAAGGGGCAGGCTTAAAGTTGTTGACAAGAAGGGTATGGTTGTTAAACAGGTTAGTAGCATTAAAGGAAATCAAGGGGCCAGAGAGATGGCTCAGTGAGAAAAGCACTTGCCATGAAGCCTGATGACCTGAGTTCAATTTCTGGAGTCCACATAAATGTGGAAGGAGAGAACTGACTTCACAAAGTTGTCCTCTGATTTCCACAGGTATGCTATGGCACACGTGCCCACATGCACATCATGTACACACACACACACACACACACACACACACACACAACTTTTAAAGATAAAGAAATCAATTACATTGCACTGGTACAGTAAGAAAGATGCTTTGGGGGTATCTCTGATGGGAATTGGCCAGCACTCTACCCATCATAGATTCAAGGGTGTAAAAATTTTAGCTCATTTGAATGACTTTTCTTTGAGAACTCCAAGGCATCCTACATTCACAAAGCTGCTTAGGTTAAGTATCTAGGAAAACCTAGATGGCCAGGCAGCATGTAGTAGACAGGATCCTTGTAGGTACTCCATGAGGAGGCCAATGCATGAACCCTAAGCTGCAGCAAAGAATCCCAGGATGTTGGAAATGCCAGAAAAATAGAATATCTGCTGAGAAAAGCTTCAGACAATGAGTAGCAGGATCTAGCAGGGAGGCTACAAATGACCACAGGATCAGGCTACCCAAGCCTGTTGGGGCTCACCTCATGCCGTTGGTGTGAGACATCTATGTGAAAGATTTACTGTTTTTCCTGTTGGGGTTTTGTCTTGTTTTAGGCCCATTACTTTTGCTATGCTTCCATTCCTTCTCTTTTTTTCTTTTTTGGTCTTTTTGAGACAGGGTCTCCCTGTAGCCCCAGCTGTCCTGGAACTCACTATGTAGACCAGGCTGGCCTTGAACTCACAGAGATCTGCTTGCCTCTGCCATCAAGTGCTGGGATTAAAACCAAGCGCCACCATGCCCAGCTCATTCCTTCCTTTTAGAATGGAATATTTACTCTGTGGCATTGTATGAAGCAAATATGTAGCTTGATTTTTTTTTTAATATAACTGTTCATAGCCTCAAATTTGCCTTGAGTCTCAGGCAAGTTTGGACTTAAACTTTTGAATAATACTAGAACTGTTAAGACTATAGAGTCTTGTGCCAGGCGTGATAGCACATCTTTAATCCCAGTACTTGGGAGGCAGAGGCAGGTGGATCTCTGTGAGTTCAAGGCCAGCTTGGTCTACATACTGAGTAACAGGCAAGCTGGGGCTATAGGGAGATCCTGTCACAAAAAGACCAAAAAATAAAAAATAAATACTATGGAGTCTCATGGAGATGCACTGACTATATTTTGCATTGTGAGATGGCCACAAGTCTTAGGGAGAAGAATGTTACAGTTTAGATAGGAAATGTTCCCCCACAAGTTACATGTGCTCAGTGATCAGGCTCCAGGTCTTGGCACTATTTGGGAGATTTTGGGAACTTGGGGGGTGGTATATACCTAGAGGAAGTAGGTCATTGGGTACATGTCCTTGGGGGCTATGTATTATCCTTGTCTTTATCTATCACATAGTCTGCATTCTGTCTGAGGAAAGTATTTCTCCCTACAACATATTTCTGCTGCCACAATAATTTGCAATTACAATTTGCAGAAGCTCCTGGGACCAAACAACCATGGAATGAGCCCTCTAAAACTGTGAACCAAACTAAATCTGTCTTCTTTGAAGGGCTTTTTCTCAGGGATTCTACCACAATACCAAGGCAAGTAACTAATACAACAACTCAGACACAGATGAAGAAATACATTATCAGCAGAATCATCGACTCCCATATCTTGGACCACTTCCCAATCATTAATCCTTTCCCTTTCCCTAAGGATAACACTCTCAGGGGTTGTAATATCATGTATAGTTTTTTTTTTTCAATTTGAGTGAAATCAAGAAATATTAACAGTATTAACACACTTTATCTGCTTTCTTTGATCCAACTGCCATGTTTCTTGTGTGAGTTTTTTTTTCCATTATCATAGTTGAACTGAATTATCATGTATGCATATTTATTTAAGTATTTCACATGTGTGGTTGATGAGATGGTTCATCAGGTAAAAGTGCTTGCCACCAAGCCTGATACCTTGACTTGATACTCTGGGACCCATATTGAGAGGAGGGAACTACACCCATAGCTTACCATCTGACCTCCACATGCACATGTTGGTATGCACATGCATATACATGCCGAAAATAAAGGCAGTTTAAATAAGTTACAAAAATACTTCATTCACCATGAATATTAAGGCTGTTTTCAGGCTGAGGCTCCTGTCAATGATACTTCAGTGCGCATGACTGGGCTTGCCTTTTGGTATGCTTATGTATGCGTTTATTTTGGACATAAGCACAGGAATAGAATTGCTGAATTAATGAAGTCTGTTTACTAGTAACTGATAAACAGCCATGAGAAATTGCTGCAGCAATGTGAACTCCACTCCTCGGCATTGATAGAGAACCTTGGCTGCTTGACATTTTCACCAACATTTGGTTCTCTCTGTTTTTCCTTTTCATTATTCTTATGGTTATAATACTGTGCCATTTGTTGATCAGTGCTGTTTCCCCTCCTATTTCTGTGGTGTGTGATGTATGAAACACATTTTTACTTGTTTGCTGGTCACTTAAGTATTTTTTTTGTGAGTGGATTTTTTTAAATTAAACTCATTATTTTCTTTGTTGTTTTGACACAAGGTCTTACCATGTACTGTTATATAAATGAAGGATTAAAGAATTAAAAGATTGAAAGAATTAATATTTTTAGTTATCACAGAATATTGATGAGCTTTTTAATGAATAAATTTTTATTTATACTTAATACTTTTAAGTATATACTAGAAATTATATTGAGTCAGTGATTACTAGGACTGGATTGTAACCTTGGAAATCCTCTCATCCAAACTTTTATCTTACAAATAAGCAAACTGAAATGTGAGAATCCTAATTCAAATCACAAAACAAGTCATCTTCAGGCCTCCCTGGGCCTTGTCTGTTTTTTCAATCATCTAGTCACTTCTTTAGCACAGGTAGATACAGATATGGTCTGAACTTGTGTTGCATCATCACCATCATTCTCTTAACCATCACCATCATAACCATCATCCTCTTCAACATCATCATCATCATCAACATCATTATCTTCACCATCATCTGTGATGGGCATTTTTAGCCTATATCATTGAAGACCTTGCTACTAAGTTTTAGTATATATGATGCGTTGTACTGGGACTTCTATGGATCTGATCATATTCATTTGCCCAAATTCCTCTATGAGAAGAACATTGTTATACTATCCTATTAGAGATAAAGTAATGGAGGCACAGAAAGTTTAAAGCAGTTTATCCAAGTCTATAAACTACCAACTAGTGGTTTTGAATCACAAAGCCTTGGATCCAGAACCTTCCACCATTTAAAACACTAATACCAAGGTGATTTATTCTAATTTTTATCATCTATGAAATTTCTGATAGAAGGAAAAAAATTTTACTGCTTACCAAAAAAAGTTTAAGTTCAACATTCTCCTTTCACTTCACGTCACGAAGGGCAAATTTCCATTCAAGATAACTTTCAAGCTAGTAAGGAATTTAAAAGAAACCAAAATTTTGCACAAAAAAGAATCACTCAGATGTTGCTACTTAATAACAAGAAGTCATACTTTTAGTATAGCACAGTTCCTACTGTTTAAAACTCAAAGAAATTTTATTTTTCAGCCCCATTATAGTTATTATTTTAAGACAAGTACATTTACGTTTAAAATAAAGTGGGATTACTTTGACACACTAGTTCACAAGACTGTAAGAAGGCAAAGAACTATTCATGAAAATTATCATTGATACACATGCTTAATATTGAAACATTAGGAATGTGAAAAGAAAAGGATGTTTGATAAAATGTAGAAAGTTATTGCATACTTTATTTACAGACCGTTGTCCTGATTAGGAGTCACTTAATTTCCAGTGTATATATTTTATCAAGGAAGAAACAAAAAATACATCTACTTACCAAAAGTCATCAAGACATTTTCTGTATATATCTAGTGTAGAATTAAAATTTATATGTAAATGTACCTTTAATCCACATTTTACTCTGAGAAAATACTATCATATTTCTTTTCTTAAGGCCTAAGTAGTAGATATACATAATTAAATACATTATTTGAACCTGGTTGCTCTGAATCAATTCTTCTGACAGCAAACACTGTTGCAATTTCACTTACAAATTATATTAAAGGGAACTGGAAAAGGTCAGCCTGTTTTTAAAAGCATTTGAATGTGACATTGTTGTCAGCAGTGGTATTCCCTATCCTTGGACATTTTAGTAAATGTGGTCTGGTTTCTAATAGCAGGCCGAGTCATCACTCCAGACAGGACCTAAACTGCTTCTCCCTGTGCTGCCTCATGTTTCTCTGGGCCTTAGAGCGGGTGTCCTATGTGCTATTATAGCTCTTGCTGTGTGACTATGTCCTCCTTCATCATGTCCCTAGACTCTCTCTCAATCAGCATTTTGTGATTTAATGAGCTTAGTGAATACTCGAAAGGTTTGAGGAAAGACCATTTCATACTAGGTACAACATGCTTTCTGGTAACTGCTTTTTTTTTTTTTCTTTTTCATTCTCTTGTCTTCCAAAACCTGGGTTCCCTATGTTTGTTCCTTTCTTTTGTATATTCCCTTCCCCTGCTGACTCTCCCAAGTGGAGCAGTCCTGGCAAGTAGGTCTGCCCTTCTATGCACCACCCAGAATTCTGGTTAGTATGACTATTTTATAAATACAGTT